>NC_143523.1:30566293-30923793 GCF_031878675.1 Megascapheus bottae | reverse complement strand
GTGAAGGACCACGAGCAAGATTATAGATGATGATGTTAGAGTTTGGGTAGTTACAGCCACCCAAAGCATGGTTCTTGGATTGGAAGGATTGTACAAGGAAGGCACTTGTTAAAAATACAGAATCTCAGGAGATACCCAGATCTGCTACTAATCTACTGCATTTTAACAAGATGGCCCCATGATTCTTTCGCAAGCCAGTGTGTGAGAAGCATTTTGCTAGCACATGTGAGGGACGGGGTATGGGTTTGGTTGGGTGGTTCTGAAGAGTTTCTCTGCTGAGGGAACAGAAAATGCGAGGGGACAGATGGAGCCAGGCTTGCTTGCCATTCAGGAATCAAAATATCTACTTACTTATCATAGAGGGCTCTTCTCTCCTTACCTTACTAGTCCTTACCTAAATCACAGACCAGAGCTTAAGCCTCCCTCTCTGAGCGCATTTCAGGATCCTTAAGCACCCTTTCTATACAACTCCATCACACCCTGTTCTAGTTTGGTGTGAGAGTGGTTTGGTTGTTTCTCTTTTCACCATGTTTGTGATCTTACACATGTGTGCTGAAACAGGCAGTATATAGTTTTGCTTCAAGATTATTTGTATGGAAATGACAAGCCCAGGAAGATGGAGAGGTAGGCCAAAAAAGCAGTTTATACCCTAGCTTTGCTGAGGGTCAGAACAGTATCTTCTAATCCTTCTGATTGTAGGTTGGTTAGGGGCATTTGTACATTTCTCTGGGTACCACCAGCCCTTATTGCTCCTCATTGTGCTATGATGTGTGGTCCAGTGCTCTTTGACTATTTCCAATCAGTCTTGGATCCAGGGTCCCTAGAGGACACAGGCTACTAGACAGGAAGTGCAATGGAATAAACTGCAGAGACCAAGTATGATTAGAGCTTAGAGAGGTGCTGGGCTCCAAACTTGAGGGCTTTAGGTAGTTCTATCTGAGCTGGTTCTTTTCTGCCCAGACTGGCTTTGAATCACAATTGTCAGATTTCAGCCTCCTGAGTAGCTAGGATTACAGTGATGTTGGTTTTAAATGGTGGTGGTGCTAGTGGGGACAGTAATGGTAGGGATGGATGAGTAATAGTGATGAAGATGGTGATGGTGATGGCAGCAATTGTGGTGATAGGGAATTATACTCCAGACAGAGCATAGTGAAGCTGTGAAGTATCTCATTAAATTAAAGGGAGGCCAGGGAGGGAAAATGTGGGAGAAAATGAGGGAGGGGGTAACACTGTTTAAAAAGAAATATACAGGGGCTGGGAGTTTGGCCTAGTGGTAACAGTGTTTGCCTAGCGTACACGAAGACCCAGGTTCGATTCCTCAGCACCCCATATACATAGAAAAAGCCAGAAGTGGTGCTGTGGCTCAAGTGGTAGAGTGCTAGCCTTGAGAAAGCCCAAGGACAATGCTCAGACCCTGAGTTCAAGTCACAGGACTGGCAAAAAAAAAAAAAAAGAAATATACTCATTCCCTGATTTGTGTAACTGCAACCCCGCGGTCATCACTTTTACACATAAGGCATGCCTGTGGCCCGACGAACTGTAAATGAATTCAGCAGGTAAGCAACTTGCCATGTAGCAGCCACTGGGGTAGGAATGTGTAATGAAACCTCACTCAGGAGTCCTGTGTGCTGACGGTGACTTTGCAAACTCGGGCAGTTCTTTGGCTTGTTCATCCATCACTTTCTCCCCGAGTCCTTCCCAGATTCACTGTATGGTATTATAGGAAAAGGAAGCTAAGCAAAACAGTTCTTTTCCTAAGAAGCAAGACAGTTTTACATCTAGGGAGGAAACTTGGGGAGACCTCTGAATCTCTCATCTATGTTATTTATGTGTTTGTGTATGGGTGGGCAAGCAGAAGCTGACCAGATGGTTTTGAAGGTCCCATATAAATTTAATATTTTATGACAAAACAATTCAAGATTTATGGAGCACAGTTGTATTATAAATAAACCCGTTACATTTGCAATTACATGCCAACTTTGCTAGGTGCTCTAAAAATTCATTACAGAAACTTCCTGTTTCATGCCGAGGTAGAGAGCGTATCTTGACTCCTCAGAAGGGGTTTGTGGTGGGTTTGTTATAGGGGTTGTCAGTCTGTTGTCAAACGTGAGTTCAGAACACAGTACCATCTGAGAGGACTTCAGGTTCCTAAAGGACGTGACTTGGGGACACAGTCACATCATGAAAGACGCCGCTGTGCTGAGTTCATACTGGAGAATGTGGGTTGAGTGGCTGTGGGAATTTAAACTTCCTGACTTTCCATGTAACCAAAATCTCAACCCCCAAGTGTGTTGAAGTGACTTTTCTGACACAGCACATGTAACTTGGCTCCCTTCTCATGTCTGTTTTGCTTGCTCTCAGGAGAAGAAATGGCCTAAACAATCCTCACAGGCCAACAGTTGAAAAAATATTTGTTTTGGTTTTCTTGAGCACTTTCCCTATTAAAACGTGAACATTCTGAGGCAGAAGGAAGGGAAAACTCCATCTCACACATTCGATTCATTTATGCTTAGCAAATCAATTGTTTGAAGGGAAGACTTGATGCCCAAGAAGGCTCTATAGAAAGCTTTACTGCCCTTTTCCTTTCAGACAGGAAGCTGCATTTTGCCAAAAGTAAACTACTGTGAACCCGGGAAGGTTTGTTTAGTTTATGACTCTGACTTTAGGACCTGAGAATGGAGTCTGGGCTTGGCAAAAATGCCTTCTCCAGGATCTCTCTGGGCCAAAACATTCTCTGCTTAGGACCTGGCCTTTGCACTCTTGTAAACATCCTCCTCTCACCAGCCCCCAGAAAGATACTGCCAAAGTTCTTCCACAGCTTGTCCGGAACATTCTGAAGCCGAGGGCAACTTGGAAACATATTAGCAGTGACACATAGCTTTCTAGAGAGTAATTGCTCTATGGAAAAAGTCTGGGGTTTGGAATTCTCAGGGGGTATGGATGTGATTTGATGTTCTTTATGCTTGGGCATGGGTTTCTCTTACTACTTAGCCAGGCATTGTCCTTTCTGCTAAGCACTTCCTGGGAGTGAGTTATGAAAACTTCACATGAGACCCAAGAAGACGGAGCTATTATTATGTCTGATTTATACATTAGGGATCTGAAGCATGGAAGAGTAAGGGACTCTCCTTAAACTGATAACACGAGGCAAAGACAGCAGCTTTTTGCTCTCTCTCTCTTGTTGTTTGGAGATGTGAAGGAGAGCCAGATTGTTTCTTGAACCCTAGGAAGTTACAAAATATGTGAGAAAGCCCTACATGATTTAAGGGAGGGTCAGTGCAAGACAATTTGCTATTGTAGGTCAATGAATTGAGCGTTTAATTTATGTAGGCTATGTCTTGTTCCCGAGGGCCTTATAGCAGCAGGAGGTGGGGTGGGGTTGGGGGACACTTGGTCATGTATGAATATGTAGACGGTAAAATCTGTTTGGGGGAGTTGGAGATGACTTAGGGAAATGAGTATGGCTGACCCTTGCTTATATAAAAAACTATACAAAAAATATAAAAAGAGTTATATAAAGAATTATAATTATGTAAGATATTATCTAAATAACATTTTAAGATTTAGGGAATCAGAGTCACTCTTTCTCCAGTAGGCTTGCATGACATGCTAAATGCTACTTCATGACAGCATGCTAAGTACACACAATGACCTTACTTGGGTACTATAGTGTACTCTCAGATTCTTACATACTTGAACCTACACATATGAATGCACTTGGCTTGGTAAAGCTCAATGATCCAAAGCCTCTATCAACCTCAGTGTGTCCAGTCACTGATAAACTCTCTGAGCCCAGATGTCATAAGTATCATCACAGCTCTGATCACTGTCTTTGTTTCAGTGCCTTTCTTTCTCCATTGTCCTTACAGATATCCTTACTAACTCCTTACTAGCTTTCACCACTGTGTACTGTGGGAAAGCAGGACAGACCAATTTCACAGCTGAGAAAACAGAGACTGAGAGAGATTAAGAGCTTTACTCAAGTTCTACAACTTCTTGATGGTAGGACGAACAAATTGATGGAGAAAAAAAGCTAATGCCATAGCCAGGTTCTATCCACTCTATCATTCTACTATTCTATTTGTCTTAGAACAGAATGAACACTCCCCATATAGTTTTAAGCTAGTCCTCTGGTTTTGTTTAAAGTCGTTATGAGATGTTAATAGCTTTATGTCCTGTGGTGGTACAGAAACTTGAACACCTGGGAGCATTTTCTTTTATTCAACGGAACAGGGACACAAACCTCTGGCTTCCCTCCTAGAACCTTGCTTTTGAAGTGTCTCTGTTTTCTTCATTCAGGAGAACAGATCGGCATCTCTCATGCAAAGCCTGGCTCTGTGCCCATCTCACTTTTGCAATGAATTTAGCAACATCTGCTTTGCCCATTAAAGTGATTTTTCTCTTCCTGGCCCAAAGCCTGAATGCTTGCTGCAATTGATTACCAGCAATTTCCTTCCCAAACCAGAGGGTTCAGTGAACTCTAAATTGAATTGTTGCTCACTTGTCTCCTTTGGACCAATGCATATGGCTTACGTGCAAGACAGTCAAGTCACCAAGTTCCTGAATCTATAGACTGATGATTATGGTTAAGCATAGGGAAAGACCTGGTGAGTGACATTTCCCATTTTTGCACACAGCAGCCTAAGGCTGTGGTCATCTCTGGCTTTCTCAATTTAGAACTAAGGTGGGGGCAGGGGTGAAGTCACCTTGTTAAGGCAACACTGCTGAAGTGTGCAGATCTTCCTTTTTTTTTGAGTCAAATTGCAGCACCACTGGTCTTGAGATATAGTTGACTAGAAGCTAGATTGTGGCAAGAGCTGAGAAAAAAATATTGTCAATTGTAGGAGTTTTATAAAGATCAGGGGAAGAAGTATACTAGCTGAAAGCAAAAAGGAGCTCCCTAGGTGGTTTAGTCAGCTTTTGCTTTCTGAAAACAAAAATGAGGCTGTGTTAAGGAGGTTGCATATGGGTTTGTACCCCATCGTTTCCCTGATTGGCAGATTGCTATTTATTTATTTATTATTGTATTGTTTGAGCTCGAGGATCTTACTACTTGAGTCTGTTCTCTAGTACTTACATATTTTTTTCTCAGATAATTTTGTTTTTTGCCCAGGGGTGACTTCAGAGATGATCCTGCTACCTAGAGCCTCTTGAGTAGTTGAGAGGACAGGTGTGTGCCACCATGTCCAGCTTGGTGGTTAACTCTCACTAACATATTGTCTGGGATGGCTTCAAACCACGATCCTTCCTAGGTCTGCCTCCTGAGTAGCTGGAATTACAGATGTGAACCACTGTGCCTAGTTCCCAGTCATCCTTTGGGACATGGTATTACTTCCAGGAAGCTTGTCTATTTCTCATTCACCCCTTTATTTCTAGTACTGAACACAGCGAGGATTTGTGGTATACTTCCAGTCAAAGGATGAATGAGAAAAGGATGCTGCATACAAGGTGAAGACTTTAACTTGGTTCTTTGCTCTGAGCTGTTCCTGAGGTGTCTCTCCTCTCCCCTAGTGGTGATGGCTTTATACAATGGCATTGAGGAATTGTGTGTTATTTAGAGAAGTAGAATTCAGGACTCTCCTTTACCACATAGTCCTCAAAAAAAAAGAAGTATTACAGGAGTGCATTACTATCCAAATTGTGGCTGTTTATTAGAACAGTTAACTTAAAACTATGTGTCTAAAGAGGAGATAAAAGGTACCACACATGACTGATTGAATCTGGTAAGAATGACAATTGCTTGAAATGATTTGAGTCACTGCATTTTCTGTTTCTTTGAGAAGATCCTTCTCCCTTCTCCATGGCCACCACAACTTCTCATGGCAAACCCACTTCTATCAGTAGACACTTCAGAAATGATTGTTGCCAGCCAGGACTGCTCAGAGCCTCGGCTTGCTGAACTGATGAGCTGGAGGCTTTGGCTTTTATTTCTCTGAGAGCTCCCCTGTGTAGAATTATAGTGAGAAATACTAGAAAAAAAATCCCAGCATGTTCCAAAAAGTATGCTGCAGCATGAAACTGTAAGATCCCTAACCTCTTAACTAAGTGGATTCTGAGCTGAACTTCCAATGTTGAAGGTTTCCTAGGGATTTGCTTTGGGAAAAGACATTTTGCATTTTTTTTTCTAGCTTTGAGACTGAGAGAAAAGGCTGGGAAAGTGTTCTAACTGCCTGCCCTTTGCATTTTCACCATCCATTTATCAGACTCTTACTCTCTGTGCTCTCCCCCACGCCCAATGAAATGAGAGACATAGGATGCATGGGCTTAGTCACCATGTTTCAGTTCTGCTGCTGGTCAGCCCAGTAGCTGGGATGGAAACACATCCTTCCCCTTTCCAGAGTTTCTGGCTCAAACAAAACTGGACTTTTCCAAGAGAAATAGATCACTCAGATCCAACATTCCAGCATGAACCAAGAATTAGGGAGAAGGATGTACAGTGATTCATCTGAGAGTAGATTAACCCCTAACCCCTCCACCATCACCTCACCAACACTGGTCCCAAGGTGGCTGCCCACAGGAACCCAATGGCTGACAGGGACGCTGAACTGAATTTCATCTTTGGTACATGAGGCAGGCTCTGTAATCCCCTTTTATTCACAAAGTACTGAGGCTCCTGAAACTTAATTGAAAATTGTTTTTAGTTAGAATTTATTGAGAACATTGGGCACCATGCTAAAGCGCTATGGAATCAATGGTAAATGAGATAAACAGTCTTTTCCTTAGGAAGCTCACATTTGGCTAAGTGTAGCATAGCCATGATGTGCCTGAGGTCTAAATTGGCCTGATTTTATAGCTTCTCTTAAACCAATAGGCACAATTGCTCCTAATCTAAGACAACCTCTGAGAACAGTCTTAGAAACACAATCCAGCTTGACTCTAAATATTGAGTAGATAGCATTTGGATGAGATTGACCCCTCTACTCTTGTACCTGAGCTAAGTGGGCAGTGAGCGCATCTGTTTTCTGTCAGACTCACAATGGTCCCTAAGTCTGTGCTGGAGGAAAGAGAGCTAGCAGCCATAGTTTACTTTCTGGTCTTCTGCCCAGCAATATAGTCCCTCCAGGCTCCCAGAGACAGCACACTAAAATGCATGTAATGTGACAGATTACAAAGAAGTCTCGGAACCCTTTACATGCAATGGCTTTAATTCCCTTTTTCTCAATTTTCACACACTCCTGCACTTCCTACTTTTCCTGAGCCTGGAAGGGGAAGTACCAACGTTCTGAGACAAACAGTTCTTACTTTTTTTTAAAACAGGCTGATCAAAACCAGGAAGGCTAAGATGTCAGCAAACCAGTTCTCTTTGGATTTTCTCTGCCTAGAAGACAGAGCTGGGTCCTGTTTTTATTCCTATGAGATGGTTGAGCTCAGCAAGCTCAGTGAAGGATTTGATCGTCCACAGCCTCATTATTCAATGATAAATGGATTGCTCTTCTTTTAACTTCATTCCTGATTTGTAATGGAAAGGACAGTTGTTAATCGGAGGCACTGCTGACATTTACTCCTTGATTTTAGACTAATTACACACTGATTTGCTTATCCAGCAAATAGTCATCAAATACCCATTTATATATCTTTCATGAAGAGTCCTCAAGAAACTTACATTCCAATGGAAGTAGTAACATATGAAAATTAAACATGTAAGTAGTGCACTGGTGCCTCACGCATGTAATCCTAGCTACTTGGGAAACTGAGATGTGAGGATCGAGGTTCTAAGCCAGTTTCGGAAGAAAAGTTTATGAGACTCTTTTTTTTTTCTTTTGTGGGTCAGGGGCTTGAACTTGGCCTGGGCTCTGTTCCTGAGCTCTTCAGCTCAAGGCTACAACCCTACCCTTGAGCCAAGTCTCACTTCCCACTTTCTAGAGGTTAATAAGAGATAAGAGCCTCAGGTGCACGAGTTGGCTTTGAACCTTGATCATCAGATCTCAGCCTCCTGAGTAGCTAGGATTACAGGCATGAGCTACTGCGCTGGCTTATGAGACTCTTATCTCCAATAAAGTACTCAGAAAAAGTTGGATGTGGTGCTCTGGTTCAAGTGGTAAAGCACTAGCCTTGTGCCCAGAGAAGTTCAGAACTCAGGCCCTTAGTTCAAGCCCCAGGTCTGGCAAAGAAAAAAAAGAAAGAAAGGAAGGAAGGAAGGAAGAAAGAAAGAAAGAAAGAAAGAAAGAAAGAAAGAAAGAAAGGGTGAAGGAAAGAAAGAAAGAAAGAAACTAAACATACAGGGGTTGGTGATTTAGCCCAGTGGAAGAATATTTGCCTGAATTTGGTCCTCAGCTCTGAAAAAAAAAATTAAACATGAAATAGTACACTAGAAGATAAAAATGCTCTGTAGAAAACGAGAGTAGAGAAGATGGGGAATGTCGTTTACTTTTGGGGTTGATGTTATTACAACTGGATCCTTAGAGATGGCCTCAGGAAGAAGGCCATATCTGAGTAAAGACCAGAGTGATGCCAGGGAACAGGCTGTTTGATTATACGCTGAAGAATTGTTCTATATCGGGGAAATCTCAGATGCAAATGTCCTCAGGCTAGAACTGCCTACTGTATCCAGGAACAGCAAAGCAGTCAGTATGGCTGGAACATTGTCGTGAAGGGGCAAAGAGGAAGGAGCATCTAGAGGAAATGGGGTCAGATGTATCCTGAGGGCTTGAGAACAGAGGAAGTCTTTAGGCTGCTCTGTAAGTGAGCTGGGGAGCCATGGGAAGGTTTGGAGCAGAGAAAAAGATAGGATGTGTCAGTCTCATTAAATTATGTGTTAATCCCATCAAATGAGTTAAGTTTAAGTAGTAGAGATCCTTTGTCTTGAGTGGCCTGTGTGTGAGAATCCAGGGATAACAGATGTGAAATCTTCCCACTTTCACTGAGGAAGAGAAGGCTCAGGAAGTGTCAGCGACACCTAATAACATGGGTTACACAGTTTTAGAAAGCCTGGGATTGTATTCCTATTGTAACTCCTAGGCCAAAGTCCGGTCCAGCATTAGAGGCTGCCCATATTCCTTGGCTTGTAGCTACTTTTCCTCCAAGCTTCAAAAACAGCAATATCAATTTCTTTTCTTTTTAAAAAATTTCTCCAGTCTTAGGGCTTGAACTCAGGGTCTGAGCACTGTCCTTAGGCTTTCTCAAGGCTAGAGTGCTATCACTTGAACCATACCACCACTTACAGCCTTTTCTATGTGTGTGGTACTAAGGAATCGAACCTGGGTCTTCATGCATGCTAGGTAAGTAAGCAATCTACAACTAGGCCAAATTCCTCACCCCCAAAGCAATATCAAAATTCTATCACCCTTCTTAATGGTCAGTCTCTTTCTGACTCCAGCTTATTTATTTCTTTTTTCTTTTTTTTTGTCTGAGATCATAACTTGAACTTGGTACCTGACTCTTGAGCTTTACCACTTGAGCCTCAGCACCACTTCCGGCTTTTTTCTATGTATGTGGTACCCAGGAATCGAACCCGGGTCTTTGTGCATGCTAGGCAAGCACTCTACCACTAGGTCAAACTCCCGGCTGGGAGTTTGGCCTAGTGGTAGAATGCTTGCTTGCCTAGCATGCATGAAGACCCAGGTTCGATTCCTTGGTACCACATACATAGAAAAAAAATTCATGTGTAGCCTGGTGCTAGTGGCTCATACATGTAATCCTAGCTTCTCAGGAGGCTGAGATCTGAGGACTGTAGTTTGAAGCCAGCCAGGGCAGGAAAGTCCACGAGACTCTTATTTCTAATTAAGCACTCAGAAAAAGCAGGAAGTGGTGCTATGGCTCAAGTGGTAGAGCACTAGCCTGGAGAACAAAGTAGCTCAGAGACAGCACCCAGGCCCTGAGTTCAAGACCCAGGACTAACAAATAAATAAAAATAATAATTTAAGGGATTAAGTTGGGCCCACAGACATGATAAAGTTCCCATCTCAAAATTTGTGGCTTCAAACTCATCTACCAAGTTTCTTTGCCATGTAAGGTAGAATATTTGCAAGTTCTGGAGATTAGAGAGTAGATGCTTTAAGAGAACATTATTCTTCCTACATCAACAACTAAACACATAATAATTACTATATTTAAATCATATCCCAGAGGGGAGGAATGTTCACATATCTATACCTATAACTACATCTCATCTGTCTCTCTATCTATCCATCCATTGGTCCAAGATTAAATAATACATTTTGATGATGTTGAGAAAGTCTAGGATAGCTAAAGGCAAGTCAGTTTATTAACAGGATTCAATGCCTTAAATTAGCTAAGCAAATATGTTGTTACTCTCCAGACAGTCAGTGTGGGAAGGAATAGGCAAGGGACAAGATGGTTTATAATAAAGTACTTTATCTCAGATTCTTTAAGCTCTTTGAATAGAATTTTGAACCTTTGTAGACTATCAATATACCGAAACATACCACTATGGACTGTAAGCCTTCCACAGAGCAGTGTTTATCATAGGATCCTGGCCTATTATAGATACTAAATAAATATTGAATTGGCTATGCTATTATACATTGTTCATGTGGCTGGAGTGATGGGCATACTCAGATATGGAAGACAATCCCTTAGATGTCTTCAGAACTTGACGCAGTTATGTTTACTTTAATAGCCTTGTGTTAACTCTGTGAGACAGGTGTTATCAGCTCATGCTATGGACAAAGAAATGATCCAAAGGAAGTTTTAGCTTATCCTATGCTATATAGTTGCTGCTTCTGATGATATCCTAATTGAAAACAATGAACACGTATTGGCTTCGTGCTTGCATTCATTTCCTGTGGCCACTAGAACACATCACCACAGACTTGATTGTCTGAAACAATGGAAATGTATTCTTTTACAGTTCAGGAACTCCAAGTCTAACATGGGCTTCACAGAGGCATTGTCTAGACCCTCTGAAAGCCTTGGGTGAGAAGTCATGCCTTTCCTCTTCCTGTCTCTTAGGCATTTACTAACAGTTCTTGGTTTTGGGTTGTGCCACTCTAGTCTTCGAAGGTAGCATCTTCAAATTTCTCTATGCTACATGTTCATATTGTCTTTTCCTCAGTATCTTCTTAGCTCCACCTGTGTCATCTGTCCCTCTAATAAGGTTGCTCATGATGGCATTTAAAGTCCACCAGAATGATCCAAGACAATCTTCTCAAGATCCTTAGGTTACCTTTGGGAAGATTCTCATGTCTCAAATAAGGTCATGTTTGTAGTTTCCAGGAATAAAGGAAGATATATTTGGGAGAATGGGCCTCCATCCATGATATTTAATTCTTTTTTTTTTTTTTTTTTTGCCAGTCCTGGATTTGAGCTCAGGGCCTGAGCACTGTCCTTGGACTTTCTCAAGGCTAGAGCCTCAGCACCACTTCTGGCTTTTTTCTATGTATGTAGTACTGAGGAATGGAACCTGGGTCTTGTGCATGCTAGGCAAGCACTCTACCACTAGGCCAAAATCCTGGCTTGATATTTAATTCTTTTGGGTATGTTTCATTTTGCTTTTTCTGCTAGGCCTAACTTGCTTGTGTAAACAAAGTAAGGACTGGTCCCCTAGGTCTTCTCTTCTGTCACTGCAATGTGGGTCTCTCAGGCATTTGCATCATGTGGTATTTAAGTGCTCTCTTGGTCCTACAGTGTCAGCACAGGTCTATGGCAAAGGAACTGAAAGAGTTTAGTTATCTCGTTGGCTTTGGAACTGCCTGGTCTCACACTATGTTAATCAGCTTTCAGTTCCTGAGCTTCTTTCCCTAGCATAATCATTTTGGTCTTCCAGATTTACACTTTATTGCCTTTCCAGCTAAGGCTGAGAAGGGAAATAACTTACTTCTACCCCTTCCTATGCTTGTTCTCCTCCAAGGAAGATGGCTCCAATTGCATTTAATTTTTTTTTTTCAAATTGCTGTTTTGTGCCGGTCCTGGGGCTTGAACTTAGGGGCTGGACTCTGCCCTTGATAATTTTTGCTCAAGACTATAGTACTTTACCACTTCAGCCCCAGCTCCACTTCTGGTTTTTGTTTTTTTGAGGGGAGGAGGTGCTTAATTGGACAGAAGAGTCTCTAAGAGTCTCATGGACTTTCTTGTCCATGTTGGCTTTGAACCACAATCCTCAGATTTCAGCCTCTTGAGTAGTTAGGATTACATACTTGGTCCACCAGTGGGTGCCTGGCTCCAATCATGTTTCAAGCTCTCCTCACTTTCTCCTATTTCTACAATACTAGATATAATATCCTTGGTTTACTATTTTTGCTGCTTAAACTATAAACCCCTTAATCATCCACTTAACTTGCATTCTCTATCTTAGCTAACTAGACGGAAGGGACTTACTCCCCTCCTATCATTTCCCACTCTCTGTACCATGGCCATAGCAATTCTCCCTCTCTGGAATGTCTCCCCCCTTTCCTCCCTCTTGGAGTTGTGGAAATTCTACCCATCTTTGCTGACTTATCTCAAATGCCATCTCAAATCTCCATGAAGTCTTTCTTGACCTTACCTAGCAGGCGTGACTTATCCTCCCTTTGAACCTCTTCTGTGGGACTTTGTACCTCTACTTTAGGGCTTATCCCATTTTACAGTTATTTGTGTGCTTGTCTTTTCTTTCCTATTAAATTATATTCTTTTTGGACAAGGACTGGGTCCTGCCTTTGTTGAGTTCCCTGAGAGCAGCATTACACATAGGGCCTTTTCAATGCTGGTCAAATTATCAGCCAGAGCATGCACAGCCAGTGTTGTTTATACAACAGTTGGTTAAAATAGAATTGCTGGGGATGAGAAGGTGTTAATGCCCTAGAGAGGTCACTAGAATTCCTGGATTTCCCTGGACTAGTTCTGTTTTTATTTGACACATTTATATTTTTATTTGAGCTACTCACCAGTGTTGGTTCTTTGGATCATCATTTTACTGTTGGCAGGTCCACTGTACTTCCTTGCCATTATTTCCTTAACTCTTAAGTGACTTGCTACTTCAGCTTTACCTTCTCTTAAGCCATAAAAAAGATGCATGAAAACAATAGGCTTGCTGGGATACATTAAATAATCACAAAACAAGCCTTTTCACTGTATGTTGGTACAAAGATTACACTTCGGGAAAGAGCAGATCTGAGACCTGAATAGGCCTTAAACAAGGTCGCCGGGCTATCCTCTCTTTCCATTCATCAATATGGCCTCAAAGCATTTCTAGGTAGAACATCCAGGATCTATGATACTAGATGTCCTATCCAATCATTCTAGGAACCAAGCTCATTTTCCTCCTCCTCATTAGTCCACATGCTACTTGTTGAACCAATGTCTGTTAGCACATGAACTTCCACAGGCAGATTTGACACATTCTCCTCAGGTTATTTTAATGAGGTGCTATAGGGTGGGCATTTGTATTTGAATGGCATTTGGATACAAGCCTTTTAGAACTAATTAAGATTAGATGGCGTCAGGAGGATAGGAGATCAGTGGCTTTAGAAGAAAAGGAAGAGAGACCGAGCTCTGTCTTAGCCATATGATACAGCAGGAATGCCCTAAGCAGATGCTGTGACCATGCACCTAGTAAGGCCAGATGTAAGTCAACACACATATGTGCACACACGCACACACACTTACTTCTTTGTAATCTTACCCAGCCAGAGATATTATAAATAACAAAAAGCTGCCTTTGTAAGCCCTAGCAAATTGCTATTTCCCCTGCTCATTCAGGTCCTAGGCTAGTCAGCCCCTGGCTTATTACTTCTTTTGGAACCACTACCTTGCTGCTTTGTCCACGCACATCTGCCACACGTCTGGGAAACACTTCGCACTGTATAGAACCTGACAGATGTTTTATACTTCTGCCTAGGAGTTTAAGATCCATTTTATCTCTGGACAGTCACAAGAGAATCCATCTCTGAGAATCCCTGAAGTGTCTTTACCAAAGGGAACAATTTCTCTGAGGTGACATGACAGCCAGAGAACGGGGCTATGAGGAGTCACTTCAGGGCAGCAGAGCAGCTGTGGGCTCCCTTTCTCCTCCTCTCCTCTGGCCTTCCCCTCCTCATTCCCCCTCAAAAGGAACACTGAAATTATTGAACAACTTTATTCACCCTTCAGTGTCATTTCATGTTAGAGCTGAGTTGGAAGAAAAGTAGGCACTTGGAAGTTGGAAGTAGAGTCAAGAGAGTTTTTTTTTTCTTCTTCTTCCAGTGGCGTGTTCTGTCTCTGCCTTCATTGGAGAAATGCACTTCTCAGCAATTTGACAGGTTGTGGGAGAGGCTGTCTGGTGTCTGCAGTGAGTTAACCGTGACACCTTTTGCTTTCTCACTTCAAATACCTATGGGGAAAAGGAATGGAGAGTAGGGGCAGGGTAGGAGGGCACAGGCTGTAATAGGAACAATAGTCATGAGCTTCCAGGTCCAAAAAAGCAGAGTTCAAATCTCAAGCCTGTCTGTGTTAGTGTGTACCATTCTGCCTTCATTTTGTTATTCTAGGAAGGTGGACTAATCTGTTAATCTTGTTTCCAGTGATGAGGGAAAGCATCATAGAACGTGACACACAGTGTGGGCTCAGGGATACAGGTTCCCTCTTCTTTCTGGTAAATAGCCATGCAGCAAGTTTGGTCATGATTCCCTTGGCTTCTTCTCCTTTAGGATCTTTCATGAATGCTTGAGCTACAGAGGCAAAACAGATATATGAAGATATATATACATATATATATGTATATATATATCAAGACTTGAAATCTTGATGAAGCTGAGAATCCAAGTATGCTACTTAAGCTCTGGATGGGAGGTTGAGCTCAATGTTCTTTTAGCCTGCACTTCTGCATAGAGATTCTGTCATTTGGTTGTCTTTGATCTTGCATTGTAGGTTGCATATCCATCTAATTCATTGTCCAAACTTGGAAACCTTTGAGAGTGAAAGAGAATGCTATTAAAAGGCCCCTGGATATTGAGTGTAAATTAGGACTATCCCAGGCAGATAGGGAAGTGTTCACCCTAATCAGGGTACACATCTTTGGCTTGAGACTCTGTGAAAGCTCTATAGTTAATCTAGCCCCATGCAGCTAGAATTTTTCCTGCTTCAGCCCAGGACTTGTGTTATACAGGCAAGAACTATCGGGAAGGAAGGTTAGAGATGCATGGCACATCGTACATGTAAATAACATGTCAGATAGACATAAAGCAACAAATGAAAGCCAGAGGGTAAACCAACTCAGGATTCAGATAATCTTGCAGTTCTCTGCCCTCCACCTCCACCCCCTCTATCCTTCCTCTGCAGGCCTGCAGCTTCCATGACAACCAGCTGTGCAGGGAAGTAACAGGCTGGGGAAAGGCCAACCAGATGCTCCCCCCAGAAAACCCAGGCCAAATTTGACATCTGTTCCTGATCTCCGTGGCTTGGCTCTGATGCACCAGATGCAGGAGGATAAAAATTAAAAAGAGAACTTTCATCATGAAGGTCCTCAGGAACCAAGTAAACATCTCTAATACCTATGACAGCCAAGATGTTACAGCAGGTAGCTTGAATGTCACAGAGATCTCTGTCCTAATGAGCAGATGCAGGCCCACACACATCAGCCGTGTGCATGAAACAGCCTTTAGAAAAACTTAGCGGCAAAGAAGAAGCTTTGGGCTTCTAGTCAGTGGACTTTGGGTTTTCCTTCTGCTAGAGAAGAACTTCAGCATCCTCATCTGAAACTTGGGGACATAACCAGTGTTCCTACCCCTGACCACTGACCAGAGCTGTTGGAAAGATGAAATGTAATCGATTTGAGGGCAGCATAAAAAGTGACAGATCCCTATAAAAATGCCAGATGGCATCATTATTG
This sequence comes from Megascapheus bottae, assembly GCF_031878675.1. Taxonomy (NCBI): domain Eukaryota; kingdom Metazoa; phylum Chordata; class Mammalia; order Rodentia; family Geomyidae; genus Megascapheus; species Megascapheus bottae. The sequence goes on along the minus strand of NC_143523.1, from coordinate 30,908,051 downwards.
GAGCTCTTCAGTTTCAACTCCTCAGTTTTCAGATGAAAAACTGAGGACCCAGGAAATCAAGAGCCTGGTTTAAGCCAGGTGCTGGTGGCTCGCAACTATAATCCTGACTACTCAAGAAGCTGAGATCTGAGGATCATGGTTCAAAGCCAGCTCAGACAGGAAAGTCCATGAAACTGTTACCTCCAATAAACTGTTCAGATAAAAGCTGGAAGCAGCTCTGTGGCTCAAGTGATAGAGTGCTTGCCTTGATCACAGAGAGGCTCAGGGACAGAGCCCAGTCCCTGAATTCTGAATTCAAGCCCCAGCACTAGCATAAAAGAAAACAAACAAACAAAAGTCTGGCTTGGTGTCCTTTATAGAGATGGAGGTTGATGGCATATGTGTGATGGGGAAGGAAAAATAGACATTTTCCACTCAGTGTTTACAGGAGAAAATTTAGAAAACATAAGACAAAGATCAGCCTTAAGTTGAAGTGGTACCTCATGCCTGTAATCCCAGCTAGGGAGGCAAGGAGTAGGACTGCAAGTCCCAGCCTGCACTTTGAGACCTCTACCCCACAGAAATGGCTGCCAGATTGTTGGCATTCATTGTAAGAAAGCTAGATTCTGATGATGGTACTTACTGGCTTTTCTTAGTCTTCCTCTTTTTTTTTTTCTATACCCCTTAGGGAGAGACCTAGGAAACCATCTTTCGAAGCTCTGTTTTGTAGTGATATGGCAGGCTGAGCATTTGGATTGAAACTCATAAATTTCTTCTTCCAATTATTGTCAATTGCCAAGTGTGGCTGGTGAATGACAGGTAGATTATTTTTGCCTGGTGTGGGTCACTGTTTTGCTTGGTCTGAATGTTTTTTGTTTAATGTTCCAAGAGAAGGCCACTGGTGGGTAGCCGAGGAGAAGTAATAAGAGAAGTCTACTGGGTGACGATTTGGCAGCTCAAGGAAAGTTGTAAATTAGGCTGACAGAAGAGAGCTTGCTGGCAAACTCCATGAACAAACACAAGGTGTGAGGTGGCTAGATGCTGCAATAAGCTAACTTTCTCTCTCACTGGTGGTTTCCTCTTGTTGGTTTTTGGTCAAGTGGTTAGATGTGTTAACTATCATCCAAACAGAATATGGATGGTTTGAGATTGTAGGTGCGGTGGGGTGTAGTGGTAGCTAATGGCAGTAAGGGGAGGGGTAGAAATGTACATGTGTATGAACCAGAGGAGTGTTTCCATGGCCTCAAAGGACTGACAGCATAGTCATCTATCTATTCCTGGTAACTGTTCCTGAGCGAAGGCAGAAGACTGAGTTTCCTTGTCATTTGAGTTACTTCCGTTGGGACTTCTCCAATCTCCCCATCTGTTTTTTGTTCAGTGTCAAGGGAGGACAGGTCTATCATGTTAACCATGACCTTGATATTAGGGACATTTTAGGGAGTTTTTTTTTTTTTCTTCTTTCTTGTCTCCCATTTGGTTGGCAAAGTAGGCCTTGGTATGTGTGGTCGACCCAATTGAATAATTACATTTCCCTATTCTCTTTAGTCAATGTGACAGTAACTCACACTGATGACAAATCTAAAAATAGTCTATATTTTCTTCTAAGGCCTGTATCAACATGGTAAGCACTGCTTTAATTAGCATGAGCAAATATCCAGATTAGTAGCCCTGAGTGGCAATCTTCGATTATGTCTTTTTGTTGAAGTGATATTATATTAAAACCCCATTTCCTTTTCAAAAATGTCCTTGTTAAAATAAGTTACATGAGCCTCAAATTACTGAACCAAGTGATGAGCTCTCAAACACACACTGTCCCCCTCCCCCCATTGACGAGAAAAATGCCTATTCGCTCTAGAAGATCATTTGTGCTGGTTTGATCATGGTCTGCTCCTTTTCACTTTTTGAGAACATTCTTCACCAACCTCTGGGAGAGAACACCTACCTCTTTTGCTGCATTGTTTCACACATGTCTTTTAACAGCAGACTCCATTGTCTACAGATGTAAGGTAGGCAGGGCTCCAGTGTGTAAAGCAGATAGAACGGTGATGTTTATTTCTGGCTGTGATAGGAATAGAGAGGTTAGATCCCACATAGTGCTTTGCTTTTGTTTTTAAGTGGGTCTCCGCCACCACATTCAAATGTTGCCAGGTTATGCAGTGAATATATTTGTTTTTCATTAACTTAGCCATATAGGATTTACTCACATGTTAATAAATTTACAAGTTAATAATAATTGGATTCTTAAACACTTCCTCAGACTTTGGTCTTAAATTCTGTTAGGCTAGCGAATTGTGGTCATAATTCTTTTTTTTGTTCCAGGCTTGGGGCTTGAACTCAGGGACTGGTCACAGTTATCTAGCTTTTTCACTCAAAGCTGGTGTTCTACCACTTGAGCCACAGCTTCACTATGTTAATTCATTGCTGGTTAATGCAAGATAAGAGTCTCAGGATTTGTTTTTCTGCCTAGGATAATTTCAAAGCTAGATCCTCAGATCTCAGGCTCCTGAGTAGCTAGGATTCTGGGCATCGTTCTTTTTGTTGTTGTTGTTGTTGTTTGATCTCGGGGCCTGAACTCTGGGCCTGGGCTTTGTCCCTGAGCTCTTCAACTCAAGGCTAGCACTCTACTCCTTGAGCCACGTTGCCACTTGTGGTTTTCTGGTTAATTAGAGATAAGTCTCACAGACCTTAGTGCCTGGGCTGGCTTTGAACTGGGATCTTCAGATCTCAGCCTCCTGTGCAACTAGGATTACTGGCGTGAGCCACTGGCCCCCAGCGGTGGTCACAATTCTTTAAGCCAAACGTTTGTTGGCTTTGTTCTCCATAAAGAGTGTGGCTGAGGAAGGCTCACTGAAAGACTCATTTTACCAAGGGCACATTCTCTGGACTCTCACCATAATAATCCTCAGGGCTCACCTGTTCTTTCTGGGCTCGTCAGTCCAATTCTGGCTTCATGACTCTTCTTCTTTAACTATATAGCCCTTGTCCATGTTTTGAAATGCTGTTTCAGTTCCCTTATGCTCCTACCTGAAATATTGAGAAGGCAGGGTTAGATTCCTCTGTTGCTGGATCTCTTCAAAAATTCTCTCCATGAAAACTGCTACATATACAAATATATTAAGAACCTTTTTTCACTGAATCTCAGGGGCCTTTGCCAGCTTTGGTACTTCCATTATTTTAGACCACTTGCCCAAATATAGTCCTTCATTACAAATAGCCACAAATGTATGATTTCACACCCACATTTCAACCATAGTTGACCCATCAGCCTGAGACCCCCATCAGTTCTCCATTCTGGAGATTGTATTACTTTCCTTGGCACAGTTCCAAAGTATTAAGGCTAGAATTCAATATAAAGTTGGTTTCCCTAGGATGTCATTAAGAGGGTTTAGTTATGGAAATACCAAAGGATATTGCCAAATATAGCAATTTCTTTCAAATGGCCAGGAGCCCTAGCCTCTTGTGACTGCTACATTATAAATCTTTAGTGTTCTTGACGTGGCAGTGGGGAAGGGGATGGGAAGATCATAAGGAATAAACACTTTTCCTTGTTCATTAAAAAATAAATATATATGTATATATATTTGTAAATATATTATACATATATATTTATAAATATATATGTAAATATATTATACATATATATGTATAATATATTTATAGAGGCTTGGAATGTGGTGTGGTGGTAGAGTGCTTGCCTAGCAAGCATGAAGCCCCAGGATCCATTCCTCAATACCACAAAAACAGAAAAAGCCAGAAGTGGTGTTGTGGCTCAAGTGGTAGAATGCTAGCCTTGAGCAAAAAAGCTTAGGATAATGCCCAGGCCTTGAGCTCAAGTCCCTAGACTATCAAAAGACAACTATAATAGCAAATAGAGCTGTGGCTCAAGTGGTAGTACATCCATGAACATAAAAGCAAGGAACAGAGCCCAGCTATGTGTTAAAGTCCCAGTACTGGCACCAATGTGTGTAATAGAGTGGTAGTGACTCCTAGATGTATAAAAATAGTCAACTAACCATTTTGTTTTAGTCAATATTTCTAGCTTGGGATATTTGTGAAAAAGTCATTTACACTTGGAATGAAGTATGCTTTCATATATACTGCAGATTTTTACAAAAAGTTGGTTTGGATTTTTGAGAAGGAAATAATTTTTATAAAAATGTTTTTTGTTGTCCATTTCTTGAGATATATGAGGGTAAAAAAGAAATAATTTCAACTTAAACCAACAAATAACATTTCTCAGTCTTGGTGCTGTTGATATTTTAAGGCATAATATTACTTGTCTGGGGGTATTGTCCTATGGGTTGTATAGTTTAGCATTAACTCAGACTTCCACGCAATAGATGCCAATAAGATCCTTCTCTCGCTAGCCCAGACTAGTCAAATGTCCTTTGGGGAGGAAAGACACAGGTAGTCAAGAATCCCTGCCACTGAAAGGAAAAGATGCAAGAGGAAGACTTGGTGAAGGGACAATCCATGAACCTACAGCATTTTTGGCTCCTGTGGCATCCATCAGTGGAAATGAGGTACAAGAATTGGCTTGTTTGCTAAATGAAGTTTTCTCCTCCCTAGCCTTTTGACTTCTCCCGAGTTTCTCTTTTTATATACTTCTTTCTGCAAGTACCCTCAATAACTAGCCATATATGGAAAGCATGCAGCATTTAAAAATGCTAACTAGATGATACTATTCCTCCTCAGATAAATAATTGAGGAATGTACTTCCTTTTAGCTTTTGCTTTGGAACAAGCCAATCCAAATTTTGGTGGGTAGAAATGGCTACTAACTGTTATTACTGCTCCTGGATTGGTTTGGCTTGTGTCTAGGTGATATTGACTACACTTGGTGGATCCCGTCAGCTTCTTCAGGTCTATGTGCCAGCCAGCCAGGGCTATAGCACTTGGCCAAGCTGCAGTCCTTCATTGTTCTGGAATTAGCGAGCAGCTCAAAATCTGCTTATCTCATAGTGTTGGCTGAAGTATACATAGATAAGCAGAAGCAGCACTTCTGATTTGTTCTGTAGGGTAAATCAAGTCACAGAGCTGAATGCAGTCAACGCAGGGAGATACACACTGTATCTTCTTAGGAAGAACGGAAAGCAACCCAGCACTGAGAGGAGCGAGGAATGCTGGTCAAGAATCAGTCTGTCACACTTCTTATTTTAGAGTAATAGTTTGGCTTTTATATGATTTTTACAACTCAGCTCCTTGATTTTACTAGGTAGGTCTACTATGAGAGAATATAATAATCATATAATAATCACAGGGTCACTGTAAGGATGGACTCATCTAGAAGAGGAGAATGAGCCAAACAAACTCTAAAAATGGGTTTGAATGTCCATTCTCTTAATTTTGTATGAATTAAATAGAATTATAGTTGTGTGGTTTAAAAAAAATGGCAAAAGCTAGATTTGTCTGAGTGGGAGGAAGAGAGGAAAGGCAATTTCCAAGATTTTTTTTTTTTTTTTGTCGTTTGTGGAGCTTGCACTCAGGGCCTAGACACTGACTCTGAGCCTCTTTGTGCTCTGGGTTAGTGCTCTACGACTTTATCCTCAGTGCCACTTCCAGTTTTTGAGTGGTCCATTGGAGGTAAAAGTCTCACAGGGTCTTTTCTGTCCAGACCGGCTTTGAACTGTGGTTCTCACATCTTAGCCTCCAGAGTAGCTAGGATTATAGGCGTGACCCATTGGCTGCTAGCCCAGGATGTTTGTTATATGAAGATCATGAACACTGATCTTGGTTCTCTCTGTCTCTCTCTGTCTCTCTCTCTCTCTCTTTTTTTTTTGAGAGTGGCAGATTGCAGATGTGTTGGCCAGAGGAATGTTGAGTGAAAATCTCTGGAATGTTTTAGCAACCTTTTAAATGTACTGCCAGGAAATATCTGCTGCTTCCCTTCTCTGTGTTGTCTCAAAAGGTCTCTTGTAAACGCAGCTCAACCTAGTCCAGGTAGTAGGACTGCGTGATAAGTGAAAAGTTTTCTCTGCAGCTGTGCTCAGCTCCAGCCTGACCAAACCCCATTCATATGTAACCCGAATCCGACCACTTCTTGTGTGTTTACATTTGGTTTCAGTATTATTTTTAACTGGTGAAAGAGCAGTTCAAAGTCATTTTTTTCCACCTTGGCACTTACCATAATCTTTCAAGGTTCAGTAGCAGAATAGCAATAAGTCACATCAAGAGGATTTTGAATCAAGGGGATTTGAGTTGGGTGGAATTCAAAACCAGCTACCTAATTATATGTGCGAATGTACTGAAGATAGATGGGTCTGTGACAAGATATTATATCAGAAATCACATTTAAGTATTTATGCTAAGACTTTAGATTTAGATTTTTCCACATGTCTGACATAATTCATTAAAAATGTGTGTGCACTATACACCTCTAAGAAAGGTTCAACAACCATGAAATAAAACAAAAATAAAAAGTGCTGGAGAGGATAGCAAATAAAAAAACCCTGTCACATATTGATATAAGGAATGCCAAATAGTTCCTTCACTTCAAAACACAGTTTTGAATTTCTTAAGTTTCTGTTAGGACTCTGCTTACCATAAAACTTTAGAAGCTCACTCCTTGGTCGTACCTAAGAGAAACTGAGACATGAACAGGCATGCTGACAATAGCTATAGGTACAGTTACCAGCTATCCTCCCACAGTTGGATAGAAAATAAGACGAGATGCATCCACATAGTAGAAAGACACTCAGCAGTATGATTATTGATATGTTAAATAATATAGCCGAAGCTCAAACACATTATGCTAAATGAAAGAAGCCAGACTCACAATACTATCAACTGTAGGATTCCATTTATATATTATTCTGAAAAAGGGCAAACATAGGGAAACAGGTTCCTACAGAATGGAGGAAGGGACTGTCCTAGAGAGGGGCATATGAGAAATTCAGGGGGTGATGGAAGTTTTCTGTATTTTATTTGTGGTAGTGGCCTCATGACTGTACAAGTACGTCAGAACTCAGGACTGTTCACACAAAAGGGTGAATTTAAACCCAAATAAGTGTAGCCTTTAAAAAAGTATGTTTTGTACAGCTCAGTGTTTCCTATTTTTTTATTTGTTAATCTAAAATATATACTGCGGTGGCAAATACTGGGTATTTGGAAAGTTCATTTTGAGGTTTTGTTTTATCCAAGTGATTCTTCATCTAGACCCCATTTGATAGAACCACAGGTGACATCTACCCCAGAATGGGGACAGTATGATGCACTTCGGAGACTTTGCTCTAAGGGACGTTGGAACCACAGCCTGGAGGGTTTATTGTAGATTTTGGCCTGCAGATGTGTTTTGTTTGGCCTGCATAGTGTTTAAAGAAATTCAATTAGTTGCCAAGACTGAAAAATGAGAAATTTCACATTAAAAATCCAGATTTCCGGCTTCTTTGTAAGAAATGGGAGGATCCGGTAAAATGGGCCCCAATTCCCGTATGGGGACAATGGCTGGGCTGAGATGCGCTCCCCTTCCCACTGGCCTGGGCTCCCCATCCCCACAGCTGTGTACCACTCACCACTCCATCCATGAGGCCCAGGGCTGGCTCTGTGTGCTTGGTTTGCTTCTATAGTTATGTTCAAAGAAATAGGAGATGTCTCGTCTTTTCCCTTCCTTTCCTTTTTCTTATTAAAACTGGGGAAACAAAGTGTCATTTTTTCCCCCTGGTTTATTTATTTATTTATTTTTTGGCCAGTCCTGGACCTTGAACTCAGGGTCTGAGTACTGTCCTTGAACACTTTTTGCTCAGGGCTAGCCCTCTGCCACTTGAGCCACAGAGTGACTTCTGCCTTTTTCTGTGTATGTGGTACTGAAGAATGGAACCCAGGGTTTCATGCATGCTAGGCAAACACTCTACCACTAAGCCATGGCCCCCAACAGTCGTAAAGAGAAAGTAAAAGCCACTCTGAAGAGTCAGCTGCTGGACCCAGAAACTTGTCAGAGACCTGTTGTTTTGTTTTGTCCCTCCTTATCTTTTTCTCCTCCCTTTTGGCAATTAGTCGGAGGTAATTGGTTTGAAACAAGTAAGACCCTCCCCTGGTTTGTTGCTATCAGATGGTGGCTTGTCTGAGAGCTGATCTGGGTTATGGCAAGACCCAAGACCCTCCCCTGGATGGTGGATACTGGCTGATGGGGAGGGGGGGGAGACGGAGGTGGGGAGGGCAAGCTGGCCTGACCTGGTTGGCATCAAGCTCTGTGGTATCACACTCTGTTCTGGCTACTTCCTGCTGTAGGGGGCATGGATGAGAGCTTCCAGAGGAGTGTGTAAGTGTGTGTGTGTGTGTGTGTGTGTGTGTGTGTGTGTCGGGGGGAACTGAAGGATTTTGAGTGATGTTGGTCCACAGGTTCTTGGTGGATGCTCATTTCTAGTTTGACTTGATCTAGGTGGGAGAGTGTAAACTTCGTTAGTAATTTAAACACACAAGCATAAAGAGTATGAGCACTCCTATCAAGGGCCCAAACAATATCAGAAGCTGAATGGTTGATGGCAGTCAGGATTGTATTTGTTTTTATACTTCAAATGCAAACGGGCCTGTAAACACTGTTTTTGTAACCACTGGGCCAGTTGAAGAATGAAGTATACTTGTAAGTAGCATGTAGGGGAAAGAAGATGAAGAATGTTGAATTTTTTTAATAGTCTATTTAGTGTATGAGCTTGTATTGGTTAAATTTATTGCCATTATATGATTGGCCACTATTTATTAGTGATTTTACAGAAGTATTTACTACAAAGCCGGGTGTGGTGGCTCATGCCTGTAATCTTAGCTACTCAGGAGTCTAAGACCTGAAGATCAAGATTCAAAGCTAGTCGGGGCACATAAGGACCTGAGACTCTTTATCTCCAATTAGCCTCTAGAAAATGGGAAGTGGGGCTTGGCTCAAGCATAGGGTGGTAGCCTTGAGCTGAAGAGCTCCGGTTGAGTTCAAGCCCCATGACCCCCCCCCCCAACAAATGTTTACTACAATTGAAGTGACAACGTTTCCATTTTTTTCTTTTGTAGTTTTGTGAGTCAAAGTTTCTGAGTTAGAAGCTTGTTCGATTATTATTATGGAAAGTCATGCGCTGTGAGTTGTGAGTTAAGAATTATCTGGCTTACAGCTTGGATACCCCAGATGTGGTTGGCATGTATGTAGAGGCAGGCCTAATGCATTTGAGTTTGGGGGCTGTTTATAACAAAGACAACCATTTCTTAAAGGAGACCCAAACCCTAAGTTTTTGAGACAAACTCTTACTGTGTATCTCAGGCTGACCTCAAATTTGTTATTCTCCTGCTTCAGTCTCTGAAGGACTGAATTGGTGACAGGTGAAAACTACTACTCCTTGCTCTCCTAAGGTCTTAAAATGTTTGTGATGTGCCTATGCAGAAAGAATGCACATTCAGATGCTTCCTCAAGACAAATGGGGCTCTCTGCACTTAGTCATGGTACATGCCTGTCCTTCGTAGACAAGAGACAAACAGTTTCTGAGTAATAGAGTATAACTTTACTTAAAACAACTTATCTGATTCCAGTGTGTGTGTGTGTGTGTGTGTGTGTGTGTGTGTGTGTGTGTGTGTGTGTGTGAAAGAGAGAGACAGGGACAGGGACAGAGACAGAGGGAGAATAGGTGTTTAGAGAGTATAATTGGACCTTCTTAAATCACTCATAGTAAAGATGGTGCAATTAAAACCATAGTCCTCCAATCAGCGGGGCTGAAGCTTTAATATGCACACCAACCTCAGGGGAGCAGGTGTAAATGTTGGTTCTCACTCAGCATGTCTGGAGCAAGGTCAGAGATTCCACATTTCTGACATCCCTGGTGATTGGTCAATGGAACATACCCTGTGTGGCCAGGCTCCTGGTCATGGCCTCTATGCAGAAATGGGCAACATGAACTGCTCAGACTTTTCTTTTTAACAACCTGTACCCCACTGAAGAAGCAGCGGATCAAACCAGAGGGGTTTTTTGATCATTTGTTGAAAAGTATCACTTGTCTTCAACAAGGGGTATTTAAAAGGTAGTGGGATTCATGCTCTGGAAAGAAAGGATAATTTTTGTCATTCATTAGCTGGCATCATCCTAGAAGCCAGCAAGCTTACATAGCCAGTGGAATGACGACATCTCCTATGCTTATACAGTATCCCCTTTGTGGCCCTAGGCCAGTCACCATGGTCTCTGCTTTCCTACTAATCATAGCAAGGTGAGCTTTGACTTTGTGGGCTCTAGTGAAAGATTAAATTAGCATTTGGAGAAGCTGGCAACATCTACCAGGAAAGGCACCATCATTATTTCATTACTGCTTTATCTGTTAGGCTCAGTGATTCAGTACAAACAAAAAAAAGACAAGTCTTTGCTATCTATAAAAGAGACAGTTGCTGCAGTCTACAACTCTCGCATGGTTGAAAACACCAAGGGGAGGACAAATTCCAGCTATCTGTGGAAGAAGATGCATCATGCCTCTTTTTTCATAACCTTTGCTATTTCTATGTATCACTTCAGAGTTTTATATGGTACTTTTTTCATGTAAAGAAGAAATATCTTCCTTTTCACTGTCCTTACCTTCCAAACATGGGCCATTTCAACGTTTGGTTAAAACATAGCTGGCTCTGGCTTGACCGGAATGTATTTTCTTATCTTTAAATCAGCAGACTGAAAGCTCTGTCCAATAGACGTCTTGTGTGTCTACATATGCAATACAAATATTTGCAGCAGTCATACTAAAGATGGAAAAGTAGTTGGATAAAATAAATTTCAATAATGGATCTAGTTTGGCCTAAACATTCTAAAATATTTTTTCAATATGTAATTAATATAAGAATTATTAATGAGGTATTTTGTCTGCTTTGGTATTTTTAAAAAATGAATGTATCTTATACTACATTTCAAAGTGGGATGTTAAATTTTCATTAAGAGATATTTATCTTTAGGCTTTCTAATGTGTGCAGATGATAGATCCACATACTTGAGTGGTTCCAAAGATACTCTTTTGTGACTAATGATGAGTTTTTAAAATGTAGATGTCAACCACCGAATGAGATAACATTAAAAATTGCTCTCTGAGTTGGGTGCTGGTGACTCATGCCTGCAATCCTAGCTACTCGGTAGGCTGAGATCTGAGGATCCGAAGTTTGAAGCCAGCCCGGGCAGGAAAATCCATGAGACTTTTATTTCCAATTAACTACCAGAAAACTGGAACTATGGTTCAAAGTGGTAGAGCACTAGCACTGAGCAAAACAGCTCAGGGCTAGTGCCAGGCTCTGAATTCAAGCCCCACAACCAACCAAAAAATTGCATTCTGGGCTACTCTAGACACATTCCAAGGCTAATGGCCATCCTGTTTTGGGCAAGGTGGGGCTAGATTCTCAGGCAAGGCATTGATCGGGTGGGTTGGCAGAAGTCCTATTTCAGCTCCACCACTTGGTTGGTTGTGTGTTCTAATTGATAGATTTGGCTTCTAGCCAGCAGACAAACCCTGTGAATGTGGTCGAAGGTTTTTCCTCTGTCAAGACACAGCACTTAGTCTTGCTGTCTGTGCTCCATGTCTCTGAGAATGGCTTGTATTCTCCAGAGAGACTTTGTGCAGATCTAAGCTGGGAGCCACCCAGACTAAAACACCATCTGTCCATCCATGACTCCACTTATCTGTCCAACAAATATTTACCAAACAAGTTTCTAGGCCCAACCCTGCTAAGCTCTGGGGACTCCTTTAGCCATGAGAAAGAATGACAGGTCACTGTCCTCATGAAACTTGATGTCTAGAAGTGGTAGATGCTAAATGGAATCACATAGTTGGTAAATTAACAGCAGTGGGAATCTGTAAAGAAAACTGTAGGTGTCTATAGGACCACAGAGCTGTGGGATCTAATTCAGTCTTGAGGTTCAATGACTCTTTCTTAAGAAAATGCTATTTCTGTTGGGATCTGCAGGAGCTTGGCAGTGAAAAGCAGAACAGAGGCTGAGTCTAACAGGGGAAGCATGGTGGTCCAGAAAGCAACAGATTAGGGTACCAGAGGGTGGTGAGTGGGAAGGGATGGGGAGATGTGTAAGGCCAGATGTTCAAGGTTTCTAGAAGGCCTTCGGGCCTTTGCTCCAGTGGACTGAAGATCACTGATAGCTTATAGCAAAAACCATTTGACCAGATTTGGGTGCTATTCACACCATACAAGATGGGTTTGAATCCTCCTTGTGGGTGAACCTTAATTCAGTCCCCGCAGAAAATAATTGGAAGCTTTCATTTTATTGCCTATTTATGAGCAGTAAGATCTAGAATTCTCTGTGAAGGAAATAATTCCTAAAGAAGAGGAGGGTAGAAGCAGTCTGACAGCTTTGAAGTAATGGCATATCAACACACAACCCAGAAACCAAACCTTGGGTCTTCCAAGGAAAACTGAAATTGAGTCAAATTGGCCAAAACAAAGACTTAATACTTTATCACCATTGATGGTTCTGCTAGGCCCAAATGTGCCACCGAATCTCATACTGAGCATTCATGGTGATGTATTCTGAGGCCTTTGGAAGAGCCCATCACTTTCCAGTGTGTGTGTGTGTGTGTGTGTGTGTGTGTGTGTGTGTGTGTCCACATGAATTTTGTTTCACAGAAACCTCTGCCTGCCAGAGAGGTATTGTTACTTGTATTTTATTTGCTATTCAAAAAAAGGGGGCTTCCCAAGGGTCTTGAGACTTGTCCATAGTTGAGTGGTTAGGGAGGGGAGTCAGTTTTGGAACCCAGGATTGTTTGGCTTCAGTCCTTCTTGTCACAGCAGTCTGTCAGTGGAGGTCAGTTGAGTTCTGAGTTGAGTATCTAAGACAGAGAATGGCTGTCTTATCTAGGAGTGGGCATTGCCCACTTCTGTGACTGAAGCTGAAGTCTTCAGTCTTGGCTGTACTTGGCTGGCTGACTGGCACTTACTGAGACACTGGAGGGACTCACCATTGAGTTCTCTCCAACAATGGATGCTACTAGAGGTCATGGGTGGACTTCTCTTTGGGCTCCTCCTTCCAGCCTCTCCCTTTTCTCCCTTGCTCCTCTGCAGGCACAGTGCTTCAGCTGGGTTTGGGGACCTGGGTGATTTCCTTTCTGTGGTGTGTGCAGCGACTGCACATGTTCTGGGGCTTCCTGGCTATGGGAGGATGGTGTATGCAGGCAGAGACTCCAGATCCAGAGTGGGTATATGTTCTAGACACACAACATGTTAGGCAGAACACAGAATGTGAAGGACTGCCTCAGCACACCAGGCTGCAAAACCTCCTTATCATACCTGCAGAATGTTCAAGCTTCTGGATCCATGAATCTCTAACCTTGTTCAAAGTGGGAAGCAGGTAACCTACTGTTTCTCCACAAACAGAAACCAGCTTGATTCAGTGGTGAAGGATACACCGATAAACTAATATGATTAAAGACAAATAAAGGAGCCAGCAAACAGAAAACTATCAACACGGGCCTTTAGTCAGACAATAAACAAATTAAACATGAAATGCACAGTATGTTTGATGACTGCAAAAGCAAAAGTCCAGGAAAATGAGCTTGGAGTGTTTAGGACAGTCAAGGCAAGCCTCATCAGGAGGAGAGCATTTGAACAGACACCTGAAGGAAGCGAGGGAGGAAAGATGAGGAAATCTGGGGAGAGAGCATTCCTGGCAGAGGAAACAGTAAGTGCAAAGGTCCTGAGACAGAAGTGTGCCTGCAGTGTTCAAGGAGCAGCAAGAGGCCAATGTGGCTGGAACTGTATGTAGTTGAAGATGGGGTTAGAAAGATAACTAGAGGTTTACAAGGCCTTGCAGCCATGGTAAGACCTTTGGCTTTTCCTCTGAGCAAATGGAAAGCCATTGGATGTTTCTTAGGATAAGACTTGCAGGTTTTCAAGGGCCAACAGTAGAAAGTAGACTGCAGTCAAAAATAGAAGCAGGAAGAAAAGTCAGGAGCTGCTGTAAGAGATGACAGTAGGCTTAGACGGGAATCAGCAGGGGTGGGGAAGTAATAGAATGCTACCCATAGTCTGAGGAAGAACCAAGGAGACTTGCATATGAACTAAAGTTGATTATTAAAATCCCTTTTTTCAAAAAAAAATCACTTTTTTCTCCTTACTACCCTCAAAATTTTCGGATCTAGATAATAAGCTTCATAGATAATTCATTATCCTTACTACTTCTCATATGCTTTTATTTTAATGTTTTTGTATACATCATTCTATCCTTCCTACAAAAATTATACAGGGCAAGATGAAAATTCCATTAGAAAATATTTTTTCCCAAGAAAGCAGTGATTCCTAACATGTTTGTCTTCTTTTTTTTTTTTTTTTGCCAGTCCTGGGCCTTGAACTCAGGGCCTGAGCACTGTCCTTGGGCTTTCTCAAGGCTAGAGCTCTACTACTTGAGTCACAGCACCTCTCCTGGCTTTTTTCTATGTATGTGGTACAGAGGAATCGAATCTTGGTCTTCATGCATTCTAGGCAAGCACTTTAACCACTCGGCCAAACTCCCAGCCCTGTCTTCTTTTTCTTTATGTATTTGTATCGAATTTACATTGAACAGGCTGAGTGTGAGCTCTCTGTTTGTATGAAGAGGACTCTCACTGTTCATGTCTCCTTTTGGGCTATATATCATAAAAGGCCTCTTTCTATGGTAGCAGCTAGAGACCCATTTCATTCTTTTATATATCATGAAGAGAATTGTCTAGAAACAGATCTGACTCATTTCAATCTCTTTCTTAATCACTGTCTAAACTAGAGAATTAGACAAGCTCCAGGAACATGCCCTAGGCTGAATTCTATTTCTAGAAACAAGATGACATTTAAGGGTTCAAGGAATAAGTTTAACCCTCGTAGCAACCTGCGTGGAGTGTCTTTCCTGTTCTGGGGAGTGGCGGGGCAGGTGTCACAGCTCCTTTATTCTTTTAGTCTGAAAGTCTGTTGCAGTGGGAAAAAAACAGTCTATGGGCATTTTATGTTCCTGGTTCCCCCCTGACTGCAGTTCATTGCAAACATTGCCAGTGAAAGTGAAAGAACCAAGGGAGGCAGGTCAGCCTGGCCTTCCATGATAGTAAGCAGATTGGCCAAACCAAAATGGAAGTGTCTGGCTCAGTAAGAACAAGTGATGTGAGCAAATGAAAGAAGTTCTCTATATCTGCATGCTTCCCCTGGGTGACCAGAACATTGCATTTATTGTCATTATGGCAATGGCATGGGCAGGGTATGTAATTGTAAGAAAGGCAATTATAAAATACACAAGTAGTTAATTAAGAATGACCAGATCATTCCCTCCTAAAAACAGTTTTGATATTTACAGAAGAAATAAGAAAGGGAGACTCTTGACAGCCTATCTGGCCATCTTCCCCATAGTTTAAGCTACAGATTTTGCTGGCTTTCTCTGAAGGGATATGTCATGAAGTAGATAGGTGATAGATCAGCATGCTGATGAAACCCATTTCAGGGATCAGCTTTCCAGGGGGGGGGGGAGGGTTCAGAAGCTCCTCTTGCAGGATGTAATGTTACAACGTTGCAGGATGTGGGTTTCCATGGTTTCCAGTTCTGGGGCCTGGGCTCCCAATTCAGTCACTGCCCTTTCCTCTGCTCTCCTGGTCCAGTGTAGAGAGGAGTTCTTATGTTCTTCTCCTGTTTGTTGGCCTGATTTTAACAATGGCCACGACTACAGTTCTGAGCAGTCAGTATGGGCACAGTGGAAAGCAGTAGAAAACAGACCTGGGAAGAAGATTAGGTCCAACTGGATCACAGCATGTAGGGCTGGAGACATAGATGGGGGAGGGGACGGGGTAGGAGACGCTAGACCATGCACAATGCACTGGAGCTTGGATCTTCCCAGCCCAGCAGGGCTGGATATTTGCCTTGGTACCCAATGCCACTCCCCTCAGCTAGAATGTGGTGGCTAGATGCATAGGCCAGAAAGAAAGGGGAATGCTCCGGTGTGTGGCATGCTGGATGGGATGAATGGCTGCTACCACTGAAATGTAGGAACCAGTCCCTTAACCTTTGGTGCAAGTCATTAGGCATATTATTGCTTTTGAAGTAGCAAAAGACTCTTGGTTTTATTATGATGATCAAAAATATTTATGAAACCTGAGTCATTCTGTAATATAGTTTTTAAGGAGACAGATTTATTGCCCTTAAAGAATTCTCATAGACTTGTGGTAGGGATATCCTAGAGGGAATATGAAAGAGCTGGAGCATTTCCTGATCACTAGAATTGAGGATAATAGCTGGTGGGGTGATTACGGACACGAGATAGAGCTACAAGTGGCCATTAAATAAAGCTTCACGAATGAGGTAGGATTTGGTGTGGGACTTAATGGAGGTCCAAGGTTTAGAGAAACAGAGACAAGGACAGGCCGGGCAGATATGTCAGGGTTCAGGTGAAGGCTCTAGGAGATGTTCAAGAAGGAATGGGGATAAATATTGCAAAGAGGGTATCAATAAATACACATGTGTGGGGAAAAAGAGAGGAGAGGCAAAGATATTTCAGAGCGTGAAGGGAGGTCATAGGAGAGCTGCCATTAACTGTGTGACGCTCCCTGCAAGGGTGATTGGTTCTGGGGGAAATGACTTTGGGACTTGCTAACTGAAGGCTAAGAATACACATGGGTAGGGGTTTGTCTGGTTCAAGGGGACAGTTAGAGTTGGCAAAATGTATCTGGGGATCACTTGCTGTCCTCTTAGAATGATGTGATTGGCTGAACTCTTTAGAACTGAGCAGCGGAAGCTGTAGTCTGAGTTTTATTCATGTTCACATTTGAGAGTAGAAAGGGGAGGTTTAGAGTTCTGTGTGGTCTCAGGATGGACAAAAGGGGAGATTCCTGACATAGGTGCCAGGTAGGGAAACTAGTGGCTTTTCATCTTGGCTCACCATTTTAATTACCTGGAGGGAATGAAGAAAAGGAGTACCAAAGCCAATTTCTAAGCCACCTCATACCTCCTCCGAGTCTTCAGTTTGAAAGCCTGCGAATGTTTTCACAGGTGACTCAAGCCATGTGGGTCTGCTATCAATGCTGATGAACCAGTGGTAGTGATAAAAGATGATGAATAAGATACACTTGAGGGGACAATGAGGATGAGGAAGTTTTTCTGGATATCCACCCCCGCTTCTTTCCTTAGAGCTTTATTTTTACCATAGAGAAGACCAGAGCTCTTTCTCTATCCCTCAGGGGAAGGAGTCTGATTGAAAAATATGAGGGACTAGAGATAAGAGACAGTCCCATGTCCCAGTGGTGCAATCAGCTACAGAAAAAGCAGAGGGACCTCTTTCTTCCTTCTGTGGCCAAAATCCTGAGGGAGAGGTGACAGGGAGGAGGTAGGTTACAATGGAATTCAAGGAAGTGGAGGCAATTTCTACATTCATCAACTTTGAGTCTTGCATTCTGAGCCGTTTCCAAATAAAGCTTGGTGAATTTTCTTTGAAAACTGATTCAACGCACACCTTCCAGACTCCTCCTGAGGACTTTTGTTGAGCAAATTCTGTGACACTTTCATCATGTCAGTAAGCCAGGAAATACAGGTTATGAAAGTTGAGAGTGACAAAAAGGAGCGAAGTTGTGTGGTTTCACTTGAGCTTATCTTCAGAAAGTGTCTCTTTCACAGCTTCTGAGGGGACACACTCCATGTGACATTTTGTTCTTGTGTTTTCAAGAGGCTGCAGCAAAGAGGAAGGAAGAAGTCATAGGCACCTGCTCTCCCCCTCCCTGTGCCCCGTCCCCTAGCATCCTGCCAGTCATGCTTGATGGTGGAAGGGAGCACGCTGAGGGCTGGGTCTTAGGACCATGTTAAAAACGGGTTTTCAGCACTGTGACAGGAAGTGTGGGTCATGAATCACACTTCACACTTTTCTGCAGCTGGTTTTCTGGCTCTGAAATTTCCTCCTACCTTCTCCCCACCTCCCAGTGTCTGCATGATCCCTCTGCTATTTGCAGATTCTCTTTGTAGATGTGAGGCCCACCCTGAGGGTGTTCTGATACAAGCAGGCCAGGGAGTGAAGATCACACCACAGTGTACTTTAAGTTAGGGTGTGAACTCTTATCTAGCATCTCCTTCTAGAATACATCTTTTCTTTTATTAGAAGAGAAGGCCAACATCATTATTAACAATAGTGCTCATTGTATATCTCGGCTCTGTTATGAATTTATGTATCTTGATGTACTGAAACCTCCAAACAACTTCACGATATAGTTTTTTGATTGCTATTTTTACAGGGGGGACTCAAAAGACTCAGGGGAGACATGCTGCTTCCAAATCCTACAGCTAATGAATGGCAACTAGGGGATTTGAACTTATGTGACTTCAAACCCAGAGTTCTTACCCTATATACAATAAAACAGATAGAAAATGCAGCTAAGTAAGGCTGGATGTGGTGATGCCAATGCCAGCCTGGGCTACTTCGATGAACCCCTGAGAACCTGGAAGAACTCCTGTGACTTCATAGAATAGGTGAGGCTGCTGACATTGAGACCGCCAGCAACCAACCCTCATGAGAGAGGCCACATGTGGACTTAGACCTAAATATTCCAGGTGCCATATACAACTGAACCTTTCAGACTATACCATGCGCAGGGCATAACATACTTTCAGGATACTAAGGGGCAAATGTCTAATATACTTTTGAATCTGGAAGTCACTGTGTCTCCAGGACCCTGATATATTCATTGACAGGATGGGTGCACTTGGCCTTCAACCTAGCTCCTTCCCTGTCTAAAACTGGACTCATTGCACCCCTCTCCATTTTGCTCCATCCTTATTGCTGTCTCAGTCAGCTCCCCCAGGCTGCAAACCTGAAACATGATGGAATTTGCCTCCCTCCCACTATGTAGTTCTAAAAGTTCTTTCATCACATTTCTCATGATCACTGGCATCACTGACAGCCTCTGTTTCCCCCCTCTCCCTCTCTCAAACAGCATTTCCAGTTGAGTTCTTCAACCCCTAAGGCTCAGACTTGCTGAAACCTCCTTCTGTCTCAACTCTTGCCTTCAGTGCTTCCAGCCAAACAAGTCTTAAGAAGATCCTGGCTTATTTTGTGTTCGGATTCGCATTGCTATGTGCTGGGCATTCTCCTGCTAGTACAAAGAACACGACCCTGTCATGGCACTGCCTGACTCAGTGGTCTACAGCCCCTGAATGATGACAACCTGCCCTTCTCTAGGCTTGTCAACCTCTCAGCGCCATCTCATGCTGATGGTCCTCCTTGCTCTTGCTTACCTCTGCAGCTTGCTTAAGCTTTGGCCAAGCCAAGACATCTGCTGTTCTTTAGCAGATATTTATATCTATATATTTGTATCTCTATATAACTCATATTCATGTTTCAAAAATCAGTTCAAATCTCATTTTTCCAGTGAATATTTCCCTCCCTGGTCACCCTCACCCAGGAGAATTTCTCCTGTCTCATGGTCTTACAACACTTAGTGTTGCCATTCTTTGCGGAACTGCTGCTTATAATGCATAGATGGATTCATTTTCATGATGACTGATAGGAGAAGACAAGTTTATTGTAAATGTACTAGTCCCTCTGGGTAGTGTGTTAGAGGAACACATTCTGCTGGGTACAGTGTTCTGTTCCTATGGATGGAGCTCAGAGTCCATATCTGAAGCCTAGGTGTCAGGCTTACCCACTTGGACCAAATGTTGCTGGTAAGATGGCCAAATTGCACAGAGGCCTGGGTTACTATCTCTGTTTGGCAATAGTTTCAAGAATTTCTGCATTTGTCCTTCAGCAATTCATCCAAGAGTTCTGTCAGCTGATGAAGAAGAGGACTGGCTTAGCAATAGCAGCTGTTTATTGCATGCCTACTCTGTGCTGGGTATTAGGTAAAATACATCATCCACTTCATCTGGTTCAATCCCCAGTATCCACATATGGTAGAGACTGTTACAATAATTCCTTTTTATATGGGAAGATATGGGGTTAGGAGAAGTTTAATAATGTGTTCAAGTTCACACAGAGGGTAGCAGATGTGATCAGGGGAGTACAGGCCTGTTTGTTTCTACTCTTTTTTTTTTCCAGTCCTGGGCTTGAGCTCAGGGCCTGAGCCCTGTCCTTGGACTTTCTCAAGGCTAGAGCTCTATCACTTGAGACTCCCCACCACTTCCAGCTTTTTTCTATGTATGTGGTATCGAGGAATCGAACCTGGGTCTTCATGCATGCTAGGCAAGCACTCCACCACTAGGCTAAACTCCTGGCCCTGTTTCTACTCTTAATTCTCCCTCCCTCCCCCTTCTCTCTCCTTCCTTCTTTCTTTCTTTTTTTCTTTTTCTTTCTTCTTTTTGGCAGCACTGGTGTTTAAACTCAAGGCCTGAAGCTTACAATATATTTACTCAACTGAGCTATAACGTGGGCCCTTGGTTAACCTGGTTATTTTTGACAGAGGTTATCACTTCCAGCCAGTCTCTGGACTGTGATCTTTCTATTTTAGGATTCCCAATGTATCTGGGATGAGGGTTACATGTCACTGGGCCCAGCTCTTGGTTGAGGTCTCTTTATTGAACTTTTCTGTCTGTCCTCAAATCTTCCCAATCTTACCCTCCTATGTCATTAGGATTATTGGCATCTGGATCTGCCTTTAACCTTTAACCCTTCTACACAGGTAAGGGTGGCTGTACAAGTATCAAGGACATGGAAGGCTTTCCAGTTTTTCAAGGAACCCTGGAACTGGTAGTCTTTGCCATCTGAACAACTTTCTGTGGAATGGGGAATATTTTCGGAATAGCATGTTTCCAAATGAAAAAATGTTATATTCAATTTTTTCCATATATTTTTATTGTAATTAATAAAAGGGTTACATTATATTCACCAGATAGAAGGTGTATTACTTCACAAACATTGATACCCTTTCTCATGTCATGGTCCCCATTTCCCTCCCGCTCATCTTGATTTCCCCCCTTCCCTATTTGATTTCAAATAACCAATTAAGCATATATAAAATACATCAGATAACAAGGTGAAATATTGTAACAATATGAGATAACCAAGGGACAGCAAAAGAAATGAGAGATAACATAGTACATTAAGGACTGAAAAAAATGTTATATTCAATTTTTAAAAAGGGTTTCAAGTATAGCTGTGTGGTCATCACCTTATTCTATCCTGAAAGCTCAACCCTGGACAACTGATAAGAAAGGGTGTAAAAGGGCGCATGCATTGCAGTGTTTTCTAGGAAAACTGCTGGGTGAAAGGCTTGTTGAGAGATTTCACAGTAGAAATAAATGATCCTAGCAGTTCTGTTTCCAGCAGATAGTGAAATCTTCTCTCTGGGGGATATGATCCCTACCCTTGTTGATGGTTTGCACTGGTTCAGGTGGCCTGAATGGTCTCATGTGGCAATCATTTGTTATTTTGGGTTGCCATTGGTTGTCAGGGGAGAGGAATGCCTCCTTTTATAGGGACCCAGGTTCTGTGACTTAGTGATGGAATTTGTACCCATTGCAGAGGTCCTATACGATTGAAAAGGCAGGCTCCTGGGAATAGTGGTGGCATAAGTCTTAAAAAGTCTGCTTCTGGGGGCTGGGAACATGGCCTAGTGGTAGAGTGCTTGCTTAGCAAGCATGAAGCCCTGGATTTGATTCCATTATAGGTGTGTACCACTATTTCACCCCTTGAGAGCTTTATTTAACATTTATGTTAAGTTAATTATTTATTTAACATTTAAATAATCCAGTAGGTCTTCTAGGCTAGGGTTGAGTCTCTTTGGCTTGGCTTCCATATGGTTATCCTTGGTTCAATCACTGGTGGTGATGGAATATTTGGACTGGCTATAAAACCTCAAACAAAGAACCACCTTTTGTTTTGATAAGGCAGATGGTGGTAGTAGATTTCAGATCTGTCCAAATTTTCTAGACGGAGAGAAGTAAGGATTCCAGAAGGAATCCTTAAAAGAGGACAGAATGGGTGCTGGATGGGTAACATCTAGTCACTGTGGTCTGTGTCATTCTCCTCTTGACAATTTTTTCTCCTCCCGGCTTCCAAAAGAGTTTACCCTTTGCCAGGTGTCGTTACCTCCCAAGAATACTTTGCTTATGTCTTAGAAAAATAAATAGACAGCCAATTTTCAGATTATACCTTCCTTAGTTCTGCTGTAAATTATATGACTTGCTTTTGGCAAAGCCCAGAGTCAAAAGTGGCTCTCCCTGTTACCCCTTCATCAACTCAAAGAATGAATGGCATTCACTGAGCTTGTGTATCTAAGCAGGCATTTGCCCACCTCTGAGCGGTTAGCTAAATTTATGGGGAAAATTGTAACTTCTCACATAGTTCCATGCATTAAGGCCAAGGTGAGGAGTATGGGCCAAACCTTCACTTATGGTATTTATAAGATTTGTAAATCTGGAGGAAACCTAGTGTGGCCACCTTAACCACATGAAAATTCCACATTTTCCTCAGCATATCCCATATGGTTGGAAATTAGCATAAAGTATAGGAATTTGGCAAAAGCTGATTAGAGAAGACACAGCACTGGAAATCAAGAAGTCTGGGCTCTGGCCTCAACTCCAATCCTAACCAACAGGGTGGTCTCCTTGTGTCTCTGATCTTGAACTTCTCCTTATAAATAAATTCAGGATTCAATTTATATAGATTAGTGGGTGCTGGGTGATTGCATCCCAGCTCAGGTACTCATTAGTTCAGCTCCCCCATCTGAATATGCTGAAAGAGTAAATTTACCTTAGCCCTTTAAGGGTCCCCAGGTAATTTCATTTTTGATAGCTTTTTAAAGGATTTAAAGATTTTCCTGGATATAACTGAAGGCATTGTAAAGTTTTAGAATTCCAGGTTCAAATAATTCACTTGAGTAAAACTCTTGTGTTTTGGAAATATTCTCAAGTCTTGAAAGACCCCTTCCCCTAGTTGGGCCACTATGCTGGGTTTGTTGATTCTTTGGGGAGGAAAATCAGGCAGGTTTCCCAGCTATTTCCTAAAATGGATGCATTAAAAAAAAATCATGTCTAATGGTATGACTCTTGTGAACAATTAACAAATCATTTAACAAAATGAATACCAGAAAGCTAAACATGTTTTGTCAGTGGAGGGTATGGGGGCATGAGGAGATGGTTGTATAGGCATAGAGGGAGGGAAAGTGTGAAAATATTACATTATGTAATGACTCCAGTGTGGGGGGAGAGGAAATATGGGGGAGGATGATCAAGATACATTGTACTTAAGGAACTGAAACCCTTTCGTACAACTATCAACAAGATAAAAATGTAAAAAAAGCTTGTCTAGGGCCGGGAGTTTAACCTAGTGGTAAAGTGCTTGCCTAGCATGCAAAAAGACCCTGGGTTCGATTCCTTGGTACCATATACCTAGGAAAAAAGCTGGAACTGGTGCTGAATATCAAGAGCTCTAGCCTTGAGAAAGCCCAAGGACAGTGCCCAGGCCCTGAGATCAAGGCCCAGGACTGGCAAAAAAAACCCAAAAAACAAAAACAAA
This sequence comes from Megascapheus bottae, assembly GCF_031878675.1. Taxonomy (NCBI): domain Eukaryota; kingdom Metazoa; phylum Chordata; class Mammalia; order Rodentia; family Geomyidae; genus Megascapheus; species Megascapheus bottae. Next base: position 30,884,687 of record NC_143523.1, on the reverse strand, counting down.
CCAAAAACCTGTCTATTGGAAATCAACTGTAGGTTTTCATATACATTCCTTTGTCATAAATAAATGATAAATTTATTTATCAGGTTTTTGAAGGGAATAAAATGACTAAAAAAATTGGAAATGCTGTGGCAGAATGAGGCCCTTCCTGAAGCAGAGGAGGAATAATTCTAAATTAATTTCCTTAAGGCTGATTCAATAAAATGAAATCCTACTTGTCACTTGTAACTCCCCTGCTTCTTCCGCCCCTCTTTAAATTTTTTTATTTTATTGTCCGGGTGATGTAGAGAGGAATTTCAGTTACATTCATGAGGTAGTGAGTACATTACTTCTTGAACATGGTTGCCCCTTCCCATTTTATTTTACTTTTCCTTCCTCTACCCCTTCCTAAGTTGTAAAGTTCATTTCCAGCATATTGTCTTGTGAATATCGCTATTACTTCCCTGCTTCTTAAACAACTTTTATACTTAATGCTGTATAACACTGAGATATAACTCAATAAATACAAATTTATCATTTTAAAAAGTAATTACCCACATTATCTAATTCTAGAACATTTCTATGATCCCAGAAAACAACTGCATTGGTTCTGATTTTTTTTTGTTATTGTTGTTGTTGGACAACACTAATATACCCTCTGTCTCTATGAAATTGACTGTTCTAGACACTTTTTGCTTTCAGATCTGAGACGGGCACTCAAACTTGATACTTTTGCTCAATGGCTAGCACTCTGCCAACTGAGGCATGCCTTCAAGTCCTCTCCTGGAAATTTTATTTAATGAAGTCAAATAATATGTGTTATGTTACAGTACCTTTCTATGCAGCTCAGGCAAGCCCTGATCTTCCGGCTTCAAATTCCTGAGTGTCAGGATTAATGTGTGCACCCCTATGCCCAGCATTTTATTTAGCTTTTTGGAAAAGTGAAATTGGCAACCTCAATGATGAATTTTTTTCATAACTGTTCAATGAAATCTGATTTAGAAGGGCCTGGTCCAATCTTTCCTGGCAAATGACTGGTGTTTTCTTCCAAGAACCCGGTCCTAGGTAATATAGAAATTATATTCTCATAGGTTAGCCAACCTCACTGTGCCTATATCACACATAACTTCATACTCATCTTCTGGTTTTATATTTCATAAATCCAAATCCAAACTTGTGAGAAAATATGTAACCCTATGACTGCGATGATGTATTTAAGCCTCCAGTTTCGGATTGTAATATAGCTTACTGCTCAGTAGGTTGCTTAGTATTGTGATTTAATTTTTGGGTACTAAGAGTTGAGTGTGCCATTTCTGGCAAAATGTAATTGGCTTGCAGTTTAAAGGATGTAGCAATTGTGCATTTCATGCGTGGTTCTCTCTGGTAAAGAGCAAACTTGGCACCAGACAAGTTATTTACCCATATCACATAACACTGAGAGGAAAGAAGATGTGATAAACTTCTAAATATTAGTCACTCACTTTAACATGTAATTGTGGGATCAACATGCATATTATGAATGGAAAAATCCATCCTCCTGAGAGATCTTGAGCAAAAGATGCAGTGAGACTCAGGGATCTTAACTCCCCCCAAGTATCTGCCAGGTCCCAGTGAGTGAGGAAAGTCACTGAGGAGCAGGTACCCCAGAAGACCTTTGTAAGTCTTAGAAAGGTGGGAGTACAATACCCAAATAAGTTACCTGGAACCCTAAGTTAAACAAAATGAGTTCCGTTCTGTAATGCAGGGTTTTGATTTATTTACCCACTGGACATTACAAATATCCTCGTGGCAAAATTGTGATATTCTTCAACCTTCCTCACTTCAAGATCCACTCCCTTACCTTACCTTTCTTTGGTGTCTCTGAGAGTTTTTAGCATAAGGGCCCGTTTGAAGCATGTTCTAACCGCCTTCTCCTTCCATCCTCACAGCCACCCTATGGTATTATTTTCATTTCCATGTATAGTCAATGGACCCAAGCCACAGAGATCTTAAAATTTTTCAAAGATCACATTGTAGTAGGACCTGTGTTTAATCTATCACTGACACATCAGCAGTTGTCTGCGAACCTGTGTCATACTGTCTCCTATAGCTTAGTGGATCCCTTCCCAGTACGGTGTGTTTCTTCACATAAAGTTAATTAGCTAAATAGAAAATAACCTGAAAGTGTTCAGAGTGCTTAGTGTGCCCTTGAATCCATTGTAGGTGTAATAGGAAGACAGTGGACCAGTAGAGCAGATTTGAGCCTGCCCCTTCTCAGCAGTGAGAGCTCGACTACCTAGTTCACGCTACAAGCCAGCCTCCACTCATTCATTGCACTGCAGAGAAAGTGATGTCATAATGCAAGTGAGGTCAGCTGAGAATGCAATGACGGCCTAGGAAGAGTTCAGTGCATGGCCTGACAAGTATCCACTGTCCTCCCTCTGCTCGTCACTCCCTTTCTCCCACTTAAATGCTCCCAGAGGGCCCATGTTTCTGCAAATGAAAAGGATTTCTCCCTGACTAGCACTTGCCTTTAGCTTCATACAGCATAAGGATCAGAAGAATCCCATGAGAAACTACATGGCCCAAATTCTGAATCCAGAAAAGAAGCCGTTGTCAAGTGTAATGTTCTTTTAGGAAATTGGAAGTACCATCCATCCAAGAGTGAGTCTGACATACCCTGAATTGTCTCCACTGGGCCACAAGGCTAAAAATTCATCGACAAATGGGATTAGCCAGGCATGATGGGCCAAACCTGTCATCCAAGCACATGGGAGGAGGAGGCAGGAAGATCATGATTTCCGAACCAGCCTGAGCTACATAGCAAGACCCTATCTTAAGCAATAGCAACACCAACAGAAGAAGAAAGAAAAAGAAAATAGAGATCAAAGGACAGGCATTAAGGCCAAATGCCATTTTCATCCTAGTATTGGTTGAGGGAAAAGGAGGATTGGATTGGGTTCTGGGAGCTTTCTTCTGTGGTGACCAGACCCCCTGGTTGTACTGTTCTACCACCCCACTCCTTATAGTTCAGTCCCCGCAGACAATCCCAGAAATTGACCAAATTCAAGGTGAAGCCTTTGCTTTCTGAGTTTTGTCTCATGAATGATAATTTTTCTATTGCTTGCATACTAAGCATCATCTGTAGAGATGATTTCAACTACTCAGTAGTTTTTTGCTTGAACTCAGGGCCTGGGTGCTGTCCCTAGGACTCTTTTGCTGAAGGCTAGTGTTCTACCACTTGAACCATACCTCCATTTCTGGCTTTTTCTGAGTAGTTTATTGGAGATAAGCATCTCATGGACTTTCCTGTGCAGGCTGGCTTTGAACTGTGATCCTCAGATCACAGCCTGCTGAATGGCCAGGATTATGTCCATCTCCAAATGAGTGTGTTTCATAGCAACTAAACAGCACAAGCAATGAATTGGAACACTCACCTTATAACAAATTCTTCTGTGCTTTAATTAGAACGATGGAAAATAGTATTAAAGAAAATACTGAAAGAAGGATAAAAGAAATCACCATGATTCTGAAAGATTACATATTCTATTTTATTTCCAGATATTAGATTTCAGGGTCATCTGTGCATCTTTTTACATATTTTCAATTACATTTGTTAGGTCTATTAAAACGTGTATCTGCATTTTATATAATTGTCATTTTAGTGTCTTACCCAGCAAAGGATAGTATGAGATCCTTTTAGGAAAGGAGAAAGTGACTCCTAGGCCGAACTAGAAAGATGTGGCATCCTTCATAAGCAATGTGCCTATTGATGACTGTTAAATGTTTGATGTAAGTATAGATGATCCTGGATAGCACATGTGAAGTGCAGCTACAGGGCCAGAAATAAAGACCAGTTATACTATCTTTACACATTGCTGTCTTTATCCTTTTCATAAAAAAAAGCTGGAGCTAGGCTGTCTATGGGCTAGTGTTGCAAGAAGGCACTGTGGTAGCCTTCTATTTATTCCTGCTTTGTGTATTGTTTCTAAGTTCAAAGTTACCATATGACTGCTGGCACTAGATAGACTATGTTGACCCCAAGCAAGAAGTAGAAAGAAGAGGTGAAGGTCACAGTGTCCTTTTCTCACAAGATCTATTCGTTTGAAATAGCTGTTCTCCAGGAGTTTTGGGTCAAAGCAGCTCATGGGCTAAGTGACTTTTGGCAGGTCACAAAAACTGTGAGGCTTCAGTTTCTTCATCTGTACACTGACAGCCAAATGTCCCATCTCTCAGGATAAAGTGGAAGAGTATTAAAAAGTCAAAGATGCTATACAAAATATAGGGTTGAATTAAAGTAGCACCCACAGACCAGTAGCTGAGCTGTTTCATCTGCCTGTGTTCTTGCTGCAAAAGAACACATATGACAATAGTTTAATAATCATTTCCGTTCCCTACTCCCAAATGCATTTCGAAGGAAAGAAAGCAGAACTAGAGCATTTTTAGTTACTATCAAAGGGAAGTTTGAGAGCTATGACATCTCTTTACCCCTTCAGTCCAATCTCTGGCATCTACAAGTTCCTTGGTTGCTTTCTATGTATTCATTTTGATCTGATTTGAAATCTAGTCAGTCTTATACATGACTTACTGAAGCTATTATGATAGGCACCACTGTGATAGAAGTGAGAACAAATGTCTTTGGTTGATGAATACTTTTGAATAAAATAATAATACGATACCTAATCTATTGAATGTTTAGTATTATGCCTACTCTGCAGTTTCCACATGTTAGCACATTTGATCCTCATTTACAACACATTATGTTTGTAATATTGAGGAGGAAAATAAGTTCAGAAAGGGCAAATAATTTACTCAAAGCTGCAAAGCTGTGAAGAAGAGAACTGGGTCCCTACATTGTTAAATCTGGACATAAATTTTCTTGGAAAATTACACTTGTTTCTCAAGTGGTTTGTAAATGACCTTCTAGAACCTTTTTAAAACTGAATTTTTTTATTCTGAAGTAACCTGCTAATAGTTCATAGCTTAGTTTCTTTAAGCTTAAGTTTCCTCATCCAAAGAAGGAGATGAAACCAGCCATCTCATAAGGTCTTGAGAATCACATGAGATTCATTTATAATGCCTGGCACATAGCAAATGCTTAGGTATTTTAGCCTCCTCTGTTAACAAGTTGTTCTTAATCAGTGAAGTACATCAGAATCATCCAGTGGAAACTTTTCAAAATATTGAGTTCTAGGTCCCAAGTAGGGTATAATGAAAAAGTGCCCCAAGTGATTCTGATTCATATTCTCTTACAGGACTCTCTGCTAAATATGACCCATATCCTTAAGGAAATATTTTGTTCCAAACACTGTGCTCTGCATTAAGAGGAATGGCAGATGTACAATAATAGTAAATGTCACATAAAATAAGTAAATTACTGCAAGAGATGAGAGATGGGGATGATTTTCCCTTTATCTGGGTGATCAGGGACCCCGAAAACACCACTGGGTAGGGCTTGCAGGCTAAGCTAGCTTAGCTCGCTGACCAGGGTGGCATAGGAGTTATGGAAAGTGGCAGGAAGTGAAGAGAATGTTAGTGAGGACCCTTGGCTGGAATAGAGTCTCTGGGAAAAGGTGGGGGAGGAAGCCAGAGAGTTGACTGGGATCAAAGAATAGAGGGCCTTAGATTGTTCATCAATTGGTCTGATATTTAATAATGAGAGAAATCTCAAGACAGGCCAGTGGGATTTCTCAAAGCCAGAGAGTGTAATGCTCAAAATTGCTCTACTATCTGGTAAATCTGGAGCTGTGGGTATACTAGAAAGTGAAAAACCCAAAGACAAGACAACCCCAAGACAACCTAAAACCAAAGCAAGAAACAAGAGACTCTATTGCACTAGCCCTGGCCTCAGAATGACAACTTGGATCTGGTTAGACACTGACAGGTGGTCAGGATAGAGGAACAATTATGTAAACCTGATTAGATGTTGGGGGAGGGGTGGTGAGAAGGAGAAGTGAAGATGACATTGAGATTTGAGCCTGGGTGATGGGAAGTACAGGGCTGTGGCAAAAAAGGGGAAGTTGGGTTGAGTTGGGGAGGGAGGGGAGAAAATGAGTTGAACCAAGTGAATCTGAGACGCCTGGGGACTATGAAAGGGAGATGTAGAAAGATAGAGAGGATAGGGATACCTACTTCCTACCCCTCCCCCGGGGGTGGGAGGAGTCAGTTACATTAAGAAGTATTACCTGGAGCCCTGAAGTGAGTTGAGCTCTGTGGGAAGGAAGGAATAGTGCAGAATTTTAACCTAAGGTCTGTGGATGGAACTTGGTGGTTTGGCTGGGTAGCTGGGTACTGTAAGTGTGATGCTGTGTATTAGGAGTCCAGCAGAGTCTGGTGCCTTATGTTCATAGCCCCAGCTACTTGGGAAATATACACAGGAGAATTTCAGTTTGAGGCTGGTCCAGGCAAAAAAAAGTGTAAGACCTTACCTGGAAAAAAACAAAACAAAACAAAAAACTAGCTCAAAACAAAATTTAAAAAACCCCCAGAGCTGTTGCCTAAGTGGTAGAGCACTTGAGCACTTTGTCCAAGTGATAGGCACTGAGTTCAATCCTTACCCTCCCCTGTAACAACAAGAAAAGCCCACAATCTCTTTAGATCATTTGTCCTAAACAAGGTTAAAGATACCAGACAATTACAGAGAGGGGTGGGCTGTAACGAGGCTCCTGGAATGCTTCCACAGTAGCCACTGGGTTTCTGCATTCCTGACCATCATGCCACCGACAGTGGTGTGAGATTCATTCTTTCACATGTAGATATCCAGTTATCTTAGCACTGCTGTTGAACAGACTCTTCTTTCTTCCACTGAACTGTCTTAGCCAGAAGAAACCTTTTTTTTTTTCTTTTAAGAACATCTTGATTCAACAGTCTAGCCATGGGCAAAAATAACCACCAGCACTGAATATTCAGGCATTTTAGGCCCTTTCCAGGGGTGATACCAGAAAGAAGCAATGCCACCTAAAGATTCAGCCTATGGGGTTCTTGCAGTTCTCATGACAAGCTCTTAAACTGCCAGACTGCCCAGTGCCAGGTGCTGACAGCAAGGAAAGCAGGGGAAAGACAGATGTCCCTCAACAGCACCAGGCCCTGGGCTTTACCCAGAGGGCTGCCTGTCATGCTGCATCCTTCTACACATTGCTAGAGAAATCACACATGGCCTTCTATGAAGAGATGACTGCCTAGCCTAGCAGACCTTCTGATTGCCAAAACAATTAGCCAAGAGCCTTTCCTGGTTAAGGAAGACACACAAACCATCATATTGTTTTCAAGTTTCCTGTTCACTTTTAGTTTGCACCAATGGGAATTATCAAAATGGACTAAGTGTGGGTATGTGTGTGAGTGTGTGTATGTACTGGTGTCAGGAAAATGCAGAGAACAGATCATTGAGAATAATATTGTTAAATAGGTGTGTGCACATATATTAGATACATAATATATTGTATGTAATATATTATTTAGATAAATGCTTAGCAATATTATCCCCTGCCCCTATTCCCTTACTCATCCTCTCCCTTTCCCACAGGAAGGTTCTAAGGTCTAATCACAGCATGATGATGCAAACAGGAAGCAAATTGGCTACCTTGAACCACCTGCTTTGTCAAGTGTCCATAGCTTCACCCTTGGTATAAAGCTCAGCACAAAAGAGGCCCAGCTTTTAGTCCTGAAGGTCAAAGGTGAAGGAAGTGTTGCTCATTCTGACCCTCAGCACAGTTTTCTGAAATCTGTCCTTTTGACTCCTGGGACAGAGTCCACTGGAACTCGCTGCCAGCTGCTTCAGAGACCCTTGGTCCATTCCTCATGACTCAGACTTTTTAAGCATGAGCATAACCCCCCCCCCAGGACTTTATTGAAATACTTCTCTTCTGGTTGGTTTTGGGAGTTATGGATTACTTTCATTTTGAAGAGAACCATTTTTTTTTTTTTTTTTTTTTTTACCTTAGGAAACCATTCTAGTACTGTGCCACAAGGCACGGCTGCCCAATGCAGACCTCTTGTGGTTTGATTCATGTAGGGATCGTGGCATAATTGTAGTGAGGGAGGGAGGGATATGAGGGCAAAGGGGACTAAAGATTTAAATTCTGTCCCATAGGAGGGAAAAACAAACTCAAGTGCCATTACTGAAGGCTGTGTGCTGTGCTAAGCAGGTGATCTCTAGAGCTGATGTGACTCAATGCTCCTCTCAGTATAGACTGTCCCCTGGGTTCCGTGGTTATATTTCCTGTTTCCACGACAAAATTAAGCTCAATGAGCATTTGTGGAGGGCTGGCCAGGTGCCAGGCTTTAAGGCAGACATGTGGCAGCAGGTGGGAGGGGACTCAGATGCAGAGGACATGCAGGCTTGGACTCAGGAAGCAGCTCCTCTAGTGAGAGACACAGATCGAGACGTGACTACAACCAGTACCAAGGCCTGTGGGGTTCAGACAAGGGTCCAGGCAAATTCCAATTAGACGGAAAAGAAGAAAAAGAATGCCAGTAGCCAAGAATTCCCATGGCTAAGATTGGAGTGTAAGTAGCTGAGAGTTACCTTTGCCCCTTTGGACTCTGATTGTCCCCAAAGGTTCCTGGGCCCTGGGACTCCTTGGTGAGTTCTGCTGACCTACGACCAGTCCTGTATCCCTCCACTTCCGGAGGCAGCCTGAAGCTCCTTCTTTCACATCACCAAACATGTATGTCAGGCGTGTGAACCGGAAGCAATTCTTGCCGGTATTTAATCATACTTAATAGATGATCCATTTAGTTTGTGTGGCAAGCAGTGTTCACCTTTTTATGCTGCTCCTCCTCCTCTCCCAGCCCACGTCCACATGCATACCAGCCCTCTAGTGGCTTGATTTTTGGTCATGTGGCTTGAACTAAAGGCCTTGGTGCTGTCCCTGCGTTGTTTTGCCCAGGGTGAATACTCTACTATTTGGAGCTGTGGCTCCAAGTAGTGGTTTTCTGGTGGTTACTTGGAAATAAGAGTCTTATGTATTTCCTGTCCAGGATGACTTTAAACTGAAATCCTCAGATCTCAACCTTGGGAGTAGCTAAGATTACAGCACCCAGCCCCTCTAATGCTTACAAGTCATTACTTTCTGGGCAGGTTTGCTCCTAGGAGGGTTGGCATTTGGTGTTGGCCTAGGCTAAGATTACCTATCTGGAAAGGAGGTGACCAAATCAGCTGGATTTGAGCACAGGGTTCTGAACACATGGCAGTTGGGATGGACCTTTGAGGAGCTCACTGGTGAACAGAGCTTGCCTCTTTCAGCCATCAGGCTGGCAGCACTGACTTCTCTCTAGGCTGCCCTGTTGTGCTGGTTGCTACTGGTTCCCATTGTGTGTGTGTGTGTGTGTGTGTGTGTGTGTGTGTGTGTGTGTATGGTGTGTGTTTAAAGTTCAGTAGCTATTTTGTAAAGAAGCTTTTGTTCAGTGGGAAAAAGTGTTTCTACCTTCCAACAGGAAAAGCGTCAGCGACTGGAGGAAAAGGCAGAGCAGAAGTCTCCTCATGGAGCCCTCTGCTGGATCTTCACTGTAAGCGCCAATCCTGCAGCCTCCATGGGTGCTGAGCTCCCTCAAATTGCTCTTTCCTAAGAAATGTCCTCTCCTAGCTCAGGAAAAAGTCCTGCAACTGTCCTGCAAAAGTCCAGATGGCTGTGCTGCTGATGAGCTTTCACAGGCCTGGAAGACTTACCTCTACTCTCCCTGCCTAGCCTCATCTCCAGCTCCACCTTACAGACCTTGTTGACCTACTTAAGACTGTATATATCCTCCTCATCCAATCAGGAAGCTGTATGCAACATCTTGTCAAGGATGGCCCCTTCTTATTGCTTGCATTCAGCTCAAATGAGTCTTCCTCAGAGAGGCTTTTCTGCACTACTTGCTGTGAAAGAGTCCCTAACCCAAGATGAAAATCCATAGTAGTCATTCATTCTCATCTTTAGTCATTTAATCTCATTCATTCACACATTTTCCCTCTCTGGGTTTTCTGTGGGAAGTCTTGGAGAGCCAGGCCTTGTCTCTGTCTCCAGCTTCAGAAGGTGTGCCTGACTCTTACTCGATGCTCAGTCATCACATGTGAAAGTGAGGGAAACTGTGAAAACGCAGAAGCTGTAAGGTCTGGACAGTCGGAGGTTAGGTTGTACTGATAGACTGTTTCTTTCCAACTAATAGTTGATGGAAAGGTTCTCTAACACAGGTGGCATCCATTTTCCTCTAGGATGATGCTCTGCTTGCCAGGAATTTGGTTCTTTCCCACCATCGAGCTCTCCTTGCGGTCTTTCTTGGCTCAATTTTTCCTAAAGTATGACCCCCACCCCCCCACACCCTATTCTTCAGCAGTTTTAATGGAGTTAGGTTTGCAGGAGAAGCCAGTTTCCCTCACTGAGGTATTACAATTATTTAGTCATGTCCAAAATAGCCTATACAAAAATATTCAACCATTAAGAAAAATTAAAAGTTTATCAGCTCATCAAACTCATCTGCTTACCTTTCCTCACCACGGGGTGTACTTGTATGTAGTGCATGCTCACATTTCTTTGCAACAAGCTGCTGCTTCCTCTGTTCCTCAGAGAAGGGCCCTTAGATTTTGGGGGGCACTAGCCCATTGTTAGCCATGCTTCCCTGCGTTTGGGTCCAGATTTTGCCAAATGTTCTCCAGCAGTGTGTGTGTGTGGGGGGGGTTAATTTTCGCACAAAGATTAGCTCTAATAACCACTAGTTCAGTACAACCAGTAGTTTCTCCAAATACTTGGGGAGTTATTTTGTTTTATAATCAAACTAGCTACTAAATCCTCTCTCCCTTATTTTAATTTTAATTTTTTGGTAGCTCGGCTCATTTTGTGGTGCTGGTTCATTTTGATCCATACCTGAAATGGAAACTTTTTCTTGAGTTCCATTACCAAGAACATATAAACACCACTCATTCAAGGTAGTTTGTAGAGAAGATTTTATAGTAGATTTGGGAGGAGATAGAAGGGTTTTGATTTCAAACAATTCACAACTCCATGTTGAGAACACACTTCCAGGTTCTGGTCTCCCATCCCTGGGATTTTCACTGGCTGCTGAAGCCCACATGGAGCTGCATTCTTGCCCAGTATGCTACTGTTTCTCTTCCTTTTCCTCTCTTCTCATTCTTTTCTTCCTGAATTCCCCAAACAATGCCTAGTTTTCTTGTTAGCTATGGAGCATGATTTAGCTCTTGCCTGCTTCTCTCCCCACATTTTGCTATGGGCTGATTTGTATATCCAAACTCAAGAGAGTTTTATTTATCAAGAAGGCAGTAATGGTATAAGCAAAGTTCCCTTCTCCTTTGCAAAAAAAGTCCAGTGGGATCCTGTATATCATTGAAAAGAGAGAAGTCCAAAGTTGAGCTTGGCTTTGCAGAGGCAGGCTCCTAATCTGCTTCCTGTCCACTTCTGACATGGTAAATAATGTAGGCTGAGAATGAGGGCTACCATCAAGCCACCAAAGTTGTTTGAGAAGTTTAATCTTCACAGGACAGCAGAGAGTACCTGAAGATTATTTGCCCTTCAGCTAGGGAGTGGGTCAGGGTGAAATCAAGGAAAATAAATAATATCTACTGGAGCTTTACTTCAGAGCCTGGAACAGTCCCTTAGCTTTTGCTGTTTAAGAGTGGCACTCTAACCACTTGAGCCACAGTTCCACTTTCGGCTTTTTGGTGGTAATTGGAGATGAGTTTCTGGGACTTTCTTCCCAAGCTGGGATTGAACCTTGATCCTCAGATCTGAGCCTCTTGAGTAGCTAGGATTGCCTTTTATCCTGGCAATGAAGGAAGCATGTGAGAGACAGAAGAGTGATAGGAGTTGGTTTTGGAGCACATTGTACTATGAGGGTTCCCAGGAAGTGAGAAGGAAACTAGAGAACATAAGAATGGAGGGGCCCTTTATAAGCCTGTGAGTCCATCACTCGGCAGTGGAGAGACCTTAAGCTCAGAACAATGAGATAAAGTGGCCAAGTTCAGCCACCAGGATAGTGTAACGTTGGTCCCTTGGTGTCTGCTTGGTAAAGTAGGACACCTTTCGCTGGCCTGAGGAAGAGGACACCCGGGGGGTGTCAGACTGCTCTAAGAAAACCCTCAGCACTTCGAATCAAGGAAAGATGAGTCAACTGCTCTTTTGTTTTAGTTCTTGAACTCTGAAATTTTGACTTGTGGCAGTGTGCTTGAGGCAGTGTGTGCCCTTGGCTGAGGGGGTGGACGTGAGGAGGATTTAGAAGGTGGTGATTAGGTTCTCTGAGACATCTTGGTCTTGGGGAAGCGTGTGGGGAGAAGGCGGATTCCTCTGAAGAGGAGGAATGTAAATGGGTCAATTTGATATCAGTTCTGGCTCTCTTGGAGTGCAATAAAAATAGGATGCAGTTGGGGTTTCCTTTGTTAGAAGGATCGCTCTGTATCCTGGAATCAGAGGGAAAATATTGTTACATCGGGTTGTTTGTAACAGAGCGTCTGTTGAGACCAATCTAATTTAGCTCAACAAGGATTTCCATTGTGTCCATCACAAGGTCAGATATACTGTGTGGAGCAGAAGAAAGACTTTCTGGCATTGCGGATCCAAGACTCTTTTTGTATATTATTACTGTTGTTGTTGTTATTGCTAATATCCCAGCTTGAACTTGGGGTCTCATCCTGTCACTCATAGCTAGTGTTTTACCACTTGAGCCATGCCTTCAGTCCACCTTTTTGATGGTCAATTGGGATGGACTCTTGAAGACCTTTTCTGCCTAAGCTGGCTTTGAACCAATCCACCCAGCCCTCAGCCTTTCAAGTAGCCAGTGTACCAGGTGTGAGCTACTGATACCTACCTGTTTTATACATTTTAATGGGTTTCATTGTGACATTTTCATAAGCATTTATAACATGACTCTCCTGTTACCGTCACTTTTTAGCCTCTTCTGTTTCCAGGGGTCCCCTTTCTCTTCCTAAATAAGGACCCAACAATCTTATGAAATCAAGCTCGGTGCTGGTGGCTCATGCCTTTGATCTTAGCTGCTTAGGATGCTGAAATCTGAGGATCAAGGTTTGCAGGCAGTCTGGGCAGGAAAGTCTGTGAGTCTCATTCCTAATTAACCCTGAAAACCCAGAAGTGGGGGTGTGACTCAAGAGGTAGAGTACCAACCTTGAGCAAAAAAAACCCTAAGGGACATCATCCAGGCCCTGAGTTCAAGCCCTAAAGCAGACACACATACACACACACACACACACACACACACACACACACACACACACACACACACACTTACATGGAACAGATGGAAATTGAGACTGAATAGTTTCAATGTTCCAAACCCTGATTTTGACAATGCATGTTCTGGAAAGTTACTGAGAAAAGATGGAGGTGAAGAAATGAAAGCTTCTTGTTGGGGTCCCTGTATGTACTTCCCCTGTGTTTCCCCCAGACCAAGCCTTATCCCTGGTGCCTGGAAGTCTCCTCTGGGATGGCCTGTCTGTCAGCACAGCCCTTGGTAGACTAGCCAGGAGTTTCAGGCGCCCAGAATGGCACCAGATGCACATTTAGAACTGCATCTGAGAAGACTCTTAGAGGCAAAGAAGGGACTCTGGAAGCCTGCTGGCCTGAGGGTGTTCCACAGTGCTTGTCCCTGGTGGTGCAACTTTGTAGGAGCAACTCAATGCTTTTCCCCTAGCTTCGTAACAACTTGATGCATGGTGGTACTGGGAATTCTTTCAGGTCTACCCTTTGACAGAAGGAATCTGCTGTGTGTATGGACACTTAGAGACAGAAAAATCTTTGTGGACCGAAAATCCAAGGCTAAAGACGTGGGTCAAGGTAGTAGTAACATGGATTGCAAGGAGGGAAAGGACTTGAGAAATGTACAAGTGACTCGGGGTACTTTTAGATGGTACTTAACCCAGTGGGAGTTAGCATAGTTGGTTTAGTGGGAAAGATTATCTTTAGGCAACACTGGGATTTGAATTCAGAGTCTCATGCTAGCTAGGGGAATATTCTTTTTTTTTTAATTTTATTTTTTTATTGTAATTAGTAAAAGGGTTACATGATATTTGCCAGATAGAAGGTGCATTAATTCACATACATTGATACCCTTTCACATGTCTTGGTACCCGTTTCCCTCCCCCCCCACATCCCCCACCCGTCTTGGTTTTCCCCTCTTCCCTATCAAATTTCAAATATCCAAATACAAATGAGTTCAATATATCAGATAACAAAGTGAGATACTATACCAATATGAGATAACCAAGGGACAGCAAAGGAGATGAGAGACAACATAGTACATTAAGGACAACAATCATTCATTATATGGCTTTTGTTTCACTATCCTGGAGGTCCTTTCAATTAGCTTCACATTATATGTCCTTATGTATCAAGATTTTGCTCTATTGCAAATCTCTGCTAGTAGAGCCCAAGGTTTCTACTGATTATGACAAATGAGGGAAACCATTGAGCCTAAGTTCCTTTGAGTCTGGCTTACTTCACTTAATATGATTTTTTCTAAGTCTTTCCATTTCCTAACAAATGGGGCGATGTCATTCTTTCTGACAGCAGCATAGAATTCCATTGTGTACAAATACCACAACTTGTTGATCCGCTAATCAACTGAGGGACATCTAGGTTGGTTCCATATCTTTGCTATGGTGAATAGTGCTGCAATGAACATTGTTGTGCTAGTGGGTTTAGTATGTCCTTGTTTCTGGGTGGTTGGGTAAATGCCAAGTAGTGGAATTGCTGGGTCATAGGGGAGTTCTATGTTTAGCCTTTTGAGGCACTGCCACACTGCTTTCCATAGTGGTTGAACGAGTTTGCACTCCCACCAACAGTGTAGTAGTGATTAGCTAGGGAAATATTCTATCACTTGAGCATGTCCCCCTTTCCCCCACCCTCTTTTTTAAAGTTATTGTTTGAAGGGAAGGTGGGGGGAGAGGATCTTGGTCTCCTCCCCTTTTGTTCTTTGGCATTCTGACCCCAAGTTTATTGGTTTTACTATGCTCAATGTTCCCACCATGATGATCTGTAAGCCCTCTTCCACACACAAAGGTCTAAAAGCAATGGGTCCTCATCTTGATAAGGGGTGGGGGTGGGGTGGGGGGAGGGAAATGGGGACCAAGACATGAGAAAGGGTATCAATGTTTGTAATAGACCTTCCATCTGGTGAATATAATGTAACCCTTCTATTAATTACAATAAAAAATATATGGGAAAAAAGCAATGGCTCCTCTGGTTTATGCGTCAAATGATCCCAAAATGTAACCCCCAAATAAGCCCTTTCTTCCTGTAAATTGATTATCTTAGGTATTTGGTACAGTGATGGACAGCTGACTAACACAGTGATATTGCAGCATGACTGTAGGATATTTTAGGGATAGCCAGGACTAGCGGTTGCCTGGGCAAGGCTGGGGAGTTAGAAATAGGGCTGTGGGATCAGATGGGATGGTTTTGACTGTAATGTGAACCAGCTGTGTGGCCTTCGGCATGTGACTTGGGTAGGGTGACCAGCTCATCTAGTTTGCACGGGCTTGCCCAGTTCTAGCATTAAAAGTCCCATGTCTTGGAGGGAAATTCCCCAGTCCTAACAAAAGTGGGATGGCTCACTGGGGGCCATCCTGGTTTCAAAACTGCAATGCCTATGTCCTGGGAACTCATTCAGTAGTGCAAACCAGGCAGACTGAGCAAATTTGACTCTAGTTTTCTTATCTGAAGAGCAGAGGTAATACTAAGGACCTTCTCTGGAGTGTTGTATGGATTAAATGTGATCATCTCTATAAAGTGCTCAGCACACAAATTGTCATGAGGAAGGCACAAAAGTAGCATTTATTGAGAGAGAGAGAGGAGATAGGGAGACAGACAGATAGGGAGACAGACAGAAGCAGCAGGGAACAGATTGGGTGCAGATAATGATAGATGATATTTCCTTACCGAAGCACATGGACAGAGCCAGCCCTCAAACTATAGAGCCTGTGTTCAGGGAGTCTATACCTGTATTTATAAAAGTGGATTTGCCAAGACAATTAGCTATGTCAACAAGGAAAATGCTAGATCTCAGAAAAGGACAAACAGCAGTGCTTACATTTTAATCATAGTTAGACTAACTATAAGCAAACATATACTTTCACCAGAGGATTTCCAAGACTCACCACTGGAGTATATCTCTACTGTCTGGTTCCATTGGTACTGTGATTATATATGTGTGAGTGAAATAATTCCACATTTTATATTCCTACTCATCCATCTGTTGGTTGAGGTACTACTTTGATAGATAATTACGGAGTGGTTTTCATGTCTTGGGAACTTCACTAGGCTGTATGAAGGCTACAAAGAAAATACAGTCTCTATTGCTGGAAAATTTACAACACTTTATTTTTCAAGAAGTCCATCTTCCATTTAGACATGAACCACCCATTCTCCCTATCTTATTTATTCTTTCCCAGACACAAGAGTTAGGCTTTATGACAGCTATACTTAATGATTTGAATCCACTTGCCAAGTTCCAAAAGCCAGAAGCAGAGCATCAGAAAGTCTCAATTTTGAAAGGATGGGCTGACAATAAGAAAGGTAAACCAGGAAAGCAGAAGGAGAAGTGAAGGGAAGAGAAGCCAGAGAGAAGGACGGGGAACAGAGAAGAGGGAACAGGAGGAAGGCGGCAAAGAAAGGGAAACAGGAGGGGGAAACAGGAGGGGAGGAGGGAGCGGTGGGGAGGGTGATGGAGCAAAGAGGAGCAGGGAAGAAGCAGTTTTGAACGTGTGGGCTCTGTAGGGAGAAATTAGGGAGAGCAAGATAGGAGACTCAAAAAGAAAGGCAGAAAACAGAAAAAGAGAACTTGAATAGGGAGGAGAGGGAAGCAGAGGGCAGAAAGGGGCTCCGGGCCTCTGGTAAGCCACAGCAAGTCCTCAATAGAACAGAAAGGTGGAAATCACATGCAACCCCCTTCCCCCCTCCCCCCCCCCGCTTTTTTCCTCTCTTTAACCGCAGCTAAGAGGAAATTGGGTAAAGCACAAAACCTATGGAGGAAGACCTTGCCTCTCTCTGCGTTTTGCCTAGGGTTTGTGTATGGCCGGTGGCCCTTTCCTCATACCAAAGGCATCTATGAAGAGCTACTGTCCTGTGGTCAACTGAGTCTGAGTGTCTCTCCTGAGAGACTCTTACTCTGTCCCCCTCCAGGAGCTGGGAGCCCCCCTGAGCTTTGAAGCCCATGCTTCCCCAAACCACTTCCTCTTCAGAACTGCTCTCCTTCTACCTGAGGTGGCAAAGCAGGGTTGAGGAGAGCCCCAGTTGTCTCCTCTGTCTTTCATTTTTCTTCAGTAGTCATATTCCCTGTCATTCTCCTGTTTTTTCACCTCCTAAGACTTCCATGAGTTAGAGACTCAGGACAAATCTCTTACCATCCCCCAGAACTCATGTGAGTCAATTCACTTTGCCTTGGTGAGTGACCAAAGTGGCAAAGACCTTCAGAGGGTACCCTTGTTAGTTAAGACCTGAGAACCCCCAAAGGTTGAAAATTTCTCTGATTGGAGCAAGTGTTCAAATTTCTGGATACCTCCGTTGGCATTGTGCTTGGATCAGATTTGACTAGCTCAAGAATGGCGGTCGTTGTGAGGTGTGTCCATGGCCCTAGAATGCTTCATCTCTTGGTGTCACCATTCATTTTCTGCTGCAGTGTACCTGAGAGTGAAGCATTTATAAAGAAAAGAGGTTTACTTCCATTCATAGTTCTGGTAGCCCCAATAGCATGATGTAGGTATCTGCTTGGCTCCCAGGGAAATTTTGATGGTGGGAAGAAGGATAAACAGCCATATGGTGAGACAGAAAGCAAGAGAGCATCAAGGAAAGCAGAACTTGCTTTTAACAATGTACCCTCACAGTATCTAATTCATTCTTGTAAGGAACTATGTTAATTTATGCACAACATGGTCTTTTTTTTTTTCAGTTGTGGGACTTGAACTCTGGGCCTGAGCACTGTCCCGGAGTTGTCCTTGAGCTCTTCAGCTCAACAGCTCTACCCGTGGAGCCACAGCACCACTTCTGGTTTTCTGGTGATTAATTGGAGATAAGAGTCTCATGGACTTTTTAGTGCCTGGGCTGGCTTTGAACCTCATTCCTTAGGTCTCAGCCTCCTGAGTAGCTATGATTACAGGCATGAGCCATCACGCCCAGCATGACATGGCATGACATGGTCTTCTAATGGTCCTCGAATCTCTTGGTACTGTCACATTGGCAATTACATCTCAGCATGAGCTTTTTTTTTTTTTCTTCTCAGTTTTAAGGGTGACAAATGACTGTGCAAAGTTGTAGTTCTAAGGCCAAAACCTCTGTAGACTTTAGGCTGAAAGGTAGCTATACTATTTAATAACTATTTGGAGGCTTCGCATTGTTAAACTCTTAGGGCACTTTTAGATATTACCTAATGGCTTGTGTAGCTCCTATTCACAATCCCAGAGGATTGGCACCAGCTTGGAGATGGTTACGTTAAGTGATGCTAACATAGCATGAATTAGCTCCAGAGTACTTTTCCCCAAGTGGTAGCTCCCTGAAGCTTGGAACAACTGAGCCAGATGTGTATGATTAACCCCAATGAGTTGATGAGGAAACAGGGGTCCAAAGAGGTGGACTGACTGGTTTAGTGTTAGAACCTTTGGCAGACCTAGATTTCCTGATTTAAATCGAATGTTTTTCTACAAACCTGCTGCTTGCCGATGACACCAAGATAAAAGCAATTATCTAGTGTGGATTGAACTCCCGCTATTCACTGGGCACCACGTTAAGTGCTTTAATGTACACTACTTCATGAATTGTTCCCAACAGACATGTGAGCCAAGGTTGTTTTGATCTGCATTTTATTCACGAGAGAACTGAGGTTGGGAGAGCTGAAGTGGAATGGTTCACTGTCACAAGAAGAGGGAGTCAGGACCTAACTAGTCTGGTTTCTGAGCTGATGGGCTTAACGCCTGACCACTGATCCAACAGGACAGAGGCAAAGCATCCAGTTCAACCTGGGCCCTGTTTTGAACTGTCCACTCATTTTCCTTGTCTTTTGCTTAAAAGATTCTATTCCCTGGGAAACCAAAGTGCCTTTTAACCATGTCTTAGTAGACAAATAACTGAACGGTTGCCAGTTCTTCTGGGTCAGGCAAGAGAGATAAACAGGAGGATTTGGGAATGAGAGAGGTTAGCAACATGAGTCTAAAGGGAGGAGGGGCTTTCCCATTATGATGACCACAGTGGCAGTGTTGAAGGGAATCAGCAGGGGACAAAGCTATCATGTTCTCCTCCTCCTCCTCCTCCTCCTCCTTCTCCCCCCTCCTCCTCTTTCTGCTTCCTCTCCCTTGCCCTCCTGTCCTCCCTCCCTTCACTTCTCCCCCCTCCTCCCTCCCTTCCCCCTTTTATCATCCCTCTGTCCCTTCCATCCTTCCTTTTCTTCATGCCACATAATATATATATATATATATATATATATATATATATAGCATATTCTTAATTGACACAGGTTTGGATATTAGAACTAAAACTGTTTCCAGTCTGCTGAGGGGCCATAAAGCAAGCTCAAACTCGTGAGCACAATCTGCTTGCTTACATCAAGTTCTCATTATTTACAAGTAGCAAACCCTCCAGGGACAAGGTGAGCCTGGAGTAGTCTTCTTCCAGTTTTCACTGCTCTTTCTAATTTTACCAAGTAGGGGAGAAACGAAAGGCGCCCCAGGTCACCTTGCTGTGTGTTCTTTGTGATGTCTCAGTATGTTACCTAAGATTCATCCCGTGAAGCTGCTCATGGCTGGCTGGCCTAACCCCAGTGGGATTGGAGGGTCCTTTTAGTCTAAAAGCTTTTGGTTCTGGGAAGGAATTTGCAAGCTCATTTTCACAGAGTGGAGAGAGCAGTACTGCCCTTGACCATGATCTGCTTCCCTACAGCCCCATTCTGGTCTCCTTTCCACTGTACCTTTGCCTACAGGGCAACCAGTCTGCCAGGTTGAGTTACTGTGTCCTCTCAGAGCCTATGAGCCTCCATTCTTCAGGGGCCAAACAGCCTTTGCCCAACAGCCTTGACTTCACTGTCACACACAGGCTCCACCCTGAGCCTGACTTCCACCTTGTCAGATGCTCATTTGCTTGGTTCTGAGCAGGCACAATTGCAGGTCATGTGAATGGAGTTTGGCTCTCTGGCCAAGGCCTTTCGGTTTCAGTTCAGGAATGGGAAAAGATGGGTGTGGCTGTGAGCTTTTAAGTACTCCTTTGCCTCCAGTGTCCTGCTCACTGAGGAACTCTAATGGATTCTGAACTTGAGTTTGGAGCATTCATGAGGTCATTATGATTGTTACCTTGCCGAGGCAAAAGGTAGAATATATTAATCAGCAATTTGTTCACTTGACTTGTGCCTTTCATCTGCCAAGACATGTCACATGGGCCTCCGTTTGTCTTCTTGCTCCAGCCCAGGCCACATAAGGATGAATAGAGAATGGATTGAGCTTGGTGGATCAAATAGGTGGATTAGGGGAGGAAAGAAAATAGGGCTTCATTTCCCACTCCCAAGGTGTTGGATGTATGGAAAAATGTCACTAAAGGATGAGGAGAAGGGACACTTGGGTTCTCTGAATGTGTTATCAAGTGACTAGAATCCTAGAGCAATTCCTTTTGGGACTTCAGTTTCCCAGACTGAAAATGAGAAGATTAGATTATAATTTTCTAAACCATGTTCCTGACTTGCCTTGTCAGTGACCTATGCAAAGAAAGGTTTTGTGGTCCATTAAATTTTGGGAAACCACTGATTTCTTCTTTGAGGGTCACATTGCATATTTATACAGTAATGTTTCCTAGAAGTCCTAGAGAAAGAAAAAAAAATGATAAATTCTGATCAGATTACCAACTATTTATTGGGTGCTTTCTGTGCGCTAGGGACTATGCCATGTCCTTTCTATGCACATTTTTATGTAATTATCACATCAGTCTGGTGGTATAGATGTTATTAACTTTCCATTTTAAAGGTGTGGAATCAGGGCTCAAGGAGCTCAGTAAATTGTTCAGAATTAGGAATAGAGTTTAGCCACCAGATTCTGGGCTGAAATCCCTCCTCCTCCCTGGATATATTTTTCCTTTCAGCTTCATGAAGGCACCTTATTGGTTCTTTCTATCTTTGGTGATTACCACTGTGTCTCAGTATTCATGTGTTTTATTTCTCATTCTAAGTGCTTCTCTAGGTAAGACAAGATTTAAAAAATATCATCATACCATGTCATATGCATTAGAATGGCTATAATTAAAGACCCAGGAAAACAAGTCCTCCAAATAACTTGGAGAAATCAGGACTTTTATGTAGTGCCAGAGGGAATGTGAGGTGATACAGCCATAGCCTGACATTTCATCCTTCAAGTTAAACAGAGGACTACCATATAAATCAGCAATCCCTCCAGAGTTCATATCCTGTGACGGACAGAAACAATAAACAAATAAACTAGCAGTCCCCCACTGCTGTTTATTATAAGCAACAAAGACGAAAATATGTTCCACAAAAACTTTTATGATTGTTCTTAGAAGCCTTATTTGTTTTTTTAGAAGCTTATTTGTCTGAGCACAAAGGTAGAAACAATAGTAATTTATGCTGTTTTTCTAGGAGTGATTATTGTATGGATTGGAAAATCTTTCAGCTCTAACTTGTTTCACCATTTTGTTTTCTAAACAGGCTATGCCAATTGATACTCTCTTTATCAGTGCTGAATCATTTATTATTATAAGAAATGAATATTATTGTTTTATCATAATTCTGATTTTCTCCCTGTGTCTCTTGTACAACTTGACTTGATAATTCCAGTAAGGACTGAGCTATGCATCACATTTTAGGCATGGTCTACAATAACTAAGAAAACCACATTGAGTAGATTTTTTTTTTTTTGCCAGTCCTGGGCTTGAGGTCAGGGCATGAGCCCTTTCCTTGGACTTTCTCAAGGCTAGAGCTCTACCACTTGAGCCTCAGTACCACTTCTGGCTTTTTTTCTATGTATGTGGTACCAAGGAATTGAACCCGGGTCTTCGTGCATGCTAGGCAAGCACTCTACCACTAGGCCAAACTCCCAGCCAACATGGAGTAGAAATTTTTAACCAGGGCTGTATCCTTTGGAAAAGGAAGGTATTATATCACTAATGCTATTGATGCAATTTTGAAGTTATCCTACCCTATAATTTTCTGTAGGAATGTAAACATTTTCCATCATAGTTGCTTTAAAACATAGCTATAGATTTAAACAATTATTTTTATTTTCTCATCCTGAGAAATGAATATGGAAAGGCACTCGTCTTTGGTAGATTGTAGTATTCATGCTCTCTTCTGAAATTGTGTCAAGATCAGTATGATATTTAAACAAGCTTACCATGCTCCACATGAAAAATAATTCCTTTTCTTTCTCTGGTGCTACTTGTAACATTAGCTAATCTGTGCCATTGATAGCAGAAAGAGTTGGTATCAGAAAGGATTGTCTCACCCAGTGTTCGACATGTAGAATAGAATCATATGTGATGGCTTGGTTTCAATCTAGAATGTTGAAATTCATCATTTCTTTGAGTTCGTTCAGCAGAAACATTGGAATATGGGAGATGGCATGTGATGTACAGAAAGTCAGAATCAGAATTTAGCCTCTACTCTCCCTTTGATTATTTTTGTAGGGCTCTGTATAAATAATGTTCTGAGTTTCCTGATAGTGTCCACATGGTTTTACTGGTAGGAAAGTAATAAGAGAAAGTATATTCCTTTGTGGAAAAGGAAATGTTAGATGGTCTAAACTATTGGCTAAAACATTGTTGGCTCCTGCAAGCCACCAATGCCAGCCAAGCTTGTTGCAGAGACATTCATTAGTGGGGATGCTTGATGGGAAATAAGGAGGAGCAATAGAGAAAGCCTAGTGTGGATGTCAGAACACCGAGTCCTGATTTGTCTCCTTCCTGCCTGGGGACATGTCTCTTTTTCTGTCTTGGGGTCTTGAGAATTTTGACTTTCTTCCCTGGGTTTTAGGGAAAGGACCTCAGCTGCCGAGTGACTCAAATGATGTAGTAGTCTTGTAGTTTGGGCATTGGGTTGGTTCTATATGATTTCTTTCTGAGAACGTTTTAGATCTACTTTTGTTTCCACACTGAACTTCCATGGCCTTAAAGAGATCAACTCCGACTGTCTCATTCCAAACAATTACTTGTTGAGTTGGGAAGTTCCCTATACTGTTCAGGTCACAGTCCTGAAGGTATGATTGTGATGGCTTCTTTTTGATATTATTATGTATTATCAGATAGGAGCTATTTTAACAAACACAGGAAGAAAAGGACAGCATTTCTATCCAATCAGGTTTCTACATGGGCAAATGGATTGCCAATAACGGAAGGGTCAGAAAACTGGGGATGATTATGTGGTGGCACAGGACTCGCCTTATTAAATAAACCAGGTATTTATAGGGTCTTTAAAATTGGGACGTTGGAATTGAGGAAAAGCTGCAAGTGGTCCAGAAGACTTGTGTTCTTTTCCTTATTCAAAACAGATTATAGTTCATTCTTAGCTCAGTGAGGGACTTTATAAAAGAGACTTCAAGTAGTATCTTCTTACTGACAGGATACAGATTTATTATCAAGCAAACATCTATTACTTTTCAGACATCCTGGTTGGCATTTGACAAGACACTTTGTCATGGAGGGCATGTGCATATTATAAATATTGTCATTTTTTCCCTAGGAGTCAGTAAGCTGCTCTTGATTCATGAACTGATTACATAATGTAAATGTTTAGTGCTTGCTGGTTGTGTTGCTGAATTAGTATCACGAGAACTCTTCTTTTACTGTGTCCTCATTGCCAGTATAGTTTCTTCTTTCCATTAAAATATTTACAGCTGTTTAATGAGAGACTTGAATTTGATCATTTCAGAGGTATATTCCAGTGGTGGAACATACTTCTGTACTATTATTTCCCCTTTAAAGCATACTATTATCAATATAATTTTTCTTCTTTTTTTCTGCCAGTGATTATATTTTACTCAAGTCTCAGAGGTTTTTGTTTTTTGGAAAGAAAATGTCTGGGGCTTCTTCAATCAACTTTTCCAGAGGTAGAAGAGAATAGAGGTGAGTAAGCAAGTCAGGAGGGTTGTCAAGCTAGAGCCACTTTTCTGATGATGGCTTAGATGTAGAAATAATGACCTTCAGAACAAAACCAGTACATTTTCTCTTGTTTTCTACCTTCTGTTTCCATGAATCAGCTTGCTATTTCTAAGCATAATTCCGAGAAAAAAAAGCTTAATGCTGAACTAATGTTGCATTTGTTAACATTTCACTTTGAAGCTGTTCTAGGGTTGAGAGAGTTCAAGTCAACGAGCCTCACTTCCAAAGAATTTTCCTGACTCTCATGACAGCCATGAGAGGCAACATGGAGGAGCTTGTGTCCATATCCTGACAGCATTGGACAGCAAGCCACATTATCTCTTGGCTAAAGAAGGCATTAGGTTGTTCCCATTAGGAGCCAGGCGAGGTATAATGCTTAGACAATGCTGTCACTGTTGTTTGACTTTTTGAAGGGGGTGAGTTGTTAAGGAAATTTCTGGGATTCATGAATACTTTCTGTGTGCAAGAGTCAGTTGGTTTAGGAAAGTGAGGATCACACAGTAAAGCCTCTTTGAAGCATTACTACAGAGAAAAGTGGCAAATCTTATTAACACGCCAGTATCTATTTCTAAACTTGTAAAATGAGTTGGGTATTGAGGGTATCTATAAGACAAAGACATGACACCAAGCCCCTGTCTCTTATAGGGCAGATTAATGAGCAAACTCAAGATTATAGTATTTTACTTGGAGCAGAAAAAGACCACTTTAGTCACAGTGATCAGGGTGGACTACACAGAAGAAGCCAGAGTTGAATACTCTCTTGAGAAACTGGTTGCCATCAACAGTAAACAAACAAACAAAAAAGCCTCAAAAAGACATGCCTAGGTCCAAGAGGGTAGCATGTGAAAAAACATAGCTATTAAACAACAGCAGCAACAATGATACCTCCCTCCTTCCTTCCTTCTTCTTCTTCTTCTTTTTCTTTTTTTCTTCTTTTTCTTCTTCTTCTTCTTCTTCTTCTTCTTCTTCTTCTTCTTCTTCTTCTTCTTCTTCTTCCTCTCTCTCTCTCTCTCTCTCTCTCTCTCTCTCTCTCTCTCTCTCTCTCTCTCCCTCCCTCCCTCCCTCCCTCCCTTCCTCCCTCCTTCTTTTCTTCCTTCTCTAATGAGATTTTAATTCAGGGCCTCATGCTCTCTTGGCTTTTTACTCATGACTAGCATTGTATAACTTGAGCCATGCCACTGGTTCCGCAGCCTATTTTCCTAGATACCACAGGTAGTATAGAATGACTGAAAACAGAATGCACATATGCCATCTGGAATAAGGAGACTGGATTGGTGATCAGCGGTGAGGTTGGGAAGGGAAGCAGAGACTGAGTCATGAAGCTGTGCCTTGTATATCATTTGAAGGACTTTGATCTTTATCCTCTGGTGGTATTGCAGGGAAATAGCAGTGTTAGCGTTTTGTCCTTATGACAAAAAAATCCATAAAAACAAGATAAATTAATGATCTTTTTATAAAAAAATATATTTTTTTATTATAAGGAAGCAGTTGTACTAAGGAGCAACTTAGTTTATAAGTACAATGAAATTTGATTGGTCACCCCTACCAAGGAAACATGAATCTTGGAGCACAGTTTCAGAGTTTTCAAAGTATAGTTGCTAGGTCCTCTTGCCTTTGGGTCTGTAGCAAAGGAGGACAGCTTAGACTCCCTTCAAGGGCATTTTTTCTTTTCCTTTCTTTAGTCCTCACATTCTTGAGCTTCTGTCACCTTTGGATGGTACCATTGACTGCTGATCAAGCCTTTAGCACCTGGCTTGTGAGAGTATATAAGATTCAAGCCTTTATAGTATCCCAAGATTATATGCTAGAGCATGGCATTTACTTAGTGAGTCAGCAAATAATACTGGATTCCATGTGTGCCATGTGTGATTTGGGGGACTGAGGTTTCAGTGACAGATAAGACTGCTGGACAACCTGATGTGCATTTTAGAAGGAAATTGTGTGGCAGTGGCCTCAATGTGGTGTGTGTGTGTGTTTGTGTGTGTGTGTGTGTGTGTGTGTGTGTGTGTGAGATATGGGGGGGAATTAGAAAGTAGAGGAGAGGGAAGGGGTAGATCAGACTTAGAACCAGGTAAGAAGTGGGAATCCTACACTTTATTTTCTACCTGTATTTAGACCGTTTGGACTGTGTTTATCATTATTTCTAACATTTCCCCCAGGCAGAACAACAGTTTATTTGAAATACTTTGCAAAGACAGTCTGAAACAGTGAAACCTGGCTAAGAACTAATGAGAAACCTGATAAATCAGCAAGAGAGGTTTATAGAAATGAGGTTTATAGAAATGTTTTTTATTTTGTTTGTTTTTTAAATTAGGTTATGAAGGAAACACAGGAAAGATAGAGGAAGCTGTGCAGAGTTTGGGAGGTCTAGGAAATACCTATGCAGAAGCAGGAATAAGACAGGGCAGGAAGGGGCCAGGAGTTTGGCCTAGTGGTTAAAGTGCTTGCCTAGCATGCATAAAGACCCGGGTTCGATTCCTCAGTACCACATACATAGAAAAAAAAAAAGCTGGAAATGGTGCTGAGGCTCAAGTGGTACAGCTCTAGCCTTGAGAAAGTCCAAGGACAGTGCTCAGGCCCTGAGCTCTAGTCCAGGACTGGCAAAAAAAAAAAAAAGACAGGGCAGGAAGTATGCTACCCAATCAGTTGCCAGGATAAGTAATGGAGTTTGACCTCACTGGGGATTTCCGGGGACAGTATAGACTATATCTCAGAATTATCTGAGAGGCCAGGGAACTGGGCTGTTTCTTCACAATTCATTGTCGATCTGTTGTAAGAGGGGACTTCTGAGATCAACTTCCAATTTGAACCATGGTCTTTAGGTCTCAGCCACCTGAGTAGCCAGGAATATAGGTGTGAGCCATAGATGCCAGGCAAACATTTAATTTGGGGGGTGATTTTTTCCCATTAACTCATAAATACTGGACTTAGTGTTTGCATTAATTTGTTCTGAACAGTAATTCTGAGGATTAAGTTAAGCCAATGATTCTCAGCAGAGAGTGATTTAACCACCCCCACCCCATACACCAAGGATTTTCACCAACTTCTACCAACATTTTTGGTTGTCACAACCAAAGACAGCCACTTGTGTTTAGTAGGTAGGAAAGAGACATTGCTAAACATTCTATAATGCCCAGGGCAGTCCATTCTTCCCCATCACATAAAAGCATCTACAAAATCAAGGTGATAAGGTAGCAAGATTTGGGGCTATTTAATGCTATTGCAGAAATAAGAACCCTTAAGTTTGAGAGCATTTCAACAACTTCCTGGGTTTATAAACTCAGTGTATGGTCCCACCAGGATTTCAACTGAGGTTTGTGTGCAAAGTCTGTGCTTTTTGATTTATTCAGGTCTCTCTTCCAGAGACTGAGTCCCAGAGGCTCACTGAAAAACAAAACAAAACACTCAGATCTGTCCTGGCCTGGCCTCCTGGCCCCAAACTTCAAAGGAGCCTGGATCTGGCTGGAACTGGAAGGAGGCAGGGGAATGAGCACCTTTCCCATCTTTCCTTGGCCTTGCTCTGCCTTGGGCAAGTTGGGGCAGGCTCTGTGGGCATAAGTCCCAGATCTGCATACCAGGGCTGGCGAGGTGCCATTCATTGGAAGCCCAGACATCTTCTCCATGCACAAGTACACCCTTCTGCTGCCAAAGCTGGCTGGTGGTTCTTTCTGGTATGGCAGTTCTCCTTCTCTCCCCTCCCCTCATCCCCCCAGGCTTGGGATGATCTTTCTGGCAAGCATATGTAGTGAAGAGTTACAGGTGGTGCAGACATGGTTTGGAAGGAGTCCCAGCTGGGCCACCTCCCAGGAGCCTTCTGATCACTCACCAGATAAGGCTAAGCTGCTTGCAGATTCCCAGGAATCTTAGCTGCCCCAGGAAACTAGCTTCAAGGGCAAGAGGAACTTTTGAGAAACTTTAATAATCTGGAAAACCAAATGTGCTTTGTCCTTTTGCCTCCTTAGGTTGGGAATATTTTGCAACGCCACTGAATTCTCTATTCATCCCCTACCCTCTCAACCCGTCCTGCCTGCTCCATGATGGGTAATGAGAAAAAGAATGAAAAGAAATGTGGGACATATGAGACGTGGACAGGCTCAAATCTGATGACTCCATCCAGTTATCTATGGCGTGTGAACGTGTGTGGCTGCTTCCTTGGGGAGGTGAAGTACGAATCACATTTCTTTGTGCATAGCCTATGGGTTCTTCTTAAGAACTTTCAGCTTGACATTACTAAGTCTTCTGGTCTCCAGACCCACATTCTGCCCTGGGGGGAATTGACATCCATCACACAAGCTGATCCTGGTCTGTTTAATCAAACTTCCATTTGATGTTGGTTGGAATTTCACATGTGGACCAAATATAAGAAAATTAAGTGATTCCAGCAGCTTAAGTCTAAGGGGAACTATTAACCTTTGATATCAAATAAATTAAAACATGGGACATCTCAGTAATGGTTTTTGGAGGCAAATAGAAAGTTATTTCACTTGTTTATTCATTACTGAGTACTTACTATGTTTTAATTTTTTAAAAGTAGGTCTTGTGGATGAGATCAAGGTAAACATGATAAACTTCTTACCTTTGAGGAGCTCTGGCCTAAGTGTCAATGTGCTATCATTTTGTGAATATGTATTTCTTAGCTTACCCACCTTCTCTATAAGCCTGTTCTTTTCTCTCTCACTTTCCAAATATAGAATATTGGATTTTTACAGTTTTATATTTTTCTTAAAATGCAGAAATAGCCCTTGTGTTACTGCTATATTCATAATACACATTGTTTTATTGACTACTAGTTACTCATTTTTTTCTTTTCTTTTCTTTCTTTCTTTTTTTTTTTTGCCAGTCCTGGGGCTTGAATTCAGGGCCTGGGTACTGTCCTTGAGCTTTCTCAAGGCTACCACTTGAGCCACAGAGCACAATTTCGGGCTTTTTCTGTTTATGTGGTAACCAAGGAATCGAACCCAGGGCTTCATGCATGCTAGGCAAGCACTCTATCACTAGGCCACACTCCTGGCCCCTAGTTACACAATTTTGGTTGTTGTTGTTGTTGGTCATGGGGCTTGAACTCTGGAGGTCTGGGTGTTGTCCCTGAGCTCTTCAGCTCAAGGCTGCCGCCCTACCCCTTGAGCCACCTCAACACTTCCAGTTTTCTGGTGGTTAATTGGAGATAAGAGTCCCACAGACTTTAGTGCCCCAGCTGGCTTTGAACCATGATCCTCAGATCTCAGCCTCCTGAGTAGTTAGGATTACAGGTGTGAGCTACCAGCACCTGGTTTTCGGCTTTTTCTATGTATGTGGTATCAAGGAATAGAACCCGGGTCTTCGTGCATGCTAGGCAAGCACTCTACCACTAGGCCAAACTCCTGGCCTTAGGACTGCTTTTATGGAACAAATATTTCCTAAGTTCAGGTGGAAGTGAGGGTTTATCTGTCAAGGAGAGAGCATTTGGAACAAAGGACACTTAGGAAGATGGTGAGGATACTTCATCATCATCGTTAGCATCATTAAAACCACTGCTACCATCATCACCATTGTCATATTAAGGGCCACCTTCACCATCACCATCACTAGTGGATGCATGGCTATGACCTCCACCACCAACACTCATTATAACCACCACAGCCACCACCATTGCAGGGCCTATCATAACCATGCCCTCATGATGACATCATCACTATTCTCAGCAGCACCACTATTCACTACAACTTATTGCTTACTTATAATGCTAGGCAGAGTACCAAAGAAGCACTTGGTTTGCATTATCTCATGTAATCTTTACAACCTATGAAGCAATTACTCTTGGCTTTCTCAACTGATAAGCTACAAACAGTCTTGTGAGGATAAAAATAATTTGCCTCACTTTATCTCAATAGGACTCAGACTCAGGTCTGCTTGTCTCAAAAGCTAAGGTTTGAATCAACTCTCATAAGTCTTAACTATTAAGCTTGATGATTTTGATAGCTATTGTAATGCTGTGAATTGTGTGTGTGTGTATATACATGTGCAAGCGTGTGCACATGAGTTATTGTCAGGCATTTAAAAAATTTGCATCTAAGGTTATGTGTTAAAATGCTAAACAGGATTACTCAAAGAACAAATCCCTAAGGGAGCCCTAAAGTGAGTAATTGTGGACACAGCAAAGTGTATGATTGTCTCAATCTGAGGTTCCTGTTTTTAATTACATAATCTGACACTATGTGATCTGATGTGATCACAGGTATGGGATTTTATCAAGGCTTTTTGGGGGGAAGTCTCAAAACATTGCTTGTTACCAGTTATCCCTCATTCATATAATTAGAACAAGTACGGAAATTCAATCAATCATAGGAAGGAGGATTATGCCCTCAGTGTTTAATAAGCAAAGATATGCTAAGCATTTAAATGTGCATTATCTTATGAAAATATTTGAAGACCCAGGTTCACTTCCTCAGTGCTGCATACATAGAAAAAGTTGGAAGTGGTGCTGTGGCTCAAGTGGTAGAGCTCTCTTTAGCCTTGAGAAAGTCCAAGAACAGTGCTCAGGCCCTGAGCTCAAACCTCATCACTGGCAAAAAAAAAATCCCTCAAACAACACCACCACCAAAACTCAAATAAACCATGGGGACTGTAGGTCCTCTGGTCAGAGGAGGAGTGCAGGGCCTTGGTCACTGCTCCAGGTGTCTTTGGGGCCTGCATTTCACACTTCTCCTTAGGAACAGGAACAGGAATAACCATGGGTGAATGAAAATGTAGGGCGAATATCAACTCAAATTGATCTATCTTTTATGAACACTATTTGGGGACCTAGGTTTTTTTTTTTAATATTTATTTAGGCTGGGATTTGCCTGAGTGGTAGAGTGTTTGCCTAGCATGCATGAAGACCCATGTTCAATTCCTCAGTACCACATACATAGAAAAAGCCAGAAGTGGTGCTGTGGCTCAAGTGGTAGAGCTCTAGCCTTGAGAAAGCTCAAGGACAGTGCCCAGGCCCTGAGATCAAGGCCCGGGACCGTCAAGAAAAAAGTATTTATTATTGGCATTTTTATTGTAAAGGTGATGTACAGAGGGGTTGCAGTAACGTAAGTCAGGTAATGAGTGCATTTCCTCTTGAATAGTATGGAGACCTAGTTTTTGAAACCCTGTACAGAGAAGGCAGAGAAAACACCCAGTACATTCTCTGTACCCGAGCATCTCCAAGGTCCCTGGGAGTGGTGCTGGCTTTGGTCCCTGTGGTTTTATAATGCACTTTCCTCTCTCCCAGCTCACATTCAGACCTTGCTCTGAACACAATGGTATGTCTGCTTTCCTTCCACTAATGGGTCAAGTTGTTGACTTACTCTCTGTCTTCACAATTACTGTTTAGGTTAAGAAAAATTAAAAATTTAATCAATGGGGAATGCTTAGTCATTGAGTATAGTTTTAAAGAGATTCTAAAGACACAATAAATAACCCTGCCTTCTGCAGAAAGTACTTTTGGGGGGGAGGGGATGAGATAATGTGTTCATTTTTGCAAATCATGTGCCTTTATTTAAATAAATGTAGGGTATGTTATTGGATGTTGACTTTTGTAGTTTATAAGCAAGGACATCTTTTTTCTT
Source organism: Megascapheus bottae (assembly GCF_031878675.1). Classification (NCBI taxonomy): domain Eukaryota; kingdom Metazoa; phylum Chordata; class Mammalia; order Rodentia; family Geomyidae; genus Megascapheus; species Megascapheus bottae. Next base: position 30,853,078 of record NC_143523.1, on the reverse strand, counting down.
TGAGCCACTAAAGTTACTTTGTTAATATATTTGAGGACTATATTTTATACTTCATTGTTAAGTAAGGCATTTACATAGCTCTTTTATATTCTTTAATAGTTAAGCAAGGACATCTTATTGCAGTTATTTTCCAAGGAGATAAGCAAATAAAGTCACCAGAGACGCTGTGGAAGATGAACTTGTGGATGTATCGTTAAATAACAATGATAGTTTTGTAGCACTGTGACATCAGGACTAACTTAAAATTATTTTTTGATTGTTACTATAAAGGTGATGTACAGAGGGGTTATAGTTACATAAATCAGGTAAAGGGTACATTTCTTGTGGACAGTTTCACCCTTGCCCTCACTCTCTTCCAGTTTTCCCCTCCCATCTAGGGCTAACTTTCTAACTCTCTGTTTCTTTTTTTTTTTGAAAGATGAGGAGGATACTCATAGCAACTCTTCCGAAGGTTACATAGCATATTAAATAACCAACACTAATAAAAAAGCTTACCACCAGAATGTCATAGATTCAGGGCCGTAGAAATGTTAGCTCTTCTGTTTATTATTCACTGATTATTCCCTTCATCCACCTGATAATCTCATACTAGACAGAGAGCTGGGGGAGTCTCTGCTTGTCAACTGCTTTTTAGTAGGGTTCTCAGGAAGGCAGCCTCCTTGCTGCCCAGGGATTTTCTTCTGCCCACAGAAACACTATCATTTTCTCTGTACAACACAAAAGCTGTAGTGCAGAAGAGAGGACCTCACCCACTAGGTTGCTAAGAGCCCCAGCTCCTGGCAGCACCAGTCAGGAGGCTAAGGAGGGAGTTGTTTCACCTTTCTAAGGGAGAAAAGATTCTGCTGATTTTACAAGTAGGGAATTCTGCTCATTGCCCAAGAGTAGTGTCACTCTGTGCTCTCAGATTCTTCTAGAAAACTAACATGGAAAAGAAAAAGAAATCCCTGTTCTCTTGCTAGTTAACTTTTAGGTTTGAATGACCCTCACCCTCCCTCCCCATCAGCTCTGCTTACCTAGTGATTGTGTTGGGTTTAATGACTTGATTAGTTGTTTGCACTAGTACTTGTCTCAGTTATTTGATACTTTTTTGCTGTAGGTCAAAGAGACTAGACATTCTGGTTTTGCAGGGACAGTTTCCCTCCCCCCCACCATGGCTCAAACTGTTTCTTTTTAGCTACCATATGATATAATGTGGCTTTTTATTTCTTCCCTGGCCTCACACAGACTGGAGACATGAAATGATTGCTCTAATAAGATGTTAATAGGAAGGATTAAATATCTACCTTCCTTCCTTTCATTCCCTCCCTCCCTCCTTGCTTCTTTTCTTTCTCTCCCTTCCCTCCCTCCCCTTCCTCCATTCCCTTCCTTCCTTCCTTCCTTCCTTCCTTCCTTCCTTCCTTCCTTCCTTCCTTCCTTCCTTCCTTCCTTCCTTCCTTCCTTTCTTCCTTCCTTCCTCCTTCCTTCCTCTCTTACTTTTTTCTGTTTCTCCCCCCTTCTTTCCTTCAATGTAAACTGAAATTGGCATTGAGAAAGCAGCAGAGCTGACAATTGCAATCAGAAAAACTCAACTGCAACATAAATTCTGTAGAAGGAATGGGCATAGTTTTGTAAAGACAAGAAACGATTTATGTGAACAAACTGAAAATGAGAATCCAGGGAAACAAATCAGGGCAGGAGAGTGAGTGCACGCCAGTATTTAAAAACAATTAGCCAGATAAAAGTACTTAAGTCAGGATAAGGAAAATGGCTCATGAAATATCAAGGACTAGCCTTGACCCTCACCACCAATTTTTTAAAGCAAACATCCTATATAGACCTCTGTCAATTATTTATTTTGTATTGACTTCCTATATTCTGAACATGTTATTAGGGAATAACTAGCAAGAATACTAGCAATCCTTGATTAGAAGCGATACTGAAGGTCATTTAGTCTGACTGCTGATGAATTTTGAAGGTACTTAATGTAGGCCAAACTGTAGCAATGTCTTGTCCATGTTGATCACAATGACATCTGTGAGATTACATGGAAAGTTTTTGCTGCCAATCTGCAAAGTTTTAATTGTTCTTGATTGATGCATCCCCAGAGTACCTTTCTATCAACAAAATAAAATGAATTAGGTGCTTGATTTTTATAATGAATGGCCTACTTGCTTTTGAGGTATGGAATTTGAAGTGGTTCAGTGATGGGCACATATCATTTTTGTACCTTTTAGAATGTATAAGGTGTGGGGGGGCATCTGGCTTGGCCTAAAGTTGTCCATTTTATAAGTTCTTATATACTCTCTGAGGCTAGACTCTGAGTTCTGTATCACAAAAGAACCATGGCCTAATAATAATCACTATAATATTTTTATATGACAGATAATTTCACTTAGCACATACTAAGTATCTGGTGCCCTTTGCTTTTCTGTTTTCGTTCTCTTTTTCTCATATTTTGTGTGTATACATGCGCATAATTGTGGCATGTTTGCTAAGAACCTGCCTTCCTACTTAGACCCACAAATTAACTCTAAGCAAGTGAAAAGCTAGGTATCCTAGTCTCCACTGGGTATCTATGATGGTTGTCTTGAACTTTTCTCTCCTACAGTCATTTTTCAGATATCTTGGAAACCAGACAGGGACAGACAGCAGAAAAGACCATCTACTTGTAGACAATGACTCCTGTAACAAGACCCCATCTGACCAATCCTGGGACAATGGACTGTCAGACAAACTCTGAAACCACCTCTGGCTACTTCTGAACATACATATGGACCTATTTGTTTTAACTCTGCATACCCCCACACTCCTGCCCCTAATGCTTTGTCTTTTTAAACTAGTAATATGTCTGTACCCTGAAGATGAGTGACAGTGGCTGCTTGGGCCATGTCATAAATATTTCTCTGCTGTTCACTATTAACATCTCTTTAGTTTGTGAGCAGAGGCAAAATGACTGGACCTGACCTGTAAAATCCCAGGAGTTTGAGCTGAGAGCCTAAAAATTCTAGTTTCATACATATACATAATATCAATCAATCATTTAATAGTCTTAGTGTTTAACCTTTGCACCTTTTGAAGGAGTAACTACGATCTTTATGTTACAGTGAGAAATTAAGGCATGTGAGAATGGAAATGGCTTGGTCCAGGTTATTCAAGCCCAAGTTAAAGGGGATCATATTTTAAAAGGGCAGTCAAGATGCCATTCACAGGCAAGGTAAGCTTAGAGTCTAAGGGGTTAAGTAATTTTTCCATAGCAGAGCAGAGACTACAGGTCTACTACATAACTAGTATCTCTTTCTTTTTACCACATCTTAAAAATAAGTGATTTCTAAGGTAGATAGTTCTCATTTATTTCCATGAGTCAAGTCAATGTAAAATGTTGGTGTTGTTTTGAACTGACTTAAATGGTTTTCTTTCAGAAGGTTGTTGTATCTTTCTAGAAACATTTAAAAGTACAAAGCTACCATAATTCATTGGAAATGATAGGGAAAAAAATCACTGAGATGTTCTACTGTACACATCAATTACTCATAATGCCCTTAGCAGAGGCATGCTTACCCTATTATGTGCTGATTTTTGAAGCTTATCTCACAACAGAAAATAATTAGAAAAGGTAAAACTAAAACAATATAATAAACGATGCAGACAAACTAGAACACTAAAGAACTTTCTAGTCATCATTGATTCATTATTAGGAGTTCAGTAATTATATTAAAGCTGGAATTATGTAAGATCCCAGAGTCATCATTAAGACTTTTCTTTCTTTCTTTCTTTCTTTCTTTCTTTCTTTCTTTCTTTCTTTCTTTCTTTCTTTCTTTCTTTCTTTTGCCCTTCTTTGCTTTCCTGCCCTTGTATTGTACTTCAGCATGCTTAAGAGTTGTATAGCATTCTATATGCACAAAGTAAAATGTTATATAACATATGGATGTAATGGCACTGTTTTTGAAGGTTTGTTTGTTTTTTTTTTTTTTGATTATGTGAAATTTCCTCTTTAAGGATAGGCTTTAACTACCAGCACAGCCATGTTCATTGCAGCACAATTTACCATAGCTAAGACAAGGAACCAACCCAAGATGCCCCCCAGTAGATGAATGGATCAAGAAGATATGGTATTTATACACAATGGAGTTCTATGCTTCCATCAGAAAAAATGACATTGCTCCATTCTTAAGGAAATGGAAAGACTTGGTAAAAATTATATTAAGCAAAGCAAGCCAGACCCAAAGAAACACAGGCTGCATGGCTTCCCTCATTTACAATAACTAGAATATATCAATGTTATTCTTAGCAGAGGATCATAATAGCTCAATAGCTAGGTGTATATGACCATATAAAATGAAGCTTATCAAAATCAACTTTAAGAAATGGAAACAAGAGATTTTTATAATGTACTGTTTGCAGTTATTTCTTTTTTTCTTTTTGCAGTTACTTTTTCCTTTGTTCTATGCTCTGTTATCACTGTTTTTAGTTTCTGTACCCCCTTTGTCTTGTATATAAGTTTATCTGATTTGTGGAAGGGAAAGGGAATCACAGAAAAGGGGACAGGCAGAGGTAGGGGGGACAAAGGGTGAGCCAGTGCAGCTGCGAGTCTCATTAGACACTATGTTGGAAATGAACTTTGCGACTTGGAGTGGATGGAGTTGGGGGCAGGAGAAAATGAGAAGGGATAACACTGTTCAAAAAGAAATGTACTCATTACCTTACGTAAGTAACTGTAACCAGTCTGTACATCACTTTACAATAAAAAAAAGATGAGAGGGAGGGAGGGAAAGAGGGAGAAAAACAGGGAAAGGGGTACCAATATTCAAGAAGTAATGTACCCATTGTCTGATGAATGTAACTGTAACCCCTCTGTACATGACCCCACCAATAAAATTCAATTAAAAAAAAGGATAGGCGGGGCCGGGAGTTTGGCCTAGTGGTTAAAGTGCTTGCCTAGCATGCATGAAGACCCGGGTTCGATTCCGCGGTACCACATACATAGAAAAAAAGTCGGAAGTGGTGCTGAGGCTCAAGTGGTAAAGCTCTAGCCTTGAGAAAGTCCAAGGACAGTGCTCAGGCCCTGAGCTCAAGCCCAGGACTGGCAAAAAAAAAAAAAAAAAAAAAAAAAAAAAAGATAGGCTTTAAAACTGTTGGAAAAAACACACACACTCCTTTTAAATCTACTATCAGATTGAGTGATTGGTAAAAATCAGCAAAATAACAGCAATGGAAATAGCAAGTAATATCACTTAGAACTATGCAGAAGATTGTTTTTGGTGTTGCATAGTCATCATCAAAGAGAAGTCTTCTCCTAGCATCTTGATAGCGTATGTCAGAGAATTCAAAAACATTAGATTTAGAGCTTTAAAAGTTTATGACTTTCCATTCAATCAACTGACCATCCTCAAGCATTCATGGATCATCAAACATATGTTAATTCTTTGATGGTGATTCTCTGACTTAATTGCTTCTCTAGTGCTAATCATGCACTTAAAAGTCTAGAAAAGTGATTATTCTCCTTGTGCATGAATGGCTTATTTGTGTGAATCCTGTCAAGCATCTTTCAAGGTGGACCTTGCTTTTCAGCTCTTAGGGATACTTAACTTACACCATTTCATTTGCTCAATAATATTGATTGAATCTGTTAATCTAAGTTATTCTGCTTTCTGTACAATGGGAAAACTGTGGTCAAAGCTAAAACTTTAAGCATATGCTTGATATGTATTATGCTTACATCTTCTATTAAAAAGATAATATCTGTTTTCCTTAAGAAAAGATAAAGATTTTTGATATTTTGCTTTTTTTGATTACTGGCTTAATATTAAAAATTCTCTCCATAGAGCTTTAATTGGTTACTGAGAAAAGTTGCTATTCTTTTAATTTCTCAAAAAAGGTATATTTAGCTGGTACTTGGGACTGGTATGGGCCATGGAATGACTTCTGGTCTCTAGATCTCTTAAAAAAAAATCTCATGCTGGGGCTGAGAGTTTGGCCTAGTGGTAGAGTGCTTGCCTAGCATGCATGAAGACCCGCGTTCGATTCCTTGGTACCACATAGATAGAAAAAAGCTGGAAGTGGTGCTGAGGCTCAAGTGGTAGAGTGTTAGCCTTGAGAAAGTCCAAGGATAGTGCTCAGGCCCTGAGCCCAAAGCCCAGGACTGGCATAAGAAAAAAAACAATCTCATGCTTTCTTTGTCCCTAGAGACTAAATGACCTTATCTCTTTGTCACAGATAAGGAGGAATTCTGAGGGGTGTGTGTGTGTGTGTGTGTGTGTATGTGTGTGTGTGTGTGTAAGAGAGAAAGAGAAAGAGAGAGATTTCAGCTTTTTTTTTAAAAAAAAAAAGAGGTCTGAAATTGATACTGACATTTGTTAGGTGGGAGTGGTTAGCTACCTTACCTGTTGGTTCTGAAAATCCAGGTCATCTGACAGATAATATGAAGTTGCCCTATTTTCTGTTTTTATCCTGATGATAACTTTCTTGTTTGGAGTTTGAGTGAAAAACAACATAGATGAAACTTACCAAACAAATGAAATAAGAAATAAGGAGTCACCAATGTTTTCTTCTCTCTCTCTCTCTCTTTTTTTTTTTTTTTGCAGTAATTATGGAGTCTGATGGTTTTCTTTCTCTTCTTTCATTTAACTTGTGAAAATTGAGATAAGCAAAACAGGGACTAAAACAGATGGTCCATAATGCACTTAACTGCAAGGCAAACACTTATGTTCTACACCTAGGACAAGAAGTAGAATACCAACCAGGCATTTGTGTTAAATCTAGCTAACCAGGGGGCTGAGACCTAGAGAGTCAAAGTTGGAAGCCAATCTGAACACAAAAGTTCTTGAGACTTTATCTTCAATTTATCAATAAAAACCAAGGCTGGAGGTGTGGAACAAATGGTAGAATAACAGCTAAACCAGTTGAGTTAGCATGAGGCCCGGAGTTCAAAGCTTAGAGATGTTGTCCTATGTCTTTAGAGGGAACTACCATCCTTAATATCTTATATCTTTGATCATCTGTGAAATTTGACTATTAAGGGTCCACCATTCCCATTTTCTGTACATTAGCAGGATCATATACATGCAATGTTTTTTTTTTTTAATTTGTCAATATATTTATAAGATTCATTCTTGTTCTTGGTAACTGTCATGCATTTGTGTTCATTTGTCTTTAGCATCCCCACAATGGTATTACATTAGTAGATATTTACATTATATTGCTAATACATAATGGGTTGTCTCTCTTTTGTTATTACAACCACACTATAGAAACACTACTTACACTCACTCTGGTATACATGTGCATGAGCTTCTTTAGTCTGTGGTGTATGACCAAGACTGACATGCTAGATTGAGAGGGATGAGCATGTAAGGTCAACTATTTTTCATTGTATTCAACTTTGACTTCCATTCACTTTTGACTTCCATTATCTTCTAGCCAGGGCTTAGTTTTGGCCAATATTTTTGTCGTTTGCTAATCTCTTAAGCATAATAAGTTGTATTTTATTTTATTTTTATTTTGATAATTTGTCTTCCATACACTTATTAACAGTTTGGATTTGTTCTTTTTGAGGCATCAGTTTACAAATGTCCTTTTGCCTATCTGTATTTGCTATTTGCATCTTTTTTTTTTTTTGCATCTGTTTTTTTTTTTTTTTTTTCAGTCCTGGGGCTTGAACTTAGGGCCTGGGCACTGTCCTTGGGCATTCTCAATGCTATGCATCTGTTTAAAAAAAAACTTAATTTGGAGACAATATTTATCTATTTGGGAGTTATATGACTTTCAAAGAATTTTCATCATTTCCTGTAGCTTGGTCTTCTCGCAGTACCGTGTCATATGATGAGCTGAAATGTAATTTTTTTCATATATTTTTATTGTAATTAATAGAAAGGTTACATTATATTCAGCAGATAGAGGGTGCATTACCTCACAAATATTGATACCCTTTCTCATGTCTTGGTCCCCATTTCCCTCCCCCCACCCCCACCCCTCATCTTGTTTTCCCCCCTTCCCTATCCAATTTCAAATAGCCAAATACGCATGTATACAATATATCAGATAACAAGGTGAAATACTGTAACAATATGAGATAACCAAGGGACAGCAAAAGAGATGAGAGATCACATAGTATATTAAAGACAACAATCACTCATTATATGGTTTTTGTTTCTATATCCAGGAGGTCCTTTCATTTAGTGTCATACTATATGGCCTTAGGTATCTAGGTTTTGTTCTATTGTAAATCTCTGCTAGGAGAGCCCAAGGATTCTACTAATTATGACAAATGTGGGAAACCATTGAGCCTATGTTCCTTTGAGTCTGGCTTACTTCACTTAATATGATTTTTTTCTAAGTCTTTCCATTTCCTTACAAATATGGCAATGTCGTTCTTTCTGACAGCAGCATAGAATTCCATTGTGTATAAATACCAGGTCTTGTTGATCCACTCATCAACTGAAGGTCATCTGAGTTGGTTCCATATTTTTGCTATGGTAAATAGTGCTGCAATGAACATTGTTGTGCTAGTGGATTTGGTATTGAAATCTAAAATTTTAACTCAGTTGTGTGTGTATGTGTGTGGCTTGAACTCAGGGGTTGGTCATTGCTTTCTTTGCAAGGCCAGAACTCTTCCACTTGAGCTGAAGCTCTTTTTTGGCTTTTCCTGTGATTCCTGTCTGGATTGGCTTCTAACTATGATCCTTATGTCTCAGTCTCCTGAATAGCTAGGATTGTAGGCATGAGCCTCTGGTGCTGCTAGCAATGATTATTTTTGAGATTTTTGTCCCAAAGTGCCTGAACCACAGTCAGCCTAAAATAGGCTTCTGCTTGTAGGTTAGATGACAGCCTGTGTTACTACACCCAGATTCTTTCTGTAGGGCTGGGGTCTTGCAGACTTTTCTGCCCAGGCTGGCTTGGAACTGCTATCTGCTGAACCTCAGCTTCCTCTGCAGCTGAGATGACAAGCAAGTGCCATGGCTGCATGTTGAGAATGAGTCTCAAGTATATGTCTGTGCTGGCCTTGAACTGCAGTCTTCTTGATCTCAGCTTCTCAAGTAGAGTTCCACACGTAAATCACCTGTGCCTTGCTATAAGTATCAATTTGCTTGAAAATCTTAAGAGTCAAATTTCACAGTTTTTGAAAAATTTTTTTTTGAGGTTTTGGAGAATGAAACCCAGAGGCTCACACATAGGAGGCAAATATCCCGCTTGGAGCCATAATCGTCATTGGTTACAATTTATTTTTCTAGTGCTAGGGATGGAACTGGAGAACTTGCACACTCTAGGCAAGCACTTTATCACTGAACCATTTCCCTTGCCTTTGGTGTACGGAAATGAGGTCTTGCTATGTAGCCCAGAACTCCTGATCCTCCAGCCTCAGCCTCTAGCTGCCAAAATTCTAGTAGTGTACCTCTACCCTCAGCTAGTTAAGATTTTTGACAGAACAGAAATCTTTCGTATGTCTTTCTACAAGTCTCAGGAAGAAGTTTCTTATTTTTGGATGGTGCCTTGAGCCCAAAGAAACATCACTGGTAAAGAAGGAACAGGATCCAAAGAGACAATTTTTTTTTCCTGTGAAAGACAAAACTAAACCCAGAATTCTTCCTTAATGTTTCCACTGCCTAATATAGTGCTGGGTGTGGAGATGGTAGTCATAAAATATGTTTAGGCCAACAAGTGAAACTTCCTGTGTAGTCAGAGACTTGAGGGTTAGTCTGACTTGAGAGGTAGATGAGGAATAAGGTCAGTTTTTGTTCCAAGTGCCAGCTCTACCTTTTATGAGACCTTGCAAAAATTACCTAAACTTTTGTGCCTCAATGTTGTCATTGTAAAGTGGGAATGATAATACCCTTATTGTTTATACGGATTTAGAAGTACTATATGTAAAGTGCTTGGCATATACTTGTCTCTCATTAACTGGTAGCTACTATTATTATTGGTAATAAAAGATGGACAGTATTGAGCTTACAGTGTTTTATTAGGGAAAGGCTTCCCTGATCCAACTCCTTTCTAAGTCTCTGCAGCAGTGTTGGGCTTCATTCCAAGTTTCTGGAACATGTCGCCCTGGCGTGAACTCTGCACCCAGTCCCTTCTCTGTACTCCCTGAAGACCCCAAGTTCTCTTGACCCAAAAGTGCCTTAGTCATAGGGGAATTAATGGGACTTTTGGCCAAAACCTTCAAGTGATTTCAAAGTGGAGATCTTCCAAGGACAGAACATTCTGGAACCCATAATGTTTTGTATCTTCTTCTCATATGGTGAGGGTTAAAGCAAGCTGGAAAGTTGTTTAAGGAGACCCAGACTTGAAGAAAGTTAAGTGGATTAAGAAAAACCTATAGGTTACATATACACATATAAATAATATTTGTTGACATGAAATCCAGATTCCTCTTGGCAAATTGGTTAATTTGAAAAAAAAATGAAAGACAGCAAGTTAAAGAGTAATGCTCTTAAAAACTTGCTTTAGTGATTTTACTGATTTTATCTTTTTTTATTAATTTGATACGTGATGGCTCAAGTGAGAGCAGTGTTCCCTTTTAAATTTGATCATACCATTTGTGAATGTAATTCTTGAAATACTGAGAGTCATATAATGAGGAGAAGTATTTTCTATTAAATTCTCTGGGGAGAGGGTGGAATGTTTTCTTAAATTATTTTGGTTAGAGGGCAGGCGCTTTCTTTAATTCATCTTAGAATCAGAAGCATTTGTTTAGTATAGTGACTGGCAGATGGAAGGTAGTAAATGAATGTTTTTTTTGAATAAGTACAGGAACAAACTGATGAAGGCACAGCACAAAGTCATGGAAAATATATTTTTCACAACCCAAGAGTCCTCTGTTTGGTCTTGCTCTGTCCCTAACTGCTGTGTGATGTAGACAATCACTTACCCTTTTTGAGGCCAGCTCTCTCAATGAAAGACCAAGCAGTGTGGTAACAAGGCCTTATAGCTTGTTGTGCAAAACAGGCAGGGGTGCAGAAGTGATAAGGAATTTGGTCTATATACCAGAATGTACGATATAAATATAAAAATACAAAGCTCTGGTGGTTCCTTAAGTTTTTTTTTTTCTGGTATGTGTGCTGGTACTAGAGTAGGATTTGAACTCAGGGTCTTGTTCTTGCTCAGCTTGCTCATGTCATGTGTTCTACCACTTGAGCCACATCTCTAGCCCAACTATTTTTTGGTGGTTATGGGGCTTGAACTCAGGGCCCGAGTGCTTGTCCCGGGGCTCATTTGCTCAAGGCTAGTACTCTACCTTTGAAGCACAGTTCCACTTCCGTTTTTATCAAAAGTGGCTAACTAGAGTCTCATGGAGACTGTTCTGCCCAGGCTGTCTTTGAACCTTGATCCTTAGATCTCATTCTCCTGAGTAACTAGGGTTACAGGCACAAACCACTGGGGCCCGGCCAGCTCAGCTTTTCTCTGGTTAATTGGAGGTGGAATAGCACAGATTCTCTGCCTGGGCTGGGTTCAAACCACATTTCTCTAGGTTTCAGCCTCTTGTATAGCTGTTTCCCATCCTTTAAAAAAATGGCTATGTAAAACAGGAAGACAAAAACAGGAGGAGTGGATGTTTCAGCCTCCCCAGTACACAGCAGGTGACATTTTGGTTTTTAGAAAAAGTTAAGAAACCAGGAGAAAATGAGGGAAGAGATGACACTTTAAGAATAAATATATTCATCACCTAATTATATAACTGTAATCCCCCTGTACATCACCATTATAATAAAATTTAAATTAAAAAATTAAAGAATAGTAAAATCAGGGGTCAAGGCTAAACCTTTTTGTACAAACCAGAAGAAAGCCTAAAGTGTATTTCACAGATGCTTCCCTGACTTTTGAAATATCTTCCTGTGGATATAATGAATCTTACTTCCTCAGAAGCCACACAGAGCTAAATCTGGGCTTCCTTGGATGGAGTCTGGCACAGAATTTACCCATGTCATGCCAGTCACAGCTTTGGGAGAGCTCAGCCATTGCATTTGGTGGGGGAGAGAGAGCATAGAACAAGTAGTTTCTATGGGTGCCTTTCCTCTTGACTGGTGTGGCTGGAGGAGAAGTGGAGCTTCTGCTGGGGTTGTTATGTGCAATTCTTTTTTTTTTTTTTTTTTTGCCAGTCCTGGGCTTGAGCTCAGGGCCTTAGCACTGTTGTTGGACTTTCTCAAGGCTAGAGCTCTACCACTTGAACCGCAGCACCACTTCCGGCTTTTTTTTTTCAATGTATGTGGTACTGAGGAATTGAACCCTGGTCTTCGTGCATGCTAGGCAAGCACTCTACCACTAGGCCAAACTCCCAGTCCCAGACCAAACTCCCAGTCCCGTGTTATGTGCAATTCTTGACGCTCAACGGACCCAGGTACTAGTGGCTGTGCTGCTCAGGGACTGGCCTTGTCACCGAGATTTACTCTGCCATGTAGCATTAGGGATCCCTGAGGATTTGCTCATTCTTGCTAAAATTGTCCCAAATTTCATGGTCTACCGAGTGCTTTTTCATACACTGAAACTCAAATTGTTCTCTCCTAGTCAGAAAGGATTCTATTTCTTGCAAATAAAAGCAGTGTCTGACTCAATGTTGTGAGATTCAGACAGCAGACATTCTAAGGCATTTCGGAGGAGCTGTGTCCCAGGTATACGCCAAGCTGAAATTTGGATAGAACACAAGTTCTTTTGGGGTCCCTGGTGTATCAGCTTCTGAAATTTTATGACTCCATTGACAAAATATTCAAATAAAAAGCTGTGGTGAGGGGGGGAGGGTAATGGGTACCAAGACATGTGAAAGGGTATCAATGTATGTGAATTAATGTACCTTCTATCTGGCAAATATCATGTAACCCTTTTATTAATTACAAAAAAAAAAGCTGTGGTGAGAGGATAGTCCAGATATGGTTGAATGACATAGATGAGGACAACTTTTGAGCTCACTGTTAAAGAGCCCCTTAACAGTGTTAAACATTTACTTTACAGCACTCTCCTGAAATATTAGAATTCTACCGCGCTCCTAATATGGGGGAATTTTGTACTAGTAAAGTAAAAGTGCTAAAGCTAATGATGTATTAGTAAAAATATGCTCTTGGTTTCTGTTTCAGTTATGCTGATGCTTTAGTGGGATTAGGGCTGTGATTTAGGGAGGGCGGGGACAGAGAACAGAGAAGAAGGTGCTTTCCAGGATAACTGGTTATACTTCACTGTTGGATGTACCTTCTGGGACCCATTGAGATGGGAGAGACAATAAGACAGGAATTAGAAGACAAGAACCTCACTTCCTCACCAGGACATTCTATTCCTGGCTGCACCAGCAGTTGAGGTCCCTAAAGAAAGGAGCTTGTACTAGGTGCTTGTGTGTGCTTTGCATAGTGTATTCCCAGTGTGTGCTTCCTTCCACTTCTGACTGCACCCTCCTCACCTGTGATCCTGGCTTTACCCACACCGACGGAACAGAATATCAAAGGCCTTATGGAATCTACTAGCAAATGAACACTCTCGACTTGCCCAATTGCCTCAGCTCTACAGTTTACAGCTAAAGTGACATGGACACATATTAATAATTTAAAATTTGATACCCATCTCCCATCATGCCTGCTTTTCTCGGGTAGAGGAACAAATCATTCTGGACTCTGGTGATGCGTATGTAAGAGAATGCATTAATGCGTGTGTGCGTGTGTGTGTTTCTGAACTCTTTTGCTGATATCCAACTTCACCAGGCACCTCCTCATTTATTGTGTAACCGTTTCTTTGTTTTTGGTTCAGGACTTGGACACTTCTATCAGGAAAAGTGGAGAAGAGCCTCTATCTCAGAATGGCCCAGCCTATGTGAAACATGCCAAACAACAACCAGTGATAACCCCGGCAGTAAGTGCTAGACATTGGGTCTATAATGAGGCAAAGTTCTTCCTCATATCCACCTTGATGTCTCAGGAAATTGTATTTGCCTTGCATGGAGACATTGGGGGCAGCGTCTGTCCTGGACAGCCTTGGGGGTGTTGATGAAGAAGGAGACCAGGGTGAACACAGCCTATACACATTCTTCGCTTATTGTTTGGTCTCAGTAATAGCAACCACATGGTGCTAGAGAGGCCTTGCCATGCCTGGAGGGCTTGAGCCCAGCTCTTAAAACAAGAGCACTGACTGTAGCCAGGCTGAAAGTGACATGGCGTGCTTAGCAACCCTCAATATCCTCTTACGGGATTCTCTGACTCAGAACTCACAGACAGGATGTGATCTCAGCCCACTGCATGCCTTCCATGCACATGGGTGCATTTGCATGTTTCCTCCAGTTTTAATTGGGGTGGGAAGAAATACTAACCATGTGTGTGTAAGAGAGCAAATGGAATGTGGCAGAAGGGGATTTTGAAGAGGTCTTTAGGGAACTCTGCAGAACGGTTCTTTCTTCTTGATTTTCCCATTGCTCAGGCCTCAGTAGTTTACTGAGAGGGCAACTATAGACCTAACTGCTCTCCAGCCTTCCGGTATTCCTTTTCCACTGCCTATGGAGAGAGGCCTGACACACTGTGCACAGGTGCTGTTTCTTCACAGCCAGCTCCTCTAGGTAAACCAAGTCCTTGCCCTCATTCAGACCAGCAGAGCTGTCCATAGCGTATCATGATTCTCACCTTCTTACCATTCCTTCCTTTTGCTGCTCTTCTGCCAGTTGAGCAGCCTCCTAGAGGTTCGCCTCATAATCCTATCAGTTTCTTCAACCTAATATTGAAGTGTATTCTTGCTTGAAAGCCTTATGTTTTTTTTACCAGGTCCTTCCTGATATAATATACAGTCTCACTGGTCCTAGCTCAAAACCCTGTTACCCTCCAGTGTTTTTTCATTTCCCCAAGTTTTTTTTTTTCTTTTCCTCCAGGCTAGAGCTGTACCAGTTGAACCACAGCACCATTTCTGGCTTTTTTTTTTTTTTCTATGTATGCGATACTGAGGACTTGATCCTGGGTTTTTATACATGCTGGGCAAACACTCTTACCACTAGGCCAAACTCCCGGCCCCTCCCCAACTTTTAAAAGAAGGTTTGAGTAAGGCCGGGCACGGTGGCTCACGCATGTAATTCTAGCTACTCAGGAGGCTGAGATCTGAGGATCACGGTTCAGAGCCAGCCTGGGCACAAAAGGACTGGAAGCTCTTATTACCAGTTAACCTCTAGAAAACAGGAAGTGGAGCTTGGCTCAAGGGTAGAGTGGTAGCCTTGATCTGAAGAGCTCAGGGACAATGCCCAGGCCAAGTTCAAGCCACATGACCCACAAAAAAAAAGGTTTCAGTATATATATATATATATATATATATATATATATATATATATATGATACTATCCTTGGATATTGAACATTGAAGTCTCCAAAGACACACCCTCTCTATGTGTATATATATGTCCCTTCCATATATATATATATATATATAATACACATACATATATGTACCCAAAACTACTTTTAAAAAGTTGGGGAAGCTAGGGCATGGAAGTGTACAATGAACCACCAGAAAACCAGAAGTGGTACTGTGGCTCAAGGAGTAGGTCAGTAGCCTTGAGCTGAAGAGCTCAGGGACAATACGTAGGCCCAGAGTTCAAGCCCCATAACTAACACCCCTGTCCCGCCCAAAAATGGGGAAATGAAGTTTACTATAGTCTTGTCTAGCTCCTAAAGTAAGTCAACACATTCTAGACTCATGCACAATCCCGTGCTTAGGTTAGTACAGCAAGTATCATTTCTTTCATTGACTTGAAAATTGGTTCTTCATTTACTTTGAAATTCTGTAGTATTAGGTTTTAACGGATAGAAGTCATATCTTCTAGCTTAAAATACATGCTTCCTGTATGCTGTAAGAGGTTGAAACCAGGCAAGCTGGTTGGAATAGAAAGCATGCCCATGTTTCCATGGTGGGCACTGAAGGGAAAATGCAGGAGATGCTGGCAGTAGTTGGCACACAGTAAACACTAAGCACTTTTTTAAGTGAGTGAGTGGACTAATGAAATGAAGTGTTCAGAAAGACTGGCATTGAATTTAAACTGAGGAGTATTTCCAGGAATATAGATGATGTTTTGCAACAAAGGAAAAGACCCGGCTTTGAATGCTGCTGACAAGCTGGTCTTTAAGGAAAATTACGACACATGTGTTCGAAGAGATGAGTCACTAGAGAAGAGTTATTGAACCTGACAGCCATGGTGAGGAGAGCAGCAATGGTCTCTGACTGTTCAAGGAGAATGCTAAACATCTGCTCAGCACCCCAAAAACCCATCTCTTCCCAAGGGGCAAGAAATGTGCCTGTGTGTCCAATGGATGGCCTGTAAGCTTGGGCATTGTCCATTCTTCATTGAACAATGAAAACTGTGATTATGGCAATTCATAGAGTGCCAGGTGTTTTGGGCATGCTAGTATACAATATTATCCACATCAGTGCATTTCAAAGTTTAATGAGCATATGAATCACTTAAGCTTCTTGTTAAAAGGCTACTTTTGATTTAATAGGTCATGGGTGGAACCTAAGGTTTTGTACTTCAAGCATACTATCAGGTGATGCTGTGCTGTTTTAAACAACATTACTTTGGGTAGAAAGGTTCTCAATGTGCCATGGGAAAGTACAAGGGAAGGCGTCAGAAAGTAGCTCTCTACTTTCTGATGATAATAAGTGGTGCTTTGTACCATTCCTTCCCTTTGGGTCGGCTTTCCTACAATGGATCAGCCAAGATTTCCAATGGGTTCTTCATGATGTATTCTCTGGGATCTGGTTTTTCTTTGGGGAAAAAGTGTCAAATAAAAGCATTAAGACACTCCCATTGACTTGTATCTGCAATCCAAATATGAACTCCTTTGCCTATAAGTCCCACAGACATTCATACCTGTTCTGTGGGCCTAGCCCAGCCACACCATATCATTGAACTAAGGGTTCAGGAGGAGAAGACTTTAATGAAAGAGTGAACGGTCATTTTACATTTTACTAAAATTATTTTCATTTTCAGGATTAAGAACCAAGCCCCAGGAAGAACCCAAGTAAAGAGGTATCTAAAGGCCAGACATTAGCTACTAGGCATACTACTTATGGAGGAATTCGAAGTCCTCTCTCAGAGTCTACTTGTGCTTTTTTTATTTTTAAATAACAAAGTGAAATAATTTGCTATCACCATAATAAAGTGATGTGAAATCTCACCATCTGTAAGATTTTATAGTCTGCAGTGCACTTTAAAAATCATTTTATTGAGATATATAATTCACATATCATAAAACTCACCCTTTTAAAGTGTTATTTGTACTTATTTTACAGCTTACTTTACAGCTGCTATAGTAGATGAGAAAAGTTAAGTTAAAGGGGTTTGGAGAGAAAAGACAGACAGGCAGGCAGAGGCAAGATAACACTCATGGTGAAAAAAACAAAAATGAGATAAAAATAATATTAAAAAGAACACAGAGAAGTAATAAGAAAGCTCATCCAGTTATCTGGAAATGTTTAGTTTATTGGAAACCCTTTCCTAATAATGCTTCAACATATCCCAAGATGCTGACTGTACAAGGCCCAGTATAATAATGATTTGAAAAAGATGTCCTTGAGTTGTCAGAGGAATGGCTGAACTACACTGTCAATGTACTGTCTCTGCTTGAAAGCAGAGATGTCTGTGATTCATTAACACATGTTCCTTACAGTGATAACAGTAATTAAAACTCTGTGTGTATGTGCGCGCGCGTGCGTGAGTGTGCATGTGTGTACGTGCACGTGCACTTTATGGAGTAAGTAGTCTGTTCTTCCCACACTGAGTCAGTCCATGGGGATTCCAGAAAGTCAATTCTTTATGGCGTGGCCTGAGAGATGTGACCAAAGGTAGCATGTGCACTTGGTTCTGTGGCTCATGAGAGGAAGTGCTCATCAAACACAGCCCTGTGCATACATGGGGGCAGGCATCCAGGGACTGCTTTCTGATTATCACTCTCAGTCATGAAAATGTTGACTTTTCTAGATTGGACTTAGAATGGTCTTACCTCTGAGATGAAAAGCGAATATTAGGTGTTTTTCTGCCAGATTTTCCTTGATTTAAAAATCTGAATTTCATTTTCTCCCCTGACCTCTAGCTACAGCAAGGTGCAGAATGTCACTGCCTGGAACCACTGAGATAATGACTGGGCAATTCCCTTCCCCTTTCTTCCTTTTTCCTTCCCTCCCCTCCCCTCCCCTTCACCCCTCCTCTCCTCTTCATCTTCCCTTTCTTTTCCTCTCCGCTTTCCTCTCATTTTCACTCCTCCCATTTATTCTTTTCTCCTTTCCTCACACTTCCATTCTCTTTCATTTTTGTTGGTGGGACAAGGTTTCTCTTTAGCTCAGGATAGTCTCTAGCACATTCTGCTTTCGCCTATTCCACCTAGGGTTATGATTATTGGTGTGTACCAACCATACTTAACTGGCCAGCAAGTTTTTTAGTTCCTTCCTGTGACAGCCCTCATCCCCACAGAAGGCAAGCCACTTGGTTTCCTTGGCTGTAATGTGAAGTTGATGCCTTTCCTGGGCACCTCACAGAGTAGGGTCTAGTAATAATCTTAAAAAGTAGATAAAACATATTGGGTTCTTACTATTTTGGGGCACTCTGTGAAAGGCTGTGAATGTTTTACCTCATCTTCTCTTTACACTGAAGTAAAAATTTTGATTATCTTCATTTCCCGGGTGATGACACTTCTCAAAGAAGTAACCGGCCCAAGATTACTAAGGCTAAAAATAGATAAAATATGAAACACAAAGACATTTTTTATTCCAAAAATTAAATGAGAGAAGGCATTTCAAACAGCACTGCCAAAGTTTCTTATGAGATTAATACTATTTCCAGAATTATCTTGTAGAACCACATTTACCTACCTTTATCTTCTTGACCCTTTTGCAGATCACAATTGAATTTAGGGTTTCTTTAGACTTTTAAGTTACTTTTCCAGGTAGTGTAGGGCCAGGGATATCTTTGGCTGCAGGATATTGGAGATAGGGTTAGATTTGCGTTTTTGACATATTTTCTACGTCAGTGGTGTTGGTCTGAACCTTTACTAGAGGGAAATGTTTTCCCTCAGATACTTTGGTGAAAAAGGATCCAAAATGTCTTCACTAGGAAATGCAGCCACGTTGTAACTAAGATCAAATGTCAGGAATGCTACCTCCCACAGATTTCCAGTGGCTATTTTTGTCCTTCCTGCATAAGATTCCCCCACCCCCACCCGCATGACCCTCTCAGATTTGAGCCTTACTGTCTCCTTTGGAAAATGCTGCTTGAGTCTAATCTCTGACTCAAGTAATTACTATGCTGATTTGGAAGCCTTTAAGAGCTATTTGACTAGTTTCAGCATCATGAATACTTTATTTCATTTCTAAACTGCTTTTCAATGCCCATTTCTATTGGTGCCTTTAATTCTATTCCTCCCTGCTCCACCCCGCTCATCAATGGAAGAAGAGAGGGAAGCTCAGCTTCAGGTTTTTCTGCCTACTTCCTTTTTCATTTCAGAGGTCAGTTGTTGTTGTTGTTGGGTTTTTTTGCCAGTCCTGGGCCATGAACTCAGGGCCTGAGCACTGTCCTTGGGCTTTCTCAAGGCTAGAGCTTTACCACTTGAGCCACAGCACCACCCCGGTTTTTTTCTATGTATGTGGTGCCAAGGAATTGAACCCTGGTCCTTGTGCATGCTAGGCAAGCACTCTACTGGTAGGCTAAACTCCCGGCCCTCAGGGGTCAATATTATTCATCCTTTCTTTGGTGTGTGACTGATTCCATCTGAGAACATCTCTGTGTTATTCAAGTTTATCCAATTTGTAAACAGAAATTACTGTTTTTTATTCCCCCTCCCCTAGACTACATTTTTATAGACTGTCCCAAAACTGCTGGCATGGTTTTCTATTCAGCATTTGTAGTCAAACATATGCTCCTGTTTCTTCTTTTAGCTTTCTGACTTCCATAGTCCATTTGTTTTCATACCCATCTCCATAGGACTCTTAGCAGCTCTGCACCCTCATCATTTCTCTTCTAACAGTCATCAGTTCTTCCTTCTCCTTTTCTTTCTTCTCCCATTTTGTTTTGCTTTTACGTAGTCTTGCTATTGAAGTCCAGACTAGTGTTGAGCTCACGATCTTCCTGCCTCTGACTTCTAAATGCTGGGATTACCATCTTGTACCATCACGCCTGGCTCCTTTCCTTTCCTTCTTTGACCTGATATATTTACTTTTCACACAAAAGTTAGAAAGGACTGGCAGTGAACGTGCAGCAGAATTAAGTAAGAAAAGCTATCCAACTGACAGCATTACTTTTTCTCTAATCAATAATTCATTTTTAACCAGAGTGCTTGAGGAACTTGAGACTTGGCCTTAAATAGTTCTTCACAAACAAAAGAAAATGAGCAGAAGTATAAAACAAAATATAAATTGGGACATGGACCAAACAAAATGAAAACATCTCACAGAGTGATGAAGACTGTGTAAACTTATTTAGGATTCAATATGATTGTTCTTGCAAGATGCAAGGCATGGCTCATATTTGTTTTGAAATGTATCTGTATTACATAAACAAGAAACCATGGCTTTTGACTTGTCCTTGCATAAATGGAAGTACCCTAAAATTTTACATAATTTGAATCTTGAACTTCATTGGAAATTGATGCCAAAAAAGGGGGAAAAAGTCTTTAGCGCAGCAAAAAAAAAAATTCCCAGCAAAAAAGACTGCTACCCATATCTATCAATCTATTTATCTATCTATCTATCTATCTATCTATCTATCTATCTATCTATCTATCTATCTATCTATCATCTTCCTACCTACCAATCTATACCAGGTTAAGTATATTTTCCTGTGCAGAAATTTGCCAAGATCAGGAATTTCAAAACTCTTAACCAGCCCATGAAGTAGAATGACGCACACTTTTCCACCTCCTCCACAAACTGCATCTTTTGTTTTGAATCAGGTCTACCGTACATCTCCCATGCATTTATTTTATTCTTGCTTGATGTGTAGGGGCTCATAGTTAGCCATTTCCCAGTGAGCCTTAGCTTAACTGTCATGCTCTGAGTCATCATAGCTGAGGTTGGTCTCATTTCTGGAGCCAGGAAACACTGAGATACCTTCCTGTTCAAGCCTATCTCCATAGGACCAAACCTTCCCTGCCAGTGTTGGCTGTGAGTTTCATTCCTTTCAATACACACACACACACACACACACACACACACACACACACACACACACACACACACACACGCCATATTCTATTTCTTTTTTTGTTGAGCATCCTATAGTCTAAAAATTTGTAATATACCAAAACACATGACCTTTTTTTTAACATTAACATGATAGGACAATGGAAAATTCCACACCCCATCTCATATAATGGTTCACATTCAAACATAGGCACAGTAAAAAAAATAATACAATATTGAAAAAAAATGACATCCAGACTATATGTGTACGGTGTCTATAGCACATCATTTGTACAATTCAAAATCCAAACAATCTGAAGTCAGAAGCACTTCAGATAAAGTGATATTCAGCTTATCTTCAGAAGGCTTTGTCAGGTATTGGGCAAATTTCCTCACTCCGTTTCTCCCTCTGTCCATGCAGCAGCTCTCTTTTTGTACCTGCTGATTAAGGGCTCATGTACATAGTTCGATTTATATAAAATGTCTGCTAGGAAATAGCACTGTCATTTTATAATGAATTTAAAAGTTATTTTTCTGTACAGACAATAGACAACCAGAGCTTGAAGTTTTGAAAACATCTAAAATTTGACAACAGAACCTAAATGGGAATGGCATGTAGAAAAAACGAGGAAGAAAGACACAGCTTGGATTTAACTGTACCCCTCTTCCCAGAGTTCTATATTATTGTTGTTTGTAGGGTGCAAACCTCCTCCATCCCCAGCTGTCTGGTTTTGGGGTTTGCCTTGAGGGCCAGGCAGTTACTAAGCAGGCAATCTACTACTTGAGCTTTATTAACTCCTAGGCATTTATGTCTTTAGATAATTTTTCAGATAAGGTCTCATGTTTTATCCATGAACCAGCCTCAGACAGACCACCATCCTCCCATCTATGTCTCCAGTATAGCTGGGATGAACAGTAGAAGCCATATTACCCTGCTTCTATCCTATAGTTTGAAAGAGATGCAACCTCCTCTTTGTAGTGTGGAGTCCACCCTAAGGCGATCTTCATCAGCAAAATTCAAGTCCTTTCTAAAAACACATGCAGACTAATTTTCCCAGCACGGGAGGAGATTAATTAATTGGGCTTCCAACGGCATTTCTGACTTCAAGGATGAAAGTTCTTTAATTATGTCCTTTTGAAAAAGTATTTGCTAAGACCAGGTTCCCATTTATGACAAGATTTGAAAGGCTCAAAAGCAATATTCTCTTATTGATGACCATAAGACTGGCAGCACAGTCTACTTGAGCAAAATAAAAATGGTTAATTAAATATTGTGGTAGAGACACTGAGGTAGTTGGAAACCATTTCCTCCTACTGCATGTGTGCCCAGAGTTCTTCAAGTGTGCACACTTACTCATACCAATTACTCCAGTATTGCTCTTCTTCGTTGTCAGTGGATGATGTACCAGGCATCTGTTTTCCCATCCCATTCTTACCATGCAGTTAAGAATTTAGACCGAAGGAGATGACAGATTTTTTTTTTCTCATAGGGAGAAAAGAATTTTAAGTTAAAATGATAAATTATAAGTTTTAAGTAATTTTTACTGTGAATGTCATAGTTCTGACAATGGATGACTTATTTTTTGCAAATACTTGCATTTTGAGCCATATTCTTCATGAGCATCTTTATGTCTAGAAATTATTTTAGGAAAAAGAAAGATAATTTGTCATTAAGTTTTGTTTTCATGGACATCTGTTCTTGATCAAATGGGTATTCTATATATATGGATAGGTGTTATCACTTTGGTCTTGACTTTTTGCTTTTTTGTATCTTGATTTGGTGTTGGTTCTGCAGATCCTAATGATAATTGAAACCAAATTTTATCCCATTTATTTGTTGTCTATTTAGAGTCCGCAAAGAAAACAGCCCTGTTACAGCAAGATAAAGATGGTAAGTCTATATAGTATTTAATTCCCCTCCTACTGTCTCCACAGTTATATACAGTAACATTCATTCCAGTAACAGATGCCTTTTCAAAGTCCAATTTGAGAAAGGAATCTATTCTTCTGAAATATAAAAGCAATCAGAAACATCAATAGCTCATATTTTCTCACCTCGATGTCATTTAGAAATGATTGAACACATATTGTGGCGATTGAGTTTGTTTGATTTCTTTCCTACCCAGGACCTGCTGTCAGTCATTACTGGTTTTTTTTGGTCTTATTTGGCATCATTCGATGGCCTAGCACAAGGGAAGTTTATAACAAAAATAAAGCTACAGTCTTTTTTTGTTTGCCTCAACCATAGTTTCTATCTTATTTTATTTTGAAAATTATCTTTAGTTGTACAAAGGGGCTCCAATTCAACATGTCAGTTTATGATTTTCACCAATGCCACTCTTTTCATCAAGCTTATCCCAACCCCTCCCATCTCCACAAGTCCTTTTAACATCTGTACATTGAATAGTATAACAATTTACTCGCCTCTCTCTCTCTCTCTCTCTCTCTCTCTCTCTCTCTCTCTCTCTCTCTCTCTCTCTCTCTCTCTCTCTCTCTCTCTCTCTCTCTCTTTCCATTCATCTGCCTCTCTTCCCTTGACTTCTTCCTCAACACATAAAATCTTTTATTTATTTTTTATTGTCAGGGTAATGTATGGAGAGGTTACGGTTACATTTGCCAGATAGGTGCACTACTTCTCATATATTGATACCCCTTCTCATGTTTTTTGGTTTTGGTTTTGGTTTTGGTTTGCCAGTCCTGGGCTTGAGCTCAGGGCCTGAGCACTGTCCTTGAACTTTCTCAAGGCTAGACCTCTATCACTTGAGCCTCAGCACCACTTCCAGCTTTTTTCTATGTATGTGGTACCCAGGAATCAAACCTGGGTCTTCCTGCATGCTAGACAAGCACTCTAGCACTAGGCCAAACTCCCGACCCCCCGCTTCTCATATTTTTGTCCCCATTTCCCTCCTCCCATCCCTTCCCAATCACCTTGCTTTCTCCCCTTCCCCTTTCTATTTCAAATAAACAAATAAATGTGTATACTATATGCCAGGTAACAAAATCAGATACAATAACCATTAAGAAATTAACCAAAGGGCAACAAAAGAGAAGAGAAATAACATAGCACATTAAGAACAATAATCACACAAGACAAAGCTCTTGTTTTCATATCATAGAGATCCTTTCAGTTAGCCTCATCCTATATATGATCTTAGGTTTGAGGTATTGTAATCTGCTAGGAGAGTCCTAGAGGTGTACTAATTATTACAAATGAGGGAAACCATGGAGTCTATGTTCCTTTGGGTCCAGCTTACTTCACTTACTATGATTTTTTTTTTCTGAGTCTTTCCATTTCCTTACAAATGGGGCGATGTCGTTCTTTCTGATGGCTACATAGAATTCCATTGTGTATAAGTACCACATCTTCTTGATCCAATCATCTACTGACGGGCATCTAGGTTGGTTCCATGTCTTTGCTATGGTAAATAGTGCTGCAATGAACATCGTTGTGCTAGTGGATTTAGTATGTTTCTGGATGTTTGGATAAATGCCAAGGAGTGGAATTGCTGGGTCATAGGGGAGCTCTATGTTTAGTCTTTTGAGGAACCACCATACTGCTTTCTGTAGTGGTTGAATGAGTTTACACTCCTACCAACAGTGCAGTAGTGATCCCTCCTGGCCACATCCCCTCCAGCATCTGTTATTATTAGATATCTGATCCTGGCCATTCTAACTGGAGTGAGGTGGAAACTCAGAGTTGTTTTGATTTACATTTCTTTTGTGGCCAGAGATGTTGAGCATTTCTTCATGTGTCTTTAGGACATTCTTATTTCCTCCATCATAGAAGTTTCTAAGTCTTTAGCACATCTTATAATGGGATGGTTGTCTCTTCGAAGATTAGTTTTGGAGACATTCAGTTTTTTAGATGTAGATATATTTTAGATATGAGGTCTTTGTCTGTTATGTGGCTAGAAGATCTCCAACTCTGTCGGCTTTCTATTTAACTTGCTAATTATGTCCTTTGCCATACAGAAGCTCTGCAGTTAATGCAGTCCCATTTGTCCAAACTTTCTTTAATTTGTTAACACATGCAATCTTAAGAAGATGTTTGTGTTATTTAGATTGTAAAAATGAGTTTGGGATTACACATGATGGAGTAAGAAATTAACACAATAAAAATGGATGATCCTAGACAGTGGATTATGGCACGGGAACATTCTTGGGTGGAATTTTAACTTTTCCAGAAAGTCTCAGAGTATGATACTGGAGGCCTTAGCCATAACAAAAAATATATATTCATGGCTGTTCTGAATGAATCATAATTTTGCCTAAGGCCATAATCCTGCATTCTAGAATAACCCAAATGTCATTCGTCCAACATTAACCTTCAAGAGGAATTAAATTTCTATAGTCAAAGCTGAAGATTCATAAACATTTTTTTCAGATTCTTTCTCCCCATCACCAGGAGTACTTTGCAACCACAGGCCCAGCAAGAGTCATCTTCCTTGGACCTAAAGTCTGGACAACATTTGACTCTCTCTGGAATCCCCAGTAACAGATTTGAGGAAGGGCTCACATAATTTCTTCAGAAAGCTGCAAGTGAGCTATTTCACAGCTAGAGTTTTAGTCCTTAGCCTATAATTTTATAGACTTACTTTCTTGAGCCTAAGGCCTGAAGTTCAAAAGACCAGAACCTCAAGATGGACACTGGTGATTCAAGCCTGTAAGTCCGGAGGCTGAGATCTGATGATTGTGATTTGAAGTCAGCCAGGAAGGGAAGTCTAAGCTTATCTCCAGTAACCTACCCCTCAAAAAAGCTGGAAGTGGTGTTGTACTCAAGCCGTGTTAGCCACTGAGCAACCTTTAGGTTAATTAAAAGATGACTCGCATTTCATTTCAGCAAAATCCTGCCTGTAATGTGCCATGACAAATTCAGTTTGACCATGTAAAGTCAAGAATTCTCCCACACAATGTATGTGATGAGTTTATGAAACCATGGTCCAACCCCAATAAGAACCCTAAACAAAAAAACAAGAAAAGAAAAAGCTGGAAGCAGTGCTGTGCTGAAGTGGTAAAGCCCTATCCTTAAACCAAAGAAGCGAAGGGACAATTAACAAGGCTCTGATTTCATACTTAGAACCAGAATACTCCACACATACACATACCATACACACACACTCATATGTGCACGCGCGTGTACACACACACACACACACACACTGGACAGAAACTTAGAACTTAGATAAAATATCAAGTAGCAAGGAGTTGAGATTGTTGTCAAATTCACCTTGTTTTACTTTTAATTTAAAATATATTCCAAAAATATCTTTTTTTGTGTGGGTCATGGGGCTTCAGCTCAAAGGTACTGCGCTACCCTTGAGCCAAGCCCCACTTCCCCATTTCCTCATTTTCTAGGGGTTAATTGGAGATAAGAGTCTTAGGGTTTTTTTTTGTGTCGAACCTTTTTTGTGTTGAACCTTGATCCTCACATCTCAACCTGCTGAGTAGCTAGGATTACAGTGGCGAGGCACCATGCCTGCCTCCAAAAATATCTTTTGGAGGAGGCGAAAAAGTAGGAGGAGGAGGAAGAGGAGGAAAGGAGAAAAGAAAGAAGAAAAGAAAACGAATAACTTCAAATTTCATGGCCCAAGAATAATAACTGTGAGTTTGAGCTTTTATCTAGCTCCAGGCAGTCTCTCTTTATGTCACTAAGAGAAACTTTGTTTCTTTTTGTTGATTTCTCTATATTAAGGGACACCCACCAACACCAACACTCCTAGGATTTTATAGGACCTTGCTTGAGTTATGGGGAGGAGAACTGTTATCATATTGGCTACTTTGGGAGAGGAACCTGCAACAAACCTTTTCCATTCCTATTTCTCTTTATTTTCTGGACTGTGCTCTACCAAGATTATATGTTTCACTTGCTGTCAGTCTTGCAGGATCTCAGTGGTAAGTTTATAGAAAGCTTATGGGTGGCCAAGAGGTTAAATTATGGCTGATTAGGAGTTCAAATTCAGGAAATCTACTTACCCACCAATGTAAGATACAGTGTGTCAGTTTTTTTATTGACCAGCCTTGCCAGCTCTGAAGTTAAATCTTCTGTACCTTCCTCTTCTGGTTACCTCTAATGGGTTTAGACCTTAGCAAGAAAGAATTCCAGTTTATTCCCTGAACACGCAACTTTTACAGCTCTTAATCTCACCTTCTGATATTTTCAATAGCTGGAGCTAAAGATCATATGCATTTAGGGCTAAAATAAGTGTACCTGCCTGTCTTTTTCTTGGAAATGGCATCTGTTTACACCTTATGATGCTGAGAGGTTTGCTTTGTTATTGGTAAGGGAGAAGAGTTTGAATTGATGGGGAGAGTAGAAAAGTTAGTGTGAATAATGTAGTGTCTTATCCCTGCCCAAGCCTTTTTTTTATTTTTATTGAATTTAAACTTTTATAGTTAGAGGAATGAGGGCCAGAAATCACAGAACTGTTTGAGAGGCTGCCAGTGTCTGGGAAAAGCAGAACTGCTCTGGGGCTTAGTGACAAAGTATGGTACAGGATTGGAAAGGGAGTCATTTTTCCCACCTCTGAAACAAACCCAGTAGTATTTTGGCTCTTTAAAGATTGGAAGCCAATTGTTGGCTTAGATGACAAGGTTCTGATTGTAAGCAGTGGTGACCCTTCATTCAGAGGATGGGGACAGGTGGGAGGAGGAGAAGGGAGGAGGCAGGGCTGCCCTACTGCAGGCCTGTAGAACACACTTCTTTGGAGGCTTGAGAAAATTACTGAGGACTATTTTGAAATGACTTAGTTTCTAGGAGTTATTCTGGCTGGAGTCTGAGTTATGCCTTTCATTCATTTATCTAAGAAACATCAATGTGAGATATGGAGGGGTATCCTGTAATCCCAGTCCTTGGGAGACCAAGGCAGGAGGATCTGTAGCTGGTCAGTTTAAATGACATAGCGTTGGAGACCAGCCTGGGACACATAGATACAGTATTTATCAACTGCCAAAACATTATTTTTGGCTTTAAGAGTCTCGAGGCGAACATTGCAGACAAAGTTGTCCTTTTCAAGCAATGTCAACTCTAATGGTAGAAATCAGGAGACAACTTTGATTCTTCTTATTTTTTTAATCTGGTAATGTCTGAGACATCTGTGTTATTGCATATAGTACATATATACATATATTCACATATACATATACAGATATATGTATCCATTTAAAGATCATTTCCACAAATACATTATAGATTTTAATTAATTTATAAAGTTCTTATAGTTAACTGCAAAATGAGAGCACTGTTTTCTTTTTCTTTTTTTGTCAGTCATGGGGCTTGAACTTAGGGCCTGGGCATGGTCCCTCGCTCAAATCTAGTACTCTACCACTTGAGCTGCAGCACTACTTCTGGCTTTTTTGTGTATGTGATATTGAGGTACCAAACCCAAGCACTATTTTCAGTGCTGATATAATATTCCTAAACATAGAATGTCCTATCTTCACTAAATTGCACTATGGACATTTGGTGTATTATATTACGAATTTTTCATGTTTTATGTAAGACCCTACTCCTGCCCTACATGAGGTCCTCAAGCCTTATTTCTCTACATCCAAAAGTAGTATACTTGTGTCTAGAAATGGTCCCTTCCATCATTCTTCTCTGATGCTAAGTTACCTGACCCTCAGGAAGGAGCCCTGTATGATTTGATCTATGCCACCATCTTCCCTACTATTCCAATGCATTATTTCTTGCCAATGGTTTCCCACTGCCCACATGGGGCTGGAGCTGTGCTGTCTTGTGGCAGAGTAGAAAGAATATGTCTTCTCTTCCACATAACTTGCATTCTCCCCAAAGGTACCCAGCCATGCTCGCCAGGACATATAAGAGTGGACCAGGCTGGTGTTGGAGTAAGCATTACATGCACAGAAAACAGGCACAGTATTCAGTGTCAGGGCTGTGGAAAAATATTAACACCAATCTATCTTTGATTATTCAAAGATAAACAGTCTCCAAGGAATTAAGATCATTGGGGAAGAAAAATTATGTCTCATTTTTTCCCCCATCAATATAACACCTTTCTGGTAGTTATGTGGTTCCATGTGTGCCTTGTTCAGTGGGAGGCCCATTCTCCAACTGCCTGGAGAAAGATGGGTTCAGAGTTATTCATGCAGGATACAATTTGAGAGGCAGAAACACTCCTTAGCTATGATGGGTATTGATGCCTTCTCAGGGCAGCACTGTGGAAGCATCCCTGTGCATCTACCTGAAGGACAGGCTCTTAAGATCTCTTCATTTTTCTGAAAGCATTAGTTAAAGAGGTCCTCTGAAAATAGCATCTAGCTATTTGTACTAAAGGGAACATGGCTAAAACAGATCCTACTTAGGTTGAAAGTCCTACCTGCTAGGGTAACCAACTCTCGATTGTCTCAGAATAGCCCAGTGTCAAGCGTTGTACAAACTAGAAAACTAAGGCCATGGGACCTTCTGGTTTTAAATAATTACCAGCCCTGGAATTCCCACTTTTGGTGGGCTAACAAGTTATTTAGATGGTGGAGATATTGAGTATGGAGGAATTAGTTAAAACATGCTGAAATTGGGCTTGGAGTTTGGCCCAGTGATAGAGTGCTCGCCTAGCATGCACAAAAACCTGGGTTCAATTTCTCAGTACCACATACATAGAAAAAGTCAAAAGTGGTGCTGTAGCTCAAGTGGTAGAATTCTAGCCTTGAGAAAGGACAGTACTCAGGCCCTGAGTTCAAGTTCCAGGACTGGCCAAAAAAGAAAAAAGTTCTGAAATCATCTTGGGCTTAGAGACTAGCGCTCAGATCCTCTTTTCTTGTTGTAAGGTCTGTAGGCTCTGGGAGAGGAAGAGTTCATATGCTTCCCTGTGTTTCACTTTTCTCATCTGTAAAACCTGAATAGCAAATGTGCCTTCCCTGCCTCACAGAATAACTGCAGGGATCAAATGTGATGTTTTTGCATAAGAATGCACTTTGTTAGCTTTGAGAATTGGGGCAGCTAATGTAGTCTCATTGTTCTGAGGCATTTGCCTGTTAATGATATGTGGGTTGGGTCTCTGTTATGATTTCTTCCATCTATTGTGATTTCTATTTCTCATCCTTGCATTCAGTTGGAGGTAAAGAGCCACATCCAATGCCTCAAATATGAACGTGAGACAGGGTAAGGGAAAACTGGTGGGTTTCAGGGCCTGCTGGCACACCAACCTGTCACATGGTAGTGTCATCCCTTGTGCAGTCTATCGGCAGTTCTCTGATTTGTGGGTCTTTTCCTTTCTCATGAGAGGAAGGATGCATCTGAGGTGAAGGTGGACTGAAGATGAATTCCTTTCTGTCAGGCACAAAGCAAGCTTTTCTAAAGAGCAGTCAGAAAATGAGTCAAGAATGGCAAAAAGGAGAAAGGTTGCCTTTTTTCTTCCCTTGTATTCTTCATCTTTTTTTTTATTTTTTCCATTTTGTAAGAGCTCAATTTAGTGAAATGGGCCTTTAATGGGATGCGTTTTAAATGAGACACTCTGTGGAACACAAAATACGATGGGCAATGTGAATTGCTTTTTGTGTTCGGAGTTTTTGGTGCCCACATTTGCCTGACTGCAGTTCACTACTTGAGAGACAGAGAGGAATAGAATGGAAACTGCTGTAGGCACTACAGAGGGCCCATTATCTCAAAATAATTCTTCCCTTTTAGAAAGTCACCGCAGCAAGGCTGGGGGCAGAGAGCAGATGTGGCTCCTACTCAAGAATACTTAGAACCCAAACCAGAAACTCAAGCCATGGGAATAGCTGACAGTCAGGACAAAAGGCCACGTTAACATGGTTGGTACTGAGCAATCGCATCTAGCTCTTCAAAATGCAAATGCTGTTTGTTCTTTGGTACACAAAAGCCCTGATTTTCCCTTCAACGCAGCTCACGCTATTAAAATAGCATGTCCTGTGTGGAGTTGCCGCACATTCTTTCCATTTTTTTTCCCCGCTTTATGAGTCAGAGTGCAGATTCTCGACAAGGCCAAAAAGAAAGAAAGCCATCTAATTTACATGGGCACAGAGTGCCCACATCTGGATGGAGTTAGGGTGAGTGGGAATTACTTGCAGCATTTAAATATAGGCATGCAGGGACTTCTTTCTTTTGACCATATGAGGCATTCACATGTAATTTCATGAAAGCAAAACCTAAAAGTCTATTTATTAAAAGGAGCTGTTGCTAGTTTGATTCAAGTATTACAGAAACTGACTACCTCCTCCCAACCCCCATGCCAACTTACAAGAACTGGCCCAAACCTAGAGGATGACAATTAATGGTATGAAGCCCCAAGTGCTCTGATGCCCAGAATGATAGAGACTACTCAATGCATGCTAAAGCCCATCATGTTTGTGCCAAACGGCTGGCAGGATGTGAGATTTGTCCCAGCTGGAGCTCTCAAGAATGGTCGTGCACTGTAGATGACAGAAGAAGCCGGATGAAAACCATTGATCCTGTGAGGTAGATGTTAGATGGATGCTGTAGGCTTGAAAACTAGCACTGACTGACATGGTTCCAGTTCAAATAAATGTGAGGAAAGAAGATGAATAATGGATACTAGGCACCAGGAAAGAAAATATAAATAGCTGCTATGGGAACCAGGAAGATTAGGGGAAAGACAAATGTCTGCTTTCTGAAGCTACAGGCTCAACAATATCTCATCACTGGCACTAAGGAAGAGCTATGTGTACGTTCCAATTCAGCAGATCCTTTCATTGATGTGTAGATGGTAGTGTTATTGCTAAAGAGCTTAGTGAAGAAGGTAAGTATAGCAGATTATATTGTTAGAGGTAACCAAGCAAAAAATAAATACTGATTTAAGGAATTGTCTCAAAATAACTCACAGAATACCAAGAGTATACCAGCCTTGTGCCTTTGCACATGACGTCCAATAAAAACTTAAGTATCTGTCCTTGACTTCTATATCCTTCTCTGGGTTCCCTGATGTAGTATGATAATAATGTCTTTGCCATTGGTTCTATCAGAATTCCTCTCAGGATAGCTATCTAACTTTAATTAGGAAAAGCACTTGAGAGGCTTTTAATGGTAAAAGAAAAATTGAGAGTACTTAGGCAGGGCCAAAGGACAGTGAAGAGAAGGTGCATTGTTTTGGCTTGGATATAATCTGGAAAATGTGAGTGTATGGTGAAGGAGAAGAAAGAGTAGGTCAGGAAGAAAAGTAGATGATGCAATTGGAAATGTCCCAGCACTATGGTTGCTGGAACATGGAAATGCTTCCAATGATACATATGTTCATAATTAAGTTTGAAGTTTCTTTGGGTGTTATAATGTGGATCTTGTCTCCCTATGGCTGTAATTTCAGAAAAAATACATGTGTATAAATTAACTTGCATGATTGATTTTCATAGTGTGTTTCAAAAAATAGTAAATTGGGAGGTAATGCATTAGCTAAAAAAAAAACAACCCCAAAATTCAGAGGCAGCAATATAGTAAGGGCTGCTAGATGATTCTCAACATCCATTTTTTTCTCTTACCTACCACAAAAGACCTTCAAAGTTTTATCTGGGAATATTATATATATTCAGTTCTAAGATTATTAAAATGTAATGTATAAGCATGTGGTTTAAGATGGCTAATGAATGTGGTAGAAATTATATGTCTTACTTCTAAGTTGTGTCTTAAAGAGAATAAATACACTTTTTTTTGCCACTCTTCCCACTCTTCCCATTTTCACTGGCTAACAAATGATTCAAGAGCTGGAATATCCAACTTTGACCCATGTATGGAATTCATATCTTATCAGCAGTAGATTATCAGCATCTAAACTGGTCTTTTTTTTTTTGAGAGAGAGAGAGAGAGACAGATATATATATATATATATATATATATAGAGAGAGAGAGAGAGAGAGAGAGAGAGAGAGAGAGAGAGAAGAAATCTGAAATGCCATTAATCGCAAAGGATGATTCTTTTTATACCACAAGAAAAATATACATAGTCAATTAAACAGCAAGACAATGCTAAAATGCCATGATTAGAAGATGCATCTTGTTATCTCAAACTTGTTTAGAAATGAAATTTATGGGTTGAGAATTTGGCCTAGTAGTACAGTACTTGCCTAGCATGCACAAAAACCCGGGTTCAATTCCTTGGTACCACATACATAGAAAAAAGCTGGAAGTGGTGCTGAGGCTCAAGTGGCAGAGCTCTAGCCTTGAGAAAGTCCAAGGACAGTGCTCAGGCCCTGAGCTCAAGCCCAGGACTGGCAAAAAAAAAAAAAAAGAAAAAAGAGAAAAAGAAATGAAATTTATGGAGACCTAATAAATTATCTTGTTTAAGCTACCAAACAGAGTTTTGTTCAACACAGTAGTGTATGCATCTCCCATTTAAACACAGCATTATTTATCAGAAGTGAGGTGCTTCAGGGTAAATCCCCAAATAAGCGACAAAGAAAAACATTGAGTGTTGGGAGTCTGATGAGTCTTGTTGTGTCTTGGCAAAATATTCAGAAAACATGTTTCCGAATGAAACTTTGAAAGGTAGACTGCACAATGCCAGAAGTAGAAACTTCAAGGAAACTAGTTAGCAAAACAGAATGCCTCTGTATTCCAGAAACTTCCTGTTGATCTTAAATTGGCGACATAAAGCTAGTCATAAAAAGGTGACTTCTAGTCTAAAACGGGTCACTGTAGCAGATAATAGTGTCATAGCCCTTAGAATTCTCCTTTACTTCCAAATAAAACTTCTGAATCCAAACACAGCAGCAGAAGCTAAAATCAGATTAAGGGTATTGCTTTTCCTTATTGTTTCAGATGGTCCAAAGGAAGCCACAATGAATGTGGTGTGTGTGTGTGTGTGTGTGTGTGTGTGTGTGTGTGTGTGTGTAAGAGAGAGTGAGAGAGTGTGAGCACAAAGACCAGTTAATTGTAAGATCCCTATTTGAATGTGTTCTTGGGTGATTGTTTACACATACACAGAACCAACTGGTACTAAATAGCCAGAAGACCCAAAAAATTATTTTTGAGGAGGCTCTTCTGATGTGACAAGTCAGAATAAAGGAAGAAGAAGAACTTCTCAGCAAGATTAAATCAAGAATATTTGATTATCTCACACTCAAAGAAGGGGGCTTTGGTAATTATTATGAAGCAGCGCTGGTGTGGTTCTTCCTTTTTCCTTTGGGAGTTTAATCAGAGTTCATTGTTTCTACTTCATCCCAGTAGACTGTGTGCGTATGAAATCGCGTGCGCACACACACACACACACACACACACACACACACACACACACACAAGAGCATATACCTAGAAGTGGCCTGTAACTTTTCCACAGCCTCTCAGGAGCCATATTTTGGTTTGATGAAAAAGACAGCTTCTCATGGAAGAGCCCAGATGTGGAGCTGGATCTAGTAACTATATAGAATATTGTGTTGCCTCCTTTAGGATGGAGCAAGAACGTTCCTTTACTCAGAAGGGCGTGAATGGATATTTGGGTGGCTGGAAAGAGTCTATGATAGAAACTGTTGGTTGCTTTTCCACCTCCATTTTCCCTTTCCCTTGCTCAAAGGATTTTTGTCAAGCACACTGATTCCAATCTTCTTTTGCAGCTAGTAGTGCAATGCAATAAGTCTCTAAGGTTGAGTATGAGCACAAATGATGCCTGCCTCTTCCACACTGTGTCTTTAGACCATGGGTGTGGAATCTTGTTCCTCCTTTCCTGCTGCCTGGGACACAGATGTCACTGTGAGCACTAGCTCAATCACGTCAAACCCAGGCATGAAAGCTGTGCATGGAAGAATGGCTATACCTTCCTTGTTCTGGAGACCTCTGAACCATTACTTGAGAGAGATTGAATTTAAGATACTACTTTGTTGGGCCTCTTTCTTACAGCAGCTTAGGCTGGCTTTGCCCCAACCCCACCTAAGTACTAGCTAATATAAGCATGCTAAGCACTAGCTATAAGCATGCCTAACTCACAGGAATCTTGCAGAGTTTCTCAGGGATCCAAACCAAGCCTCTCTCTATATCTCAAGGAGCAGATGAGGAAAGGAGATAATATCTCGATTGATGTGGGCCATGTAGTTCCCAGAACAGACTAGAAAAATCCTAGACAGGAAGTAGAGAAGCTAATATTGCCTCCGCAGCTGTTGTCCTGAAATCTGGCCAAGAGGCAGTGGGAGCCTCACTCTGTCCAAAAATGTGGGTAAGTTTTATAAGTGAAATGTTATCAGGCTCCTTTACTGACATTATTGCCTATAAGCCAATATTTTATTGCTGTCAGAGAAATCTGACAGAGGCCAAAACACCTCTTTTCCCAGACAGATAGAAAATGATCCAATAGCCACTTCTTTGTGCCTGTACTGGGGCTTAAACTCAGGGCTTGGGCACTGTCCCTTAGTTTTTCCATTCAACGCTGGTACTCTACTCCCTGAGTCACAGCTCTACTTTTGACTTTTTGGTGGTTGATTGGATAAGAGTGCCGTGGGTACTCTTTCTGGGCTAGTTTTGAGCCACAATCCTCAGATCTGAGCCTCTTGAGAGGCTAGAATTAAAGGTATGAGCCACCAGGACCCAACTATCCAATTGTTTTTAATTGAAGAGGAGTTCACAATATTTTTTTTTGAAATTGTCCGTCACTGGATTAAACTGGGAAAGTTCTATTATGGGTTTCTTGAGATTTCTTTCAAAGCAATAGTTAGCATATGTTGGGATTCTGGGAGGAATCGCTCAGTGTAAGTCATTGGATTCTCTGCTAGCCACAGCTGAAAAGAAAAGAAAAGAAATCTTTGCTACCTCAACTCAGGCTATGGAGAAAGTATTGCTAAGGACTCTTAAAGCAGTCAAATAAATTGATTGTCTAATGAGTGCTGATCTGTTTGCTTATGATTAACTTACAAACAGAAAGTGAATATTACATATTCACATGAGCCTTAACCAGTCACCTGCTTCTCATTCATAGAAAACTGAAATGGCTTGTTAAGGGAATCTGTGAGACTGGGTTATGTGGTCTCTTGAAATCCAAACCATTTACTTTTGAGCACATTGGTGATATAATGGTGAACATAGCTGCCTTCCAAACCATTTACTTTCTTTGGTAAGTCTTCTGGGAACCATGTCAGAATATAGATAAGTATTATCTGGGGGTTCCATGTGGATTACATAAGAAACTCTTGAGTTGGACTTTTGTAATATCCATCCCTCTATTGAGGATAGGTGGCCATTCACTCATGGAACAATATTTATAGAGATCCACTATGAGTCAAGTGCCATTGTAGAGACTGAAAATAGAGCAGCATGAAGCTGACAAAACAATGTCTCCCCCTTTGGAACTTACATGTCAACAAAGACAACAAATTATATTAAAAATATGTTAAAATACAACAGAAAAAACAGGTATGGAGTATGGAAGCACTTAATTGGAAGAAGTGGTGACTTTTTAAGTTGGGCAATCATGGCTAATAATTACTGAAAGCCTTGAAAGAAGACAGTGGACCACAAATTTTAGTGACCTGTCACGTGGACCTGAGAAAAGCCAGTTCTCTCTCTCTCTCACACACGATATCTCTCTTTCCCACTTCCCTCCCACATCCATTTCTTCTTCTTCTTTCTGCCTTTCTCTCATCAAGATATTCCTTTCCTTTGTTCTGTTTCAGTTAGAAATAGGTTAATGACCTATATTGGGTGGTGGATGTTCTGAGAGCTCTTACATTTACTTCATCTAAGCCTCACAACTGTGGTAGCATGTGGCGATAGTATTATAAATTGGGGCACATAGATGTTAAAGAACGCACTGATAATAACATAGATAGTAGAGGTCAGGGATAGAATTTGAACTCAAAGAATCTGGGCCTCAAGATTTCAGAATCAGAACCATATTATGATCTTAGTCATAATGCTATCACATGCCCAACCAGTTTGCTATGGGTAGGACATATGTCTGCAGTATTGTTTCAGAAGATCAGACCTATTGCTGTGTCTTCTAAGAATCAGGCCCATATTTAGTGAGTGACTCTAAGTAACGAGCCAGAGAGTGGAGGTGGATCTTCCATAAACAAGAACAACTGCTGAAAGGAGAAATATCCTCTGTTTTCTTTAGAACGAGACATCCAAGTTACATGGGAATACACCACATGATTTTTGTGAATTGAAGTCAGTTTGGCACCAACAGAAATAACCTTCAGAACAAAGTTTGTATACAGTATGTTCTTAAGGAAACCACAGTTAGAATGTCGAATAAACTGTTAAAGCTCGACCCTTCTGGAGTTGTATTAGCTGTCTTTGGGTGGGGATTGCAAATTGTTTCGTTTATAAGCTTTGTACATCAAAAGCTAGATCTGCTTACACTTTAAAAACCAAAAGGAGGAGGAAGACTTATTTTTAGCTATCTGAAATTTAAACCAAACCCAACATTGACATATGGAGTTCTCAGCCTGCACCATGTCAGAAAATTTCTCAGAGATGACATTAAACAACAGTATATTATTGCAGCTGTAGGAAGCCAGTTGAGGTCCTTCTGTCATAACTCGATTTAATAGCTCTTGGGCCACTGAGCTAAAGAAAATGGATTTCTCAGAGTTGGAATAGGCTGGCTGCGATTAGGATCATCTGTGGAAATGGAGTTCAGTCCCATGAGAAGAAGGATATCATCACATGTAGAACAGACATTCTTAGTGCTTAGGGTGAGTTAGTTGGCTGGCTAAGGGACAACTTCTTGCATTCAATTTGTGAGAGAAAGCATTACATTTCAGTTTTATGTGTGAGTGCATTGCAGATGCTATACTTCTTCATTTGTAGATAAGTTCAAAAATGTATATTAATCTTAAAATATCCATCAGAAATTCCTAACCTCAAAAATAAAATAATCACACAACAATTTTGGGTACACCTCTTTGCTACAATAGATAAGTATTGAATAAATGTGTATAGATCAATATTAATACAGATTTTGTTCACTTTACCAAAAATAGAATGAAACTACTCATCTGATTGGAGAACTTGCCTTTTTATTTGGTGTTTTTCAATATGATTATCTAGCTATCTATCTACCTATCTTTCATCTCTCCATCTATGTATCTATGCATAATCTATTATCTATCCACTTATCTACATAGGGTTTTGCTACATAGCCCAAGCTGGCCTCAAACTCATGATTCTTCTACCTCAGCTATTCATTAATGAATGTTTTATTTAGAATTGTCTATATTATTAATATTTTAACACTAGTACTTTTATTTGCATTCCCTTTATCTCACTCATATTCTATGCTTCATTTAGCTGATATCTTAGTGTAACAGGCTCCCCCCAAATCAGCATACTTTAATCCTTAGAATCTCTGAATATATTAAATTATATGACAAGGAGAATTTTGCAGAGGGAATTAAAGTTACTAATATTTAGATAGGAAAGTTTTTTTGAATTATTATGCATGCAGTGTAATTGTTCTGATGTTCACAATGGGAGAAAGAAGTGGAACAGCACAGAGAGGAACATAGAAAAGACTGTCCTCTCTGTTGAAGGCTTTGCAGAGAAAGAATGGGGGCAAGGAAACATTGAGAGTTTTAACAGCTGATAATGGTCCTCAGATAAAAACTATGGAGAAAACAGGGAGCTAAGCCCCACAATCAAAAAGAAACTAGGAATTTTTCTCCCCTATAAGCTCCATAGGATAATGCTAATACCTTGATTTTAGCTTGATGAAGTGACAAGGCAGAGAATTCCAAGATATCTACTGAAATTGGGGTCCTACAGAACTTTAAGATGACTAATTAGTGTTCAAGTCTCTAAGTCTGTGATAATGTAGTAAAATATCAATAGAAAACTAATACACATAACATCTAAGATATTTTAGATCACCAATTAAAGTGCAATTAACAATAGATACTCGAATGCACACATTTGAGTGATTCTTTAGAATCGTTTTATTTAAAGATTAGTGGTTATGAATTTTTTAGGCGTTTGTTGGGAAGAACATTGTCAGATTTTTGGAGCCTTATTTTCTGGTTGGGAATAAAACAAAATGATAGAAGAAGGCTGCCTTCCCCTGCCTCTCACCTTTCAGCTATGGGTTTTGGCTGTTTGGTTTCCTTAGTGTGTACAGTATAACTCTTTCTTCTTTTCAGTTGGCAATAGGAGCCTTTGCGTTTTCTCTGAAGACTGTAATATTTACTGCATTAGTGGAATAATGGCCAACCAAGAGCTGTTTGAGACGACCTCTTTGGTGAAGTAGCTCCCTAAGTTTGGAGTATTCAGATCAGCCTTGGGATTGAAAAGGAATTTGCTTTGCTCTTCAAATACCACTTGTACTGGAATTAGGGACGGGTAGGGGGTGGGCCAAATATCCATTACTGGGCAAACAACTTGAAGTATGTTTATTTTATGGGGTTCTCTCCATATGCATTAGTCAGAGTTGGTCAGAGGCTAACTGCCTTTTATGAACATCAAGGGTTGCTATACATAAATACATTTGACCACATCAGAACTCAGAATTGTATATTGAGGGGCAACTAATGTGAGTGAAAGAGTTAGAAAAAAATGCGATCCCAGGTGTCTGGTGTACCTAAGCTATGTTGTCAGCTTTAAGCCAGCTCTTGTCCTTCATGCTCACGGTGACTTAAGTTTAAAACAACATTAGGTTTCAGATAACATACTTAACATTTGGACTGGTTATTCTTTTCAGGAGCTGCATACAGATCACATTTTGTTTCTTGATTCCATATAGATGGTCAGGCTTTAAGATAACTCAGCTCACATTCATATCTGAAATAAAGAAAAACCAATATAGAATGCAGTCACATTAGGAAATGATGCCCTTTTGGCACTGTGTCCATGTATGAAAATATCACAATGAGTCCCCATCATATTACAAATGTGTTAAAAAATAATAATAACAAAGAAATTATGCCCTTTACAAAAGAACTCCAGCCTATGTACTTTCAAATGTGGAAAGTCTCAGGAATATGACATCACAATTTATATAAGCCAGAATTATATTCAAAAGCATACATTAAGGGGTTCTTTATTTCTCTCTCTCTCTCTCTCTCTCTCTCTCTCTCTCTCTCTCTCTCTCTTTCTCTCTCCCCCCAATACTTCTTACCATTATTTTTATTTTTCCATGAAGATATCTTCTGTTTATCTCAAATTGGTTGCAAACTGGACCTCTCTTGTCTTGTATTTTTGGCAATATCCAACAACAATCAGCTATAGGTTAGCCTCATTTCTTAGATACATATTATCTTGGTTTCACTGATCAGTATATTTTTGTGGTTAACTATGTTTAGTGCCTCCTAAATGTAAAGAGAAGAACTAAAAGATGAACAGAAATAGCTTTCTGATTGTGGTGTTTATGTCTTTTGAGATGTCTTGGAGTGACATAGACAATAAATTCTCTATTTGGAGCTAGTTTGAATTAGCTGTTCTGTTTGGTCAAGATAGGCACAGTTTTGATTGATATTCATAGTTTTAAATTTCCAAATATTCTGTCTCTTCTTCTCTACCCATTGTAGATGTGTCTTTCCTTGAATACTTCATTCATTTCCTAGCTTGGGAATACTGCTGTATTCAACTACCTAGTCTTGGGTGGCACTTTGCATATTGCCTTGAAAAGTCATTAGCCATGTTGGAAATAGTTCTACTTTCTGATCTCTCCAGTATCTTGCATGTTTTCCAATAATAGGTTTTTATTGCAGAATAGAACTGAATTGTTAGTATGTCTCTCTTTTTAGGCTTAATTGGATAATCTTAACAGATGACAGGAAAAGCCCTTCCTTTCCTGTCCTTTCCCTTCTTTACCCTTCCCTTCCCTTGCTTTCCCTTGCCTTGCCTTCCTTCCCTTCCCTATCTTTCTACATATTTATAAGAAATTCTAGCCTTAGTTCTTTGGGTAGGATGAGGTATGATGACAAAGGTGTTTTTGTTTGTTTGGTTTGCTTTTATTTTTTAGTACATAAAATATTTCTGCAAAACATTCAAAAAGATTGCTCCGACAATGCATAAAATTTAAGGTAACTATAAAATTATTTGAAGGTAACTATAAAATTATTATGAAGTTCATGTCAAGTGAACCTAGTGAAATCCTAATTTATTTCCAAAGCTTGACTCTCTGGAATACTTGGTTGCATCCATAAATCTCTGGGAAAGATGCCTGCATAGTCCCAGGATGCTCTGCACTTCAGTGCTTGGGTAGCTTGGTTTCCATCAAGATGTCCATGTTCAGAGCCCAAGGAGAACAGATTCACAGTGTTTTCAGTAACTATATTCTTCATATATTGGTGTCTTGCTTGGGCTCACTTTTGAGGCAATTGAGATAAGGGAGAAAGTGTGGTTTGAAAATTTCCAATCACTCTGCCTTCTTTTGAACATCAGAAATAGAGTCACTGAGGCCAACGTTAAATGGTATGTATGCTCTACAGACAGATGATCAACAATCCAGAAAACTCAAACTAGGTGTGCCAGGAAAAACAATATGTGGGAGAGAAGAGACGTATCAGAAAGTTTTATTTTTGCTTTTTGCTATATATATATATATATATAACTTTATTAATGAATTGCTTGTCTCTGTCATTTCACTTTCAAGGCTGTACCACATCTAGCTCATTGGTCACCAAGGTCTGCTCATTTTACTTTGAAATACCTCCTGATCTAGCTCTTTCTCTTCATTTGCACTACTACAGAACTCTCTTTGGTCTCATTTACATATTGCCCCTAAGCTTTCTCTTTCCTCTTTCCTCTTATTTTTCTAATCCACTCTTTTTTTTATTTTTATTTTTTTGCCAGTCCTGGGCTTGAGCTCAGGGCCTGAGTACTGTCCTTTGATTTTCTCAAAGCTAGAGCTCTACCACTTGAGCCTCAGCACCACTTCCGGCTTTTTTCTACGTATGTGGTACTGAGGAATTGAACCCAGGTCTTCATGCATGCTAGGCAAGCACTTTAACCACTAGGCAAAACTCCTGGCCCCTCTAATCCACTCTTGATGCTAGCACTTTTACTCTGTTAAACTCAGCTGACTCAGTATACTATGCATAACTGAGAACTTTGAACATCTTCCAGATTCCTCACTTTCAGTGTCTTTATAATCTGAATCCAACTGACCTTTTATATCTGTCTTGGTCAATTTTGTCACATAAGTATTTAGTATAAATTAAGTATTGTGTGTGTGTGTGTGTGTGTGTGTGTAAGTGAATGTGCTTGAACTGGGGCTTAAAGTTAGGGTCTCAAGCTCTCACTTGTTTTTGTTTCACTTAAGTCTGGTGCTTTAACCACTTGATCTACATCTCTACTTCCAATAAACCTTGATAAACACAGTGTTTCGATTATTCAAATTATACTAATTTTTCAATATTACATGACAAAGAGAGAAAAAGGATGACAGACATATTAATAAGGTAAGGAAAGATAAAATTCTGCCTTATTGTAGCATTGACCTATAAAAATTGATATAATTTTAATCTTTTGAAGTAAAACTTTACCAAGCACATTGGAAAAAATTGTCTAGGGCCAGAGATATGGCTCAAATCATGGAATGTCTGCTTAGCCAGCAAGAGGCTCTGAGTTCAAATCCCAGTTATACACACACACATACACACACATACACACCACCACCACCACCACCACTAACAACAACAACAAAATTCCCAACATTTTCTGGCCTTTACTTTTACTAATGTTTTAAATGGAGGTACTTTTCTCATAGGTCTGGTAATATTCCCAGAAAGGAATATTCTCTTTTCTTGGAAAGTATTGTTTCACTGTACATTTCTAATGAAACAAGCCCAGAAATTACAAAGGAAGACCAGAGGAGATAAGGAAAGTAAATAAATAAACTCAAATCTGTTTTTAAAATGAAATATGCTTTCAGCTTATTCAGCAGAGACAAGACAGAAATCATAAGCAAACTCAAACCCACTGCTTTTTTTTTTGCCACTCTTAGGGCTTGAATTCGGGGCCTAAGCACCGTCCTTGGACTTTCTCAAGGCTAGAGTTCTACCGCTTGAGTCATAGCACAACTTCTGGCCTTTTCTGTGTATGTGGTACTGAGGAATCAATCGAGCTTAGGTCTTTGTGCATGCTAGGCAAACACTCTACCTCTAGAATACACTCCCAGCCAACCCCCCACTACTTTCTAACAAAAGAGCTGAGAAGGGAAATTAAATATGGAATCTTGGGGCGAGGAGGTGATGAAAGATGTTATATTTCAAGACCATTCTTTTATTAGTGTAACTGTTAATTCTTTCGATTCCATGTATTCATGGCCTTACATAGTTCATGTATCATGCTTGAATTCCATCTGCCTTTCCTACTACCATCTCTGACTCTCCACTGTACACAAACCTCTTTTGGTCCCCTTGTCCTTTCCAAGTAGCTTCACTAGAAAGAATACTATTCTTGCTAAGGATGCATCTTAGCAGAATAGTCAGAGTGAAATTCGCTTAAATCATTTTTAAGCCATCAGGAAAGAGTTAATATCTCCTATAAACGCATGGCCAAATACTCACACCTCAGCTCAATTCCTGCAACACTGCCTCTTTTCCCTCAATGAGTATGCATTTCACATATGTCATTTCTGTTCAGCTCTCTGCTCTTGGTGGAA
Organism: Megascapheus bottae; assembly: GCF_031878675.1. Lineage (NCBI taxonomy): Eukaryota > Metazoa > Chordata > Mammalia > Rodentia > Geomyidae > Megascapheus > Megascapheus bottae. The sequence continues at coordinate 30,809,471 of NC_143523.1, read as the reverse complement.
ACCCAGCAGAAAAACACTGACTCAATCAAGGTCACAGCATGAAAGTACTGGGTATCTGGAAAGGAACTCAGACACCACCCAGTGCCATGCATGAGAGTTCACACTGCTAGGTGAGGTGCGTGGGTTTGCCTGCCTGTTCCAGTGACACACCAGTGTTAAATGGTAACACATGCAATGCTTCCCACTTAGGATATATTCTTGGCTAACTCTGTTGGAAAATACTATATAGAGATTTCTCATGGCAAAAAGAAAATTTTTTGAGCAAAATTCAAATAAAGAGAACAAGATCTGCAGCCCAGAATATCCCCACTCCCATTTTTATTCCAGGAATGGTAGGGTCTCCAGCAACCTTACTTGACTAAGGCTGTTAAACATGAAGGCAGAATCACACGGTTCATGTATTCTTTCTAGGGAGAATCATCAAATAAATGTAAACAGATCCGTATCCTGAAACAGAAAGCTGTGGTACAAAGCAAATTCTGTATGGAACAGAATGGAAGTCTCTCTCTCTCTCCCTCCCTCCCCGCCCTTCTCTCTCCTTTGAACATTGAGCACTCCACATTTTTAACTGCCTAACCAGAGTCCTTCTGGGGTTAGGAAATGTATAGTTTCCCCCAGAGAGCCAACACAGGAGAGCTGGATTCTTTCGGAGGATGAAAAGCACTGATGTTTGCTAAAAAGGCAGGTGAGGTCCGAGGACATGCCACAAGTGCAAAATGGCTCTTGTGTATTTTGTTATGGGTGTAAAAGAATCACTTCCTGGTATTGATGTAGGCAGTAATTAGTCCAATATATAAAAAGTGGGGCTGGAGAAAATGTCCTGAGGAGAATGTTTGTGATTTGGTTTTACATGGACAAAGTGTACATTTGTAGTTTTTAAATGTATCTTTAGTGTCTATGGATATTTAATATTGAATTTAGATTGAATCCTGCAACACTGCCTCTGGAATCTCTCTGTGTTACATACTATGTTCTTTCTCAGCCATTTCTCTTTAAGTGCTTTAAATGCATATCAATTGACTTCATGCTCAGTGGATTTTATTCTTTCTTTCTCCTTTTCTTTTCTTTCCTCTTCTCTCTCTTTTTTGTTGAGAGATTGTTTAGCCATGGAAGCACTACATGTATTTTACTTAGCATTTTTTATATCAGCTGTCTTTCATTGCAACAGCTATTTTTTTAAATCAGGCTCTATAAGTAGGCTTTTATATCATAGGTGATTGTCAAACAGAAATTGCAATTATATGACTTTTCCCTTTAGGCCAAATTCCAACAGCAGCTGAGTTATAAGGGTGCTCTGTGTAAATGGTTCAGACAATGAACTGGTGACTGAAGTCTTATACAGTTACAGCCTCAACACTAATTTGTGTGTCTTTTAGGGGTTATTAGAAAATGAATTATTTAGTTTTTTTGGTAAATCCAGCTCTAACTTCTAGGAAATGCACAATACAAACAGTCATTACTATCGTCACCAGCTGAACAATGTAAGTAAAAGGAACAAAATAGAATTCATTTTTCATCTGACCTTTATTTTGCTAGTGAAAAATCATCATGCTTCTGGAATCTTTTCTTCACTGTACCAAGATCTAAGTCTTAGCTTAGGATGAAGCCTTAAAATTATGCCTGGATACCCATTCCTTTGCTGGTAGCTCACAGATTGATTGATTGTATGATGAGCTAGATTTTAATTTTCTTTTCTCAAACATTTCTTGATGGGGAGGAGTTGGGGGAAGGGAACATGGGGGGGACCAAAACATGAGAAGGGGTATCAATGTTCGAGAAGTAATGTACCTACTACCCGAGGAATGTAACTGTAACCTCTCTATACATTACACCACCAATAAAATACAATAAAAAATAGAAAAACAATTTCTTGACATTTGTCAAGCTCTAATGTTCTCCTGACCCAGAGAACCACCTGTCTACACGTGTGCATTAGTACATGTGTATCTATATGTGCATGTTTATGAAAACACAGATACATGAAAGTAGGTACGGTATTTCAATGTTTCATAGATGACTTGAAGAGTTGTCAAGTGAGGCTAATACTTGAAAACTATTTTCCTAGCACATTCATCTTGCAATTAACCTTATTCCTTTTCTGAGTCATCAGTAACTTATTCTATTACGCTATGTAGTTTAGGTTGGAAAACAAGCAATACTAATGATTTGGGTCTTTTCAGGAATGTAGTAATAATTTTAGTATCTAGAAAACTGATGAACAGTCTAAGGAAAGGAAATATGAAGGAAGGAAAGATGAAGAAGGGTAAGGAGGTGTTGCTTCTAGGCTAGAGGGAAAGCTTCACAGTACTGGAGTGTGAATCTTCACTGCGTTCACATTGACTTTCCTTGAGCCACGGAGGGTAGTGGGAAATCAATAAACATTTGCTGACAGAATGACAATTTTAGAGTGACTAATTTTACATTATTCTTATCTCTAAATAAATCTTTATCAGGCAAAATAGCAAAGCTAGCAAGCATAAAGAAGAGAATGGGCTTTTTTTTTTTTTTTTGTCGGTTGTTGGGCTTGAACTCTGAACCTGGGTGTTGTCTCTGAGCTCTTCAGCTCAAAGCTAGTGTTCTACCACTTTGAGCCACAGCATCATTTCCAGAATGGAATTTTCTGAAATCTATGCTGTTTTTTAAACTATAAGAAACCTTCTTTGCACCTTTTAGCTGTTGGGACACAGAAACTAGTAGGTGAGTATCCATCCTCTCAGTAGCCCTCTTCTTCAAAATATCATAACCAGAAGCAATGGCTAAATGACATCAGAAATCCTGATTGTAAATGAGACATGTGTTTTGTTTTTTTCATCTTCTCTGACTTGTCTTGTCCTCTTCTTACAGATCTATCTCAGTCCTCAAGCTGTATTTGTTTCTCTTGATTTTTCAGCTGTTGCTCTGATGTAAGAATTACTTTACCTTTCAGCTTCTCAGGCCTGAACATCTACGTCTCTGTGTTCTCTCCTGAGACACCGAGCCATGTCTGACACCCCAGCTATGTCACCCAGAAAGCTCACCTAGGGAGGAGAAACAAGACAAATAAAAGTGAAGCAATTGGAGAATAAGAATCAGATTGGAGAAATCAATGTGAAAATTATAGAGATTAGGGAAGATTAGGGTAGAACTGTCTTTATATTGGTCAAAAACTTGCATTAGCCCACATGTAATAAAACAGAATTTCTTGAGCATAGTTTCATCATTCTTCCTCAGCACCCTTTGTATTTTACATGCCTTAGAAGATTTCTGTATTTCTCTTCTGTGTTCTAGGTAAACATTGTATGATTCGACTTGGTAGAGCACAGTATCCTCTCTATCTCTCCCCTATCTCCTTGCTCATGCCCATCTCTGTTTTTTTCATCATCTCATATTATGGTTCATGGTCTGAAAATCTCATCTCTGAAGAGTTGATTTTTCCCTTGGGGACCAATGCCACATTGCGTGCAGCCATCCATGCAAAATACTGAAGAAGCCTCTTAGCCATGAGGTCTGAGGTAGGTCTGGTGTGGGGCAGAGGAAAATTCTCAGGGCCCAGTGCAGGCTGTTCCTGCTCTGCCTGGCCTGATGCAGAACTTGGAAGGGGAGGCACAAAACGATGCCAGGAGCTTTCTCCAAGGGTTCCCAGCAGGCGGGGCTTAGTGACAGTGACATGAGTGGGGGCAGGATGTATGCTCCTTTTCCAGGGATTTTGGCAGCTTCTGCAGCTGTGGGATGACTCCCTAGGCTTCCCACCCACACCAGCCTTCAACAGGGCTCAGCTCTTACCTCCCAGCCACTCGGCAGTGCTCTCCTTTTGGATGAGCCTCGTCTTATATATCTACCTATGATGGTATGTGGGGACATTTCAGAGCTCATTGCAGCACTCTTGACCATGGCCAAGGTGTAGACTCAGCCCAGGTGCCCCTCAGTGGATTGGGTTGAGAAAATGTGATACACACTTACACACACACAGACACACACAATGGAATTTTACTCATCCATTAGAAAGAATGTTATTGCATCATTTGCAAAGACATGGAAGGACTTGGATAAAAATTATGTTAAGTAAAGTAAGTCAGGCCCAGAGAAACAGAAGTTTCATGATTTTTACTAGCATATGTGGATGGTAGAATTGGTTCATAAATGTATAAATAAATAAATAAATAAATACCTTGGGGGGGGTGGATGAAAGTGTACATAAATTAAGTGGAATACCATATATTTAGGGGAGGAAAACAGTATAATTCAAAAACCCCCTATAGTTCAACAAAATAAATGCCAAGAAATGGGTAATTGAAAGGGTTGAGATGTGGTCAGGGGAGAAGGGTAGATAAATGAAGAGAAATGGTAGAGAATGCAGTAAAAAATTATTCACACACCATTCCCACATCTATCTCCTGTAAATTTTAAGGGAAGTGAAGGAAGGGGTGGATTGGAAGGATGAGTGAGAATGTTGAAAGGGGTGAAGATGAATCAAGACACACTGTATTCATAAACTGCTTTGTTGAATAGTAACTCCTTTATGTACCTACTTAAAGATAATAAAAATCTTTTAAGAAGACTATACATTTTGTACTGGGATCTCAAGGAGTTCTTTCTGTTTTTGTTTACATATATTTCTATGTGCTTACTTTTAATTAATATTTTTATGTGGCAAACCAAATTTATATTTTATGGTATATAAGATGAAATTTGATGTATGTATATATTATGGGAGAATTAAGTCATGAAAATTAACACAAGCAATCATCATGACATATAACTTTGCTTATGTCATTTGAATACTCAGCAGAATATAAAATGGGTGACTATTAACACTGCTAGGAAAAAACATCTACTATGTTCTCAAATCTGTAACTTAACAGGTAGGGGATAAAATGAACATTTCTGGGACCGAAAAAAAAAAGAAAGAATGAAAAAAGAAATTAACCTCAGGAGTTCTATGGATGAAATGGACTTTGTTTTTAAGGAAAATATTCCAGATCTTTTGGTGTTCTTTTTCCCATTCTCACTTAAGGAAACCAAATGCAGATGCTGGCGTTTCCAACAGGTTTTAAAAGACCAGCACGTTGTCCCTGGGCTCTAGGTGTTCCTGTGATCTCCATCATCAGTAGGGATTACTTCAGTCACCGGAGTAGCTTAGTCTAAATGACTCCCAACCTTCAAAATGAGTAGTGATGTGGTTCTATGTTGGAAAAATTCCTAGATCCAAAGATAGGAACCCAGTCATACTTGTAAGCATTCAGCCAAACATGTTCTCTCCCAAGCCCTATCGCCTCACTTGCCAACAAAGGGGGGCGGCATGGATCACGCTCTCTGATGCATATTCCAAGCTACAGTTTGCTTTCCATGAAATGAGGCGTAATATCTCTAAGTTCCCTTGTAAGAATCATTGGGTCTATGATGGGATTTCTCAATCTCAGCATGTTTGACATTATGCCAGAGAATTCTTCCCTGTGGGTGGCTCTCCTGTTCATAGATGGGGATGTTCAGCGGTACCCTTGATCTGACCAATGGATACAGTAGTATTTTTCTTCACCATAGACTCTGCCCCTTGTCATTTTGCTGACCCAGAGGTTGTCAGCCATTGTTAAACACAGAGGGTTAAATCACTCCTGGTTTAGTTGTCTTAGATGTTTTATTCCGAATTCTTTCTGGGATAAGGTGGTCCAAATCACCCTCTCTAACAAGTGTGTGTGTGTGTGTGTGTGTGTGTGTGTGTGTGTGTGTGTGTGTGTGTGTGTGTGTGTGTGTATCTGTCTGTCTCTGTCTTTGTCTCTCTTTTTCTCTTTCTTATTTGGAATCAACACAATGAGAGCAGCCAGGGGAAAAAAAGGCTTTCTGAAGAGCAGGACTAGACAGTGTATTGTCATTTATATATTGGCAGAAAACAATCAGAAAGGTGACTTTCAAAGTATTGATGCTGAACCACATTTTGAAGGGAAGGGATTAAAAATGGGAAACTCTGAGCTGTTCTCCTGGCTTACTGAATTGGAACTGGAATTTACAACCAACTCCCAAGGGGATTCTTATGTACCCAAGAATTTTAGAACCGTATTGCATAGCAGTGCTTATTTATTGGTTGTGTTTAAATGTTTGTTTCTAAATAACCAGGGACAGAGCTCTAAACAGAAAACAAAAAGGAAGTAGGCCTTGATATACTAAGTACTGTATCTTAACATTGTTTTCTTTTTCTCTTTTCTAACCTAACAGCCTCTTAAGTACTAATATCATCCATATGATCATGGAGAAAAAACAATCCCTCAATATGTTGCTGGTCAGCATGCATCAGTAAGTCTGTCAAATTCTAGGACCTGGATATTGAACCCAAATTCTCTCGTCAGTACAATGTGGCTATCTAATGAAATTAACCTCCTCCGGTTCTAACGTGTGGTCTGTGCCTCTTCTTTTTCTTGACGCAGGAGAAAATTATTTTGGAGACTTAAAAGGAAAAGTAAAAAGGAAAGCAAGCTCTGATAAAGTGCTCTTTGGCAAAAGAATAGAATAAAGTGCATTGTAATTGTTTCTAAATTAGTTATCTTATCTGATTTTGCTCTGTGTTTTTATAAGCAAAGCCCCAAACTTCTTAACCCCTGAATCCCCCATCATTGTGCAGCTAAAAATGCAAGAGAGCTGAAGCAATGAGTGGATAGGCAGTACTGTTTTCAGTACTGAGAACACATTTTTATTTTCTTCTCTTCCTTGCCACCCTCTATTGCCTAGCAACAATGTGGGAGATGCATTATGGGAGATCCACAGCCACTTGCTGATTGGAGGGCTCAATAATTTTGGCCAGGAAGGCTTCTGAATACTGACTTGTACAATACTTCAGGAAAGATTACTCTATATTCACTAGAAATAGGGAGTAGGAAACTACTCAGATATTGCACAGACCTTGAGAAAACACTCATCAATTTCCTTACTGCTTGGAAACTGCAATTTGGTACCATGGAGCTTGCCTGAATAAAGCAGAACAACAAAATAATGATATTGGGAAGATCTTTGAAAAAGCAAGGCCCATCTAGTTTTCCATTGGAGCTATGTTTCTCCAGTTCTATCACAACCCCCACAATTGGCAAACACAAGGAACGAACACAAGGAAATCTAAATACAGCTATATCCAGTAATCAACACCACTGGAGTTCTACCCTGACTTTCTGCACAAGGGCTGGCTCCAGCTCTCTTCCTATTTATGTTTCTAGGGACTTTCCTTTTCCATTTTCTTAGGACACTCACTCCTAATGGTCAAGCAGTTGAGCTGCTGTCTGTTTGTAGATTACAGAGGTGAAGATACAATACCAAATGGGGTCACGGAGACCTAAATGCAGAACACAGTTACAGCCCTCCCCCAAAGAAAACCCCCAAACAAACAAAACCAGAAATTTGCCAAACACTTTTATAGATGTCTGAAATTTGAGACTGGAGAGATCTCTCTTTTCAGCCAAGCTTGCCTAATATTTTGGCATCCTACAATTTTGTAGACTTTTTTAAGGAAAAGGAAGAGGAAAGTGGGAGGGTGGGAGGGTTTGTCTTTCATTATCTCAGCTGGAGAAATGAGGAAATGTGGTATTTTATTCCTAGGCAAAGCCCTCTGTGGCAGTTAAGTGGGATTTTACAAATCTTCTTTCCTGTTCCATCTTCTTTATGTGACCAGCCCCCATTTCCCTTCCCACCATAGAAAATGTCTCTGATAGAATTATTGGCCTCAGTTCTTTGCTTGTTCATTTATCTGCACTCATTGCCATGGGATTTTTGTAAGTTCTCTTGAAAAAAGGCAGAGTCAGTTTCTACTGGCTTGTGACTGGCTCTGGCCAAGATAAGTATGGGCAGCAATGATTTTGTGCCAGTTCTGGATTAGAGTTATAAGGGACAACACATCTCCCATTTCTGTTGGAAGAGCTTCCACAGGTGGCTGCTTCTCCTCAGCCTGAGAGGGATGACATATGGAGAGAGAGGTCAGTTCCCAGAGCACGGAGCTGAGCACAGTCAGATTTATAGCCTGGGGCAGAGTCATCGAACTGAGCTCAGCCTAGATGAACCAATACCCAACTGTCTTGCAGACTTGTGAGCCAGAAGAAATGGCTCTTGTGTTAACACACTAAATCCTGGAGACAAGTCCTGGTTGCTTAGCAAATAGGTAAATGGTACAAAGTACTTATTTCTACTATCGCTTCAATTTATATAACATTCTCAGCACAATATCATTAGAAATAAAGGGCTAATTTTTTAAATTTTTTGACTTTTCATATGTGCAAGTTGATTCTATAATCAGTTTCGGTGACAACATGTTCAGCTTTTCTTACTAGCTAATAATGGCACCGAGGAATGGACTAGACATTCTAATTTCCAGGCTCACAACAGTGATCTTGTACAAGACACTGTTCATGACGTAAGGCTCCAAGGGTCCTGAAATAGAGTCAAGCTTCTGTTACTTACTTAATCATTGCATAATTTTGGCAAGGCCAGTTACTTTCACTGAATCTCAATTTCCCTATCTGTGGAGGATGCTAATACAGAAAATGTGTACAGAGTAAGTGCTAAATAAATGGCAGCAGTTTTGTGTTGGTGGACTAGAGCACAATAAAGGCTATTTTCTTTCCAAATATAGGTGACCTTGTGTCCTTCACAAGGTAACTACATCTTTTCGCCAGATATGGTATTTTCCTTAGCTTCTTTTGGGACCTGAGTGTTGAGGTCTGATATTGCATGTCAGAACCCTCTTTTCCTTCCTTGAGTCTCTGCTTGGTAAGAACCTTTTACGGCGAGTTGTTGATTGGCCAACCTGGATAGGTGATGCCTTTATTTATAACCGCCTTTACTGCCACCAACACTCCAACAATAATCACAGTATTCGTAGACAGTTAGAATGCTTTCTAGATTCAAATATTTTACATGGATGATGTCAGCTTCAAACAAACCCTGTGCTCAAAAACTGAGTTGTGTTCATAAAATTCATGGTCAAGTTCTCAAACAAAATATGACTATATTTGGAGAAGATCTTCAGAAATGATTAAGGTTAAATGAATTCATAAAGATGGGCTCACAATTCATTGGGATTGGTGGTTTTCCCAAAGGAGGAGAGATAAAAGAAAATAGCATCCTTTCCTCTCCTCCTGGCCCAACCCTTCCTCTCCTCATCTCTGGTTCCTGTCCTCTCCTTCTCTTGGTTTCACAAAGGAAGAGAATACATAAAGGCACAGTGAAAAAATGGTCACATACAAGCCAAAGAAAGGACTTTCCCTAAAAACCCATCTTGTTGTCACCTGGATCATAGAGTTCTGGCCCTCAGAAAATCGAGAAAGTAAATTTCTGTGGGTGAAGCCTCCTTCTCTGGTATTTTCTTAATGTAGCCTGTATGACCAAAGCAGGCTATTCAGTTGATATGATCATCAAGCCCATTTTACAGCCCGGGAAGCTGATGTTCAGAAAGATGAAGTCATTGAACCCTGGTGCCACCTCCAGCACTTGGTAGAGTCAGGATTCCCCCAAGCTTGTGCTTCTCATCTCTCCTCCAAAAATGTTGGTTCTGGATATCTCACTCCTTGCAGACATTTTTTTTACAGGTCTGGTGTAGAGAATCCATGCAGTCCCCAAACATGGGAGGCTTAAAGCCAAGAATGCACTCCTGTGATTCACAGTTGGGGAGACACAGGCATGTGGCCTAGGCTGCTTCTTTTTAGTAAGGGTAGAACTTTAGGGAGTAATCCACTAGTGTTTGAGGAAAGCCACTTGGAACAAAGAGGTGGTTGCAATAAATTCTTTATAGTGCAAGTGGTTCACTCAATGCATATTTTATCATGTCTTATGCTGGGCATAAGAAAAGTAGCTAGTTATATAATATTTATTAATATTAATAAAAGCAGAGAAGTTATTTTTGCAGTCTCCCTATTTATCTTCCTACCATGATGTCAGCTACTCTTTGTGTCCCCAGTGTACCATTTTGGCCCCAGGGAGGATAACCAGTCCTTCAGGAGAGGAAGGAAATGATGTTGAGGAAATCTCTACCATGTAGTAAAGGCTGGGAAAACCCAATATTTCAGCATCCAGTGAAAGATGAGCTAGCTGGAGGAGTGTGGAGAGTCAGGCAGGGAAATGTGGGTGAGTGGGTGAGATGTTCTCTCCTAATGTGCTGTATTGTTCAGTTTTTGAGTCTAACTTGGGTTAGGAAGAAAGAGAGAACCACTGAGGGGCAGAAAGATCTAGAGAAGTTTAAGGAAGGTGGAGAATGTTGAGCTTAATGATCTGATTTCTGAGGATAACAAAGGGGTGTTATGAGTCTCTGGGTCATATAATTCTTCATTGTTGGTTAGCTTTCTCATACTGTCAGATGTTAAGCATGATCTCTGGCTAGTTGTACCTCCCATCTTGTGACAACCAAAAAGTGCTTCCAGATATTACTAAAAATCTTCTAGAAGCAATACTATGACCTCTTCCTTTATATAGAAACCACTGTCCTGAAAGACTTTCAGCATTTGTTTCAGGGCTATAACCACAATGATAGGGAGTGAGGGAGGGGTGCCAGTTTTCTGGAAGTGGAAAACCAGAAAGTTCCCACATACCCCGATGATGGGATCATCAAAGGTGCTGGGAAGGCCCATCACCTTGCAGGGGTCTGGAAACAGCCCAATGAACCATGATTGTCAGTCAGCACAGTCAATGCCTGTCCAGGACCAAGGCACAGCAGAGATAAAACAGGAGAGCACAGGGGTCCCTGGCTCTCACTTCCTGTTTGCATTCTCTTACTTCTGATAAGGAGAAAAAGGAAGACAAGAAAATCTAGATGACTTCAATAAGGTGGAATCAGTGTAACTCTGAAATGCATTCAAGCCATAAGAGATTGAGGAGTCACTGACTGAATTATTTAGAATCTTCTGTTCCCAATTACCAAAATGGGCTAGGGAACTTTTGAGAAATCACATCTCAATAATGGGAAAAGTAAGGGACTACATTTTCACTAGATATCTGAAGAGCAGTGGAGTCTGTGGTGGTAACAGTAGAGAATGGCGGCTAGCGTGTATCAAGGATGTACTGAATGCTAGGTGCTTTGCATTTCCTCTTGAGGCATGTTTCCCATTGTGATCTATTCCTTACTTATTATAGGATGGAGTGATGAGGCTTAGATGCAAATCTAAATGAGGTGACTCCAGTCCCCTGGTGAGGTGCCTCATGACTCTGCTGTACTATGTTCTTATTGCTGTAGCACTTCTCTGTTTCTATGCCCCCAAATCAAATCTATTCATTTATTTCTTTTGTGGTACTTGTAAGGACAAATCGTGCCATTCCATTTCTTCTCTGTAGCAATGTTTAAAGAGCCTTTCCAGCATTTAATTCCTATCAAGTAAGTGATTTCTTTTCTCCGAGGAGCAGAATGCTCTCAACAGAAGAAACTAAAGGGAGCATTTGTTGTAGTGGATTATTCATGGTAAAGAATTTGCTACACTCGTTGCCACAAAGGACCGTTTGTGTGCGGATCTGTGTCACTCTGCGTCCCATAAGCAGAGCCTTGAACAATGAGCTTATCTCCTGGCCCTCGAAGTGGACCACAGTAACAATGCTTTGTAGAAGGAATTACTGACCACTCTCAGGCTTCCCAGCACCACTGTTTTTTGAAATGGGCAGGACATTTTTGGAGACAAAAGTCAATTACATTAAAAATGAATCTGTTTTGTTTTAGTTTTCTCCTCAGCCATCAGTTTCTATTTAAAATACAGCACAGCTTTGGGTCTATTTACAGTGCCTTCCTACCCCTGACCTTTATTAGGAAACAGTTTCTTGTCTGAGCATGAAAAACAGAGGCTGAGGAAGAATCTTTTTTTTTTTTTTTTTTTTTTTTTTTGCCAGTCCTGGAGACTGAACTTAGGGCCTGAGCATGGTCCTTGAACCTTCTCAAGGTTAGAGCTCTACCACTTGAGCCATAGCACCACGTCCGGCTTTTTTTCTAGGTATGTGGTACCGAGGAATCAAACCTGGGTCTTGGTGCATGCTAGGCAAGCACTCTACCACTAGGCCAAACTCCTGGTCTAGGAATAATCTGTTAAAATATCCAACATTGTGATTTTTTTTTTTTTTTTGCCAGTCCTGGGCTTGAGCTCAGGGCCTGAGCACTGTCCTTGGGCTTTCTCAAGGCTAGAGCTCTACCACTTGAGATTCAGCACCACTTCCAGCTTTTTTTCTAGGTATGTGGTACCGAGGAATCGAACCTGGGTCTTGGTGCATGCTAGGCAAGCATTCTACCACTAGGTAAAACTCCCAGCCCAACATTGTGATTTTAAAAAGGCCAAATCTTTTGAGTTTCATGAAAACAAAGCAAACCAAAGGGGGAAAAACACACTCCACTGCAGTTTTCCAAAAGTCTCTAGTGTCGATCAATTTAATAATGTTGGAAATAAATTTCCATGTCTATTTTCAGACTAATTATGGAGGATTACATATGGATGGAAGACATGTGGCATTTACTCTGTGAGCAGTGGATTTCAGTTTTCCCTTTGAATCTGGCTCTGTTGGTGTTGTTCTGACCAGCAGAATTCAGTGAAAGGCACACAATGCCAGCTCTGATTGCAACTTCCTCCTGGGTTAGGAGCTCAGGGTTCAAAGCCTGATTGCCTCAGATGGGACTGGGAGAGCTATGCTGTGAAAAGCAGAAGCATTTGGGAGGGGTCCTGGATGATGGCTTGGACAAGGGGTAGGAAGATGAAAACAGACAATATCAGATGGGAGAATGAAGAAGCTGTCCTAAGATCTCAGAGACAGATCCTCTAGGTTCAAGTGCTATAGACTTACCAAGACAGATCTTCCCAAATTATTGATCTACTGAATTATGGACAAAACAAATGATTGTCAATGAATTTGGGGATATGCAGACCATATATAACCAACTTTTCTGCTTTTGTAGATGGTTATAGCTGAGCTGAAGAAACTTCACAAGGAAACTGAGGCCTGTGAAGACAACTGAAAAATATGGTATTTAGAAGTACTATCTTTGCTTCGAGGAGAGACAACAGAATGCATTTCTTCCTGAGGGATGCATATCTCACCCAACTTAACAGCTGACTGACAGAGTGTATGCCTTCCTGAGAAAACTCAAGCTACCTGCCCCAAATACAAATAACAGGGCACCTCCCCATCTCAAGCTTTTGTTTTATGGCAGGATGCATTTTTACTTGGAAAACTCTAAATAAAGCCAGGTATAATTAGAGCAAAGACAAAGTACCTCTTTGCATAACATTGAAGCCAGACCCCCTGCCTTAATCCTAGAAATACCCCAGCAGCCCAAGGAGCTTTGTGCTTCTTTGTCTGTCTCCCTGAGAGCACTCACTCTGTAAGTGTGTCCCTGCCCTTCTGTTTGTCTGCTTTTTGTCTATTTGTCTGATTACCTGTCTGTTAATTTGCTCAATAAAGCTCTGCCAAGTTTTCTTACTATCATGACTTGTCCAGAAATTCTCAATTTGTGATGGAAGTCAAGGACCCTAAATGAAGAGTTCCTGTATTTAAAGAGAATCTTTACTAAACCTCACCTCTATTCAGTGACAATAGATTAGGCATTCTTAGGATGCTGGAGCTGGAAAGAGTCAGAGAAAGAAATTTGCAGTTCTCGAACCTATAAAAAAATCAAAAAGGATACTGAAATGTAGTGTGAAAACGCTAGGCCACTCTTGGTCACTTAGTCGCAGAGCCAGGCTGTTCACCACTGTTAACAGCCTTGTCACTTTACCAGATAAGAAAACCCTTTGGTCTGAAGGAGATATTTGTTGTGGCCACTGAATTCCCAATCTGTGTCTTCATTTCCATACTTCTCCACTGCCCTCTACCACACAAGCCTTTTTCTGAGAAGATCCAGGCCATTCCTAGGACATTCTTTGGTCCTCAGGCTACCTCGTTTTCAAGGAAAGTTTATTCAACTTCAAATGTAAAGAGTGCACAAAGGACATTGTAATTCCTGTTATCAAGTTTCCTTCCTTTAGAGCAGATCCACTGGGAGCCAAGAAAGGGCTAACCCCAGGATTTCAGGATCAAAAGTAGAAGGCTCCTGCATTATCTGGCTCTTAACCAAGTACCTGGGTCCCTTTGATTTCATTTCACATGGTCCTTGCCAGTGGCTTACTTACTGGTGGTGCACCAAGGTCTGGGTTCCCCTCACAGCCCACACAGCTATGTTTCTGTGGACACATTCTGTGAAAAACTTGACCTCATCATTTTCCACTTAACAAGGAAGGGGAAACTCACAGGGGACCCAATTCAACTGACTATACTGCCATGTTTAAACTGCTCTCCATGGGAGAAAGCCTCAAGAGGAAACCTTTCCAGTATTCTCTGGAATTTCCTAGCTGGGAACCAGAATATAGTGATCACTAATGCATTTGTTACTAAGAAAAGGCATTTCAGTCTTCAGAGACTGAACAGTTGCCTGAAATGGAAAAAAAATCCACCTACTCAAATGATGAGACTCTTCTACTTAGTGAGAAAATGGGAAGAACAGTTGAAAAGTATCCCGAAATGAGCAGAAATAAGTAATACCTTTTAATAAAGAAAATCCTAACTCTTCAGTCAGAATACTTCACAGTGCACTCAAAATCATTTTCATGAGCAATGCGTATGAAAAATAAGGATTTCACAACTTGGAGGCAGGGACAGGAGGAGGAAAACTAGAGGAAATCGAAGGAAGGGATGATATTGTCCACAAGAAAAATGTATGCATTACCTGAATTGTAAAATGGTAATCCCTTGTACAATAGCTTAATAATAACAACAAACTTGTATTAAAATAAGGATTCTAGAACTTCATTTCCACTGACTCCTAGGTTGCTCTTGTTTGATGACTGCTTTAAATTTATTATTTATCTATTTATTTATTGCAGGTACTGGGCCTCCCTAGTGCTCTTATTCTGCTTTTTTGCTCAGAACTGGGATTTTTCTACCACTTGAGCCTCCAGTTCTGGTTTTACTGGTTAATTGGAGATAAAAGATTCATAGATTTTTTTTATCTTTCTGGACTGGCTTTGAATCTTAACCCTCAGATTTCAACTTCCTGGATAGTAGGATTATAGGTATGAACCATGACATCCAGCATCTCAGATTTCTTGTGCAAACAAATTTTGTTAAATTGATTTTTTTGAGAAGTTAAAATAAATCTCAGCTCTCATTTCCTGCACATGATCTTAATGTCTACACATACTTTTTTTTAAAAATGAGCTTCTGATGCAGATATTGTGTGAAAGGCTGAAGAAAGGCTAATGGAAATCTTTATGTGTATTTTTTAGAGCTCAAGACCCCATCCCCCCATTTCTTTACCTTATCTTCTTCCTTTAAAATTTCTTTTATGCATGAAACATTCCCCCTTAGGGTTTTCTGGCCACCAGGGAAATTCCCAGGTGCAAGTACGTTCAGTCCTCAGCCTCAGGAAAGACTCTGATGTGGATCTTTGAAGATGGAGGAACTTAAATATTAAAAGATCTACCAGGTGCTGATAGAGTTGAGCCAGCAATCCCAAAGGGGAATTTGTTTTCGATATAAATACTAATATTATAGTAATTGCGAAGCAAATATTTCTAAGTGCGTTGATTGTTCTGATCAGCTCTGCCCTCGCTTCTTAAGGGATTTTAGGCTGGGTAAGTCAGATACAATATGGGAAAGCTGTGAGGGAATAGGAATTCATGCTGAGCCTGCATTCTTTCTCTCCCTCATCCCTGACAATTTTTGGTCATGAGTCTCATTTCCATTTAACCATTTAACTTCAGAAGCTTCTGCTAGTCTTGTACATTGAATATGTCTAGAAACTGGCACAGGCATCAGATAAAAATGCTTACTTTTCTTTCTTTAGGTACCTAGTATTGGTTAAGAAAGTGCTTCTCATTCTTCAAGAGTTAGCTTATATGTCAATCTCCATGCAGCTCTTGTCCTAT
Organism: Megascapheus bottae; assembly: GCF_031878675.1. Lineage (NCBI taxonomy): Eukaryota > Metazoa > Chordata > Mammalia > Rodentia > Geomyidae > Megascapheus > Megascapheus bottae. The sequence goes on along the minus strand of NC_143523.1, from coordinate 30,793,596 downwards.
GAGAGTTAGCATTATTCCATTAGTTTTATGCTGATTGACATGATATTAATGATAAATACAAAATATGTGCAGAGTTATTTTAGCTCAAATGTATTGGTAATGTTATTATGCCATATATGAATACCCATAATAATATTACTGTTATCCAGTTAAAATAATACTAGCTTGCAAATAATAGTAACCACACTAATAATGGCCAACACTTACTGAGCACTTACTAGCCTTTATGTTCAGCCTTCCATATGTATTTTTTTCATTTAATGCTTACTTCTATTCTTTTATTTTTTAAAAATGAGCTGACTTTTACTCGTCATGAAACTCTTACGACATTTATAATTAAAAGCTGGGGGTGCTGGGAGAGGATAAATGTCAATCATTAGTAACTTTGCATACACAGGCAGATGGCAGCTAGCAGGAAAGTGGTCCATGTTAGGGGTGCTGGTCCATACTCCTGGAAGCCATGAAGTGATCATCCGTCACTCAAGTCCCGTAGTCTTGAAGGAACGGCTGGCTAAAACAGTGGACTTGGCCATGCCAGCACTGACACAAGGAACATTTCTTGGGCAGCTAGGTACTATGTGGCACAGAGCCACAGTGCTGTTTGAGCGTGCTGTGTTCACAGTTCTGTCCGTAGAAAGGGGCAGGCACAGAAGGACCCCAGAATGAACGTCACCCCATTGAGACAGCAGGCTTTGTCTGTCATGGATGGCACATGCTGAAAAGATGGAGCACAAACTGTGAGTTCCTCCTGTGACCTAACACTGTTATCTCCAAAGGGCAAGTCTCTCACAGATGGACGTGCAACTTCACCATGGTTCAATCCAACAACTAATCCAGCTTGAAACACATTGGAAATGGCTATGATCAAAATCACACTGAAATAAAGAGACCATCACCATTTTCTCCAAGTCCATAGTCTTTGGTCCTTAGAAATCTAAGAGGGGACTGGGGCGGGGGAATAGAAACTTCTAGCTGTGTCTTTCATTCATAAGAGTCATATCCAAAACACCTTAAGGAAGTTGTTCATTTTCCAGAAATGAAAAAAATAAATTTCAAAAGATGATCTATCCAGATAAGGAATAGTTTAGACCCAGAGGGTCTAGGCTGAAATTGAGAGGAGAAATCCAGGAAAAGCTAAGGGTAAAGGAGAAGCTTACTTCTATTCTTAAGGCAAATGGCATAGAGGGGAATGTAATTTCACCTAGCTTGAGAGTGTTTGGCATGAGAGTAGTTTGAACCCAGAGCCCATTCCCCTATCAGCAAGTCACTCCTCTTTATACCTTGAGGTCCAGATCCTAGTCTGTTCCTTGCCCAGAGCACTCCATCACATTCTATCTTTTCTTACAGTGACTGATGAGCTGCCACTTCCTGGAGGGCAGGCTGGGTTTATCTCCAAAGCTTCAGAATCCTGAGCCCAGGGCCTTGACCATACAGATAAGTGTTCTTCAGATGCCTGTCTGAATTGGTTGAAATTCCATTTCCAAACAGGGTCAGGCTTGCTCATGACAGTAATAACCACTCGTTACTGCACCTAGCTCTCAGATGGGGCTGCTTCCTTAGGATTCATTTCTAGTGAGAGCAGAAAGCAATTACAAGGTGCTTTTCATGCTTACTTCATCTACCAACAACCAAGGCAGTTATTACTCAAATATCTGCAAAGTGTCAATCAGGTTTCAGATGAGTTACATTGAAGTGTATGGTGACAGCAATTGTGAAGATGACTGAGTATCATAGGCCAAGTGCTTACTGCATCTTTTGCAAAAAGTAATTTCTTCACCCCATCACAATCCTGTGTACTAGCTATGATCTTTTTATATGTGAAAGTGGAATAAATTGCTCACAGTCACCCAGCTGGTAAGTAAAAAGATGTGACTTCAAGTCTGTACCTTTCATAGTTTTAGTATATTTTACAAAGTAGAATCCTGTCCTCTCTAGTTAAACCCATAGTACCCATGGAGCATGCTTCCCTTACTAAACTAGGCGCCTGCAGACTAACAAAAAGTAGACTACATTGAAATGGCTGCCATCTTGAAGATGGGTAGGGTGATTGCAACTAAGTGAAGTTAATTTTTTCTTCTTAGACAAGAGGTCATTTGTCATAGATTCCCATGTTCCTTCTGAGGGACTCAGAGGATTCTGGTTAGATGATTTGTGGGCCCCAAGTAGTTGTTTCTAGTACTGCTATATGGAGTTTGCTAGCACACTGATTCCTCAGTTCATCTTCATGTAGATTTCAAGCCTGCTCCATCTTGGGTTAGTTGAAAGAGTCAGTCATTTTGTGTTTTTGTAACAAGCTGATCAGGAACTAGCATTAAATACTCAAGGAAACACAGAAAGGCTTAAGTGTGGGGATATGTGTGGAAAATCCAATATGTAAGGTTCATGGAACTCAGATTGTCTTATGTCTTCTTACTTGTTTAATGAAAGAAACTTCTCTGAAAATGTAGTTTATAAACTCCTGTAGGAGTTCACAATGGCTTTTTAACTATCAACACAACAATGGCTCAAGTGCCAAGGTAGCTAGCTTTATGCTTCTAGAACCAAACTTGCATTTCAGGTGTAGTAGAAGTAGGTGTTTTCAGAGGACTGGAGCCCAGTAATTGTCAGAGCTCCTTTGGGCTTCTGATCTTCAATGCTGCAGTGATTACAAGAGTATTTAGGCAAGCTTTTCTTTGTTTTCTTCTTCTTCTTCTTCTTCTTCTTCTTCTTCTTCTTCTTCTTCTTCTTCTTCTTCTTCTTCTTCTTCTTCCTCCTCCTCCTCCTCCTCCTCCCCTTCCTCCTCCTACTCCTCTTCTCTTCTTCTTCTTCTTCTTCTTCTTCTTCTTCTTCTTCTTCTCTTCTTTCTTCTTCTTCTTCTTCCTCCTCCTCCTCCTCCTCCTCCTCCTCCTCCCTCCTCCTCCTCCTCCTCCTCTTCTTCTTCTTCTTCTTCTTCCTCCTCCTCCTCCTCCTCCTCCTCCTCCTCCTCCTCCTCCTCTTCCTCCTCCTCCTCCTCCTCCTCCTCCTCCTCCTCCTCCTCCTCTTCCTCCTCCTCCTCCTCCTCCTCCTCCTTCCTCCTCCTCCTCTCTTCTTCTTCTTCTTCTTCTTCTTCTTCTTCTTCTTCTTCTTCTTCTTCTTCTTCTTCTTCCTCTTCTTCTTCTTCCTCTTCTTCTTCTTCCTCTTCTTTGCCAGGCCTGGAGCTTGGGCATGGTCCTTGGGCTTATGGCTCTACCACTTGAGCCACAGCACCACTTTGGGCTTTTTCTGTGATACACAGAAAAAGAATTGAACCCAGGGCATTGTGCATGCTAGCCAGGCAAATGCTAGCCACGCACTCTACCACTAGGCCACATTCACAGCCCCAGGCAAGGTTTTCTCAATAGCTTGCTGCTATATTTCTTGTTTTTTTTTTGGCCTTGGACTGCTCATGAGCAGTGACATGCTTAAACCTCGGGGCTGCTGGGACACAACCCAAGTTCTGAATGACACCTTGTGTCTGTGATTTTAAAAAGTGTTCCTGTGAATGCAACCAAAATGTTGATCCTTTAAACAGAAGACCACTCATTCTCTGCATTGTGTGTGGACTGAATTTCCACAGCAATTCCAGAAGAACCAAGAAGAACACATTTTCTGTTGACTACACAAAAGTCTTCTTCAACTTTGCCCAGGGACAGAATTTTATCTCTTTCAATATGTTAAAAAAAATAAAAGAAAAACAAACCACTATCCTAGAAAGCCAGTGTTAAGGAAGCACATTTAATTAGGCAAGAGCTTTTGAAATCAAAATTTTTTTGAAAGTTTTTGGTTTAACATTAAAGACAAAGGGACCTCAACTGGCAAGCACCCTAATCACCTGAATGTGAAATTTAAACATGAAAGTCAAGCTTCCCTCTGTCCTTTCCCCTAATTCAATCCCACCCACAACTTTCTCATTAGCACTCAGTAGCAGTTGGCTACTGTGGTAGATTGTTTATATATCTTGCTAAAATGAATACTATTTTCATCTGACCAAAATTCCAAACAAGTCCATACTCGAGAGAGCGAAATCATTACTTGTTTTTTTTCCTCAAAACTCAACCAAAGTATTCAAATAGCCCAATAGGTTTTTTTTCCCCTTTCTTTCTTTTTTTAAGCATTTGATCTATTTAGGACAAAGATGACTCTGAAAAAAACTAACCTCAGGTTCTCCTCCCCCTCCCCCCCCCACTTTCTGGCAATATGCTGTGTTGTAAAGAGGAACGAGAGTTTTGTTCTTCTTGAATGATATCAAACTATGAATGCAAAGAACTGTCCTTCAAGTGAAAGATGAGCAACAGGCTAGATGGAGCCCATAGCAGTCTTTAATTTAACTCAAATAGAGCTATCATTAAGTTTAAAATTATTTATGTTTAATCATTTAAGTTTTAAATGATTTCTAAGATAGAATATGAAAATCATAATCCATAGAAAAAATAGGTAAGATGGATTTCTGCAAAATTGAAAAGTGATGTTTTTGAAAGACACTGTTAAGAGAATCAGAAGACAGGCTGTAGACCAGCAGGGGATATCTACAAATCACACATCTGTGCACAAATCATATGAAGAACTGTCATAATTCAAGGATAAAAACCTCCAATAAAATTGGTATAAAATTTAAAATGGATAATTTCATCAAAGAAGATAGACAAATAACAAATGAACACGTTTAAAATACCCACTCAAAAACTGGGTGCCTTATGCCTGTAATCCTAACTACTCAGTAGGCTGAAATCTGAGGATCATGGCTCAAGGCCAGCCCTGGTACTAAAGTCCGTGAAACTCTTATTCTCAATTAACCACCAGAAAACTGGAAGCGGCACTGTGGCTCGAGGACTAGGGTGCTAGCCCTGAGCTGAAGAGCTTAGGGACTGTGTTCAGGCCCAGAGTTCAAGCCCCCTGACAGACAAAAACAAACAAAACAAAACAAAGCCAATAACAACAACAAAAACCCCACTCACTTAAAGTGATTATGAGAGTCAGAGGGTTTAAATAAAGTGAAAAACAGTCAGATACCACCAACTATTCAAATAGCTGGATTTCAAGAGACTTCGTCATGAATTAGCAAGCATACAGAGCAAACAAGACTGCTATGAACTGTTTAGAAGGTAAAATGGCGCATGGTGTTTCTGAATACAGGTTGGAAATTTCTTAGAAGGTTATATGATGCAGCTATTTTGCCCTTAGGTACTTATCCAAGAGACACTAAGCCTATGTTCCAAGAAATAAAAATCAATTATTTTAGCAACTTTATTTTTAGTAGCCCTAAATTAGAAACAATACAAATGTCATGAAGAGATGAATATATAATACAAAATGTGGTTATATACATAGAATGGAATACTACCTTATAGTGGAAAAGAATAAACAATATATATATGTTTATATAATTACACTAAGCTTTGAAAAAGAAATACCAGACTAGAAAGAGTACGTACTCTGAGATTCCACTTATATATAATTCCAAAAGCAATGTACATAAGTGAATATCTGCATTTAAACAAATTCTTCCTTATCTATTAAAGTTACCTGCACAGGCATTTGAGTTGCTAGCTGTGCCTCTTGAAAGTATTCCATTTCTCAAGTGCTCTTGGAATGCCAGATCAAGTTCCCCTTATATAAATTTTGCAATTGTAAACCTGGTATCAAAGATCAACATAAAGGAAAAGGATTTGGGAGTTTATGAGGGGGAAAACACTTCTTTTGCTTCTCACACAAAACCTGAGACAATTGTTTCCTTGCCAGCTTGGGAGACTGACTTTAACTCTTCAACTCAAAACTAATTCAGGATAGGATAAAAGTCAAAGGAATGTTTGATAAGAGAAGTATTGATAAAAACCTACAGGATCTGCTACGGCTAAAAGTTCTTGATGTTCAAAAACTGAGCAGAGCATTTTCCTACATGACAGTTCTTGCATGAAGAGCTGTTTTTTTTCTTTTTTTAATTAAAAAATTTATTAACATTGATTTTTACATCATATTTCAAAGGACGTGTTTAACAAACAAGTATTCAAGAAGGGAATTTCTAGGCTGGGAGTTTGGCCTAGTGGTAGAGTGCTTGCCTGGCATGCACAAAGACCCAGGTTCGATTCCTCAGTACCACATACACAGAAAAAAGCTGGAAATGGTGCTGAGGCTCAAGTGGTAGAGCTCTAGCCTTGAGAAAGTCCAAGGACAGTGCTCAGCCCAGGACTGGCAAAAAAAAGGGGGGGGGGAATTTCTATATATAATCACTGGCACTTAGATTTTAGAACATAATTAAAATTAGGCTGAGGGTTTGTATGTCATAGATACACACTAATCTATGTAATAAACATTATGTCTATAGAGTCATAAATTTTTATGTCTATGTAGTTGTGTTTATATTTCCAATACCATGTCCACAGCATTGGGTATGCAGATACTGAGTCCTCGCTCTTACACTGTTCGGATCTAATAGCCACATATTAAGGATACCATGCTCCTTTTGTTCCTTTGGTCTTGACTTGTCTAGAGCTGTTTTTTGTTTGCTTTTTTAAAAAAATGCTGGACTCTGTTGGCGGGACAGTTCCATGGTACCCTGTTGCTGATTCTAGAACAACTGTTCCCTTCACTAGGGCTCTGAAAACTCTCCCTAGACTCTTTTTGGTACAGGAAATCCAGAACTATGGGGCTGATTTGAAACACAATTATAACCCTTTCAGCCACTAGGGTCAGGTTAAAACTTCCCAGGTTTTGAGTTTTATGCCTCCTGTTTTGACACAGCTGCCTCAGCAGATTCAAAGGTTGCATCTAGAATGAGGTTGTCAGATCTTCTCAGCCTGACAGAAGCTATTCCTTTGAAGCTCAGAAATTCCTCTGAAGTGCTGAGACCTGTCTCATGCATGCAAAGCAAGCTCTCTTCTATTTGTGGAGCTATATCCTGAAATCCATTTTGTTTTCTACTTTCTTGTCTTTCCTTTTTGAAGGACTGAATATTGTTTATATGGAAATTTCATATCACTTTGGAGATAAAATTTCTATAGTAATCTCAGTCTTCCTTAAAGATCTGTATCCATCTCAAATTTACTTCAATGGAATGGTTGCTTCTGAGATTAGAAAATCTTTTGCTCCATCCAAAGAAGGAAAAAGAAATTTTTTGTCAGTTGTGGGGCCTGAACTCTGGGTCTGGGCATTGTCCCTGAGCTCTTCAGCCCTAGGCTACTGCCCTATCTCTTGAGGCACAGCACCACTTCCAGTTTTCTAGTGGTTAATTGGAGATATGTGTCTCATGGACCTTAGTGCTAAGGTGGTTTTGAACTGAGAGCCTCAGATCTCAGCATCCTGAGTAGCTAGGATTACAGGAGTAAACCACTATGCCTGGCTGGAAAAGTGTTCTTATTTATGTAAATTTCTGATATTTTTCTGCAAAAGCATACTGTAACTATCTAAAGTTTAGAGAGAGTGGAGATGAGAAAGGGAGTAACTCAGCTTGAAGATTTCTAGCCAGATCACTTATTATTATTATTTTTGGGGCTTGAAATCAGGGCCTTGGCACTGTCCTCGAGCTTTTTTAGCTTATGGCTAGCACTCTACCGCTTGAGAAAATGCTCCACTTCTGGATTTTTTTTGTGTGTGTGTATGACGAAGTGGAGATGAGAGCCTCAAGGACTTTCCTGCCTAGGCTGGTCTTACAAGTCTTGTTCCTCAGACCTCAGCCTCCTTAGCAGCTAGGATTACAGGTGTGAACCACTGGCCCCCGGCTTGCCAGATCACATTTGAAGGAATCTACCTTTATTACCATGTTCATTGTCACCATCATCATCATCATCAATTATCATTGTTACCAAGATTTTTCTAAGGTCATAAGCATAGACATGCTTGATTACAGTCTCTACTGCATGCTCATAGTTGGGACAAAAGAATAATTTAAATAAAGTTTTATGAGTCATAGGACATATACACAGAATTAGATACAATGGATTTCACATAATCATAATAATGGCTATGCCATACTTTCCAAACATCTGCCAGTGACTGCTATTGGAAACATATTTGAATGTTTTTCTCTTTGATAGTTTTTTAAAAAACTGAAATTGAGTGATATTTTACTGTCCTTGGGAATGATCAAAGTTTTGTTTTTTTAGAGTTTGATTTTGTAGACTCAGAATTGAATACTGTTCTCCAAATTCATGTCCTCTCAGAGATTCAGATTATGACCTTGTTTGGAAATGAGGACTTGGAAGATGTTGGAAAGAGGTCATTTAAGTTTTGGATGGGTTCCAAATCTATTAAAACTGGTGTCTTTATAAATGGAAGAAAAGAGATAAAGAGATACAGAACACCATATGATAATGAAAACAGATGTGGGTGTGATGTATCTACAAACCAAGGAATATTAAGCATTGCCTCAATCATTAGACCTAGGGAAAGGCAGAGAAGGCTCCTGCCCAACATTCTTCAAGGAGAGAGAAAGAGAGTAAGAGACTGACAGACAGAGACAGAGACAGAGCACATAGTTTTGTACTTAACAATGAATTTTTAACTATCACAATTATGACAATACATGCTTTTTTTGGTACTGGGGATTGAATTCAGATCCTCTTGTTTCCTAGACAGGCACTCTATCACTTGAACCTTGCCTCTAGCTGCTATATTTATTTAAATCACTTGATGAATGTGACTTTGCTATGATAGCTCTAAGAAGCATCAGAAAAGTTCTAGTGGATGGTTAAAGGAGTATGTAAGCCAGACACTTTTGCTGCTGGTTCAAAAACTTCCATCATCCATGACTAGTTTACATCCCATAGACCTAAAACTGAACTTAAATGATACTACTAATAATGATTTTCCTTTGTGACAAGCGGCCTCTAAGCCTGGATCTTTTGTTCTTTATCTTCTTGACCCACCAGTATCTTCACAATGGTATCTTATTTCTTCTTACAAGAGAAAAGTCCCAAAGCATAAATTAGGAACTATGCTAGTAGCCATACAGTCTTAATGGTCGGCATTGACATTTTGTACTTGTTTCAATATACCACATGCTTCTCAAAGCCTGAAGACAGCTTCCAAAAATGTTTGAGCAATAGACATATCTGTGAACTAATTGCACCATGCCCCAAGGCAATGGATTTTCAGAACAGCTCTTGAACAGTAAATTCTGGTATTTTTGTTGTTGTTAAAAAAAAAAATCCCTGTCATTACGCCACACCTCAACTTTTCTATATTTTGTTGGATTCTTTGCCTGCCAACTTATATTATCACTTCCCTGGAGGGACAGAGACCTCTTTTTCATCTTGTACAAAGTTGAAGAAGCTGTCAACACTTAGTAAATAATCAGTATCCAAACCAGCACAGTGATCCCTACAAATTATGACCCTCAGGCTCTGAAGACAAAGAAAAAGTTCCATTGTGCAATTTTCCACTCTTCTAATAACCATGCAAGTTATGGGTTAAGTTAATTCCAGTTTAATGTTATAATCCAAGAAAATTTGACTCAATGCAAGTGAGACTCAGGGGATCACCTAGGTCAGCATGTTTGGAAACAACTTTTGGTAACTGGTCACATGGTTTTTGACCAGTTCAGTTCTATCCAGAATAACAAACTTCCTGGGCTTTTGGTCTATTCTCTGCCTACATGATACTTACCACACACATGATAGCAGAACAACTATGGTTATTTCGTTTTTATTTTTTTTTTGTCTTTGATCTTGTTAAGAAGGATCAGCTTAGCCTTTCAGGTTAGGTAGGTCAAAACCAGCTTGCCTGATGCTGCGACTAATGCTAGCAGAGTCAAACTTGAAAGTGTCTAGCTCTACTCAGCTAAGCATCTTCATAATTCTCTATCCCAAATCAAAGCAGTGTGGCTCAAGTGGAAAGGGTTACTGTTAAGTGTCCATGGAACTCTGTATTATGTTTTTTTTCTGTGTGAGGCATGCGCCAGAATTTGTTCCATGGCTCACAGAGGAAGCTCGCAGAGGGAGGGTAGGCTATGTGTGGTTCTGATGACCAGTATTACTTTGAAGATAATCTTTGAAGTGCTCAAGTATGAGTATCTTTCACATCAAGTAATTCTAGACTGAACACTTGATTTCATGTCTCCTATTTTGAGCCCTTTGCTTTTATGATTTCTTACTCTGCATTTTCCTTCATATAAGAAATCTGTTTTATCTATTCTTTCTTTTGAATATAGTTTATCATCCTTCACTTTGTCACACTTCGTCCTTAAACTTCCAATGCAAAAATTCGTAATGTTTGACTCTCCACAAATCTTAGTTGCCTCTCAACTTATTTGTATAATATCCATCTATTCTTCCATCCAACTATCCAACAAAACTTTATCAAATATCTAATAAGTGCCAGATATTGTACTTTGTACTTAGAATAGAATGTGATGGATAAAATACCCAGTCCACCTCTTACGGAGCTCATGGTCTGGTAGTGGCATGGGGCATTGATGAGATCACACGGTGCAATGAAGTTGGAGTGGAAGGAACAGGATGTAATGAGGGGACCATGAACTCAGTCTATGAAGCCCAATGACATTTTTCAGAGGAAGTGGTATCTTGGCTGACATCTATGAATAGGACTTATCCAGGAGAAAGGCATGGGAAAAGTTCTTCTGGTGGACAAGATAACATGAGTGAGGGCTAGATGTACGGAATAATAACCCTGGAATTGGAAAAAATATCAGAATATCTGGTGATAGACTGAGGTAGGGATAGAACTAGGAAGGTCAGAATTAGAAGAAGAAAGCATGCACCAAAACCCTCTGGACTTGAATGTCCAGTCAGGTAGGACTTCTTTCTAAGGTCAACAAAGAACTATATAGTAGGACTGCAAACAAGAAAGTAAGATTGACATTACTCTTACTGCCTGGAGGACAGTAGATAGAGCAAAAGAGGCTGAAAATCCACCTGGAATCTGTAGTTCAGCAAGACATGACAGTGTGAACCAGAGCATCTCAGAGAGGACAAAAGATATGGGTCTATTAGAAATGTTTAGATGTTAGTCTGGCCCAAAGTATGTCACATGATTGTATTCACAGTACATATTCCCTTGCAAATTTAGCTCCTATCCATACGTTATCCATAGTGCTATCAACTCCACATGAATTCTTCTTGGACTCAGCCTGCAGAACATCCTGAATTATTTGCAAGATAAGTCCTTGGTTTCAACAAAAGAACAGAATGATGCCAGTCCTTGTTTTCATTGTATACTTCTGTATAGCAAGTGATACTATAAAAAACTATTTTGATGAATCTTTAGAATTTCTTCCACTTTTTGTTTTTTTTGTTTTTGTTTTTGTTTTTTTTTTTTTGCCAGTCCTGAGCTTGAGCTCAGGGCCTGAGCACTGTCCTTGGACTTTCTCAAGGCTAGAACTCTACCACTTGAGCCTCAGCACCAGTTTCGGGTTTTTTTTTTTTTTTATGTATGTGGTGCTGAGGAATCGAATCCAAGTCTTTGTGCATGCTAGGCAAGCACTCTACCACTAGGCAAAACTCCTGGCCCTCTTCCACTTCTTGTTCAAGACAGATGTGCTTGATGTATTTTCCTCTGTGGGTCATGGAGCTTCAAGTTGGGGCCCGGGTGCAGTCCTTGAGCTCTTTTGCTTAAGGCTAGCACTCTACCATTTAGAGTCACTGTACCACTTCCTGTTTTCTGGTGATTAGTTGGACAGAGTCTTATGGACTTCCTTCCCTGGCTGGCTTGAGCTGTAATCCTTAGATCTCAAGCCTCCTGAGTTTCTAGGATTAAATGAACCACCAACACCCAAAAAAGCAGTTATTTTCTAGGTCTCATTTTAAATGACAAAAAAACCCCAATCAACCAATGTGACTTAATTATTTATTTACTTGTTCAGGCTTTTATTCATTTGCTCAACATGTACTTATTCAGTGCTTTCTATCTTCTAGGATTGATTCTGTATTTATGGACTTGGCTATTTTATGATGATGATGATGACTGATGATGATGATAGTGACAATGACGATGACGATGTTTTAGACACAGAGACAGGCATCTTCTCCCAGCTGTCTTTATAAAAGAAAGCTTAATGTACTGAACATACTTTTCTGTTATATGGACAGCTTAGTATACTGTACACAAGTGAACCATCTTATGGCATGGTTAGAAATTAAGGTGTGGAATGATTTCTTTAGAACACTGGCCTTTGGAGTTGGCAAATGCCTTGTCCAAAGGACCTAAACCTTGGTATTTGAATGTGTGCTGGATTGAGTTAATCCTGTCCTGTGTTTTAAACAGTTCCTGATGTGTGTCCAGCAGACGCAGAACTAAATAGTGCCAGATACTCCAAATCCCTGCTTCAGAGGAATGTGAGTCCTAAGGCAGAGTTCTTAATGTAAAGAAACATTTTGGCTTTTGTCTCTATTGTCTTTCTAGCCCAAAACCTGCCATCACCCTGAGCTCCACTCAGCCTGGAAAGAACACTGAGGTTGAAGAGGGAAGTTCCCAATTCCCAGATTCTTCTAAACCAGCTTGACTTCAGTGATTTTGTTTTTTAATGCTAGCATTGCATCAAAGCTCTTCCCCCCCCCGGGGGGGGAGTGGGATACACTGTCATATAAGATTAAAAATAATTTTAGGGGCAGGATTTCTACCAGGAATTGAACAAACAATGTACTGTCCTGAGTGGGCTCCAAATTCCTGATGCATCTTTTCTGTACAGGCCCTGTTTCATGAAACTACAATTCTTCATTTGTCCGAGTTCCTTGTGCTTGTGTGCTAGAAGAATCACACCCCTTTATTTCTAGCCCTAAGGGCTTCCTCCCAAGTTTGGGAAAAAATCTTCTCAAATAAGTAGTCACAGAAGCTTTAAATAATGTGATCATTGCAAGTATCTTTGTTCAACATTAGAAGTTACCCCATTACTTTGCCTGATTGGGGCAGATGTGAAACAGCTGTCTTCTCAGCTAACACACGGAGAAGAACACTCAAGCTCAACTCCATATTCCTCTCAGAGGCACCATCTTGATTTCAGAACCCTTTTCTAGTGTCTCCTTCAACTCTTAAATTGAACACATATGGCCACACAACATAAATTGTATGTATTATTTATTTAATTGACTAGAGTACATCATGATTCAGCAAGTCAATTTATAGAAAAGTTTAGGCTATTGTGCTTGGCTTTACTTTAAACGTGTTCATAGAAATTTCCTCATTTAAAGATAGATATTCCTTGATTTTTTGAAACAATCTGAGTCTTCATATCATTAGATCACTTTCATTTGCAAGTAAGAAAATCCTAACCCAAACAGCATAAGTTAGAAATCAGGGCTAGACACAGCTGGATTCAAGGCTCTGAGGGATTATTAGGACTAACTTTTTCTTCATTCTGCTGTTATTGGCTCTAATTTTATGTTTCATGGGCAACAGTAATAACACATCCTCCAATTCTCAGGTCCTGTCAAAGAAACTGAGTTTCTTCTCCCACGGTGTTAAATCAACACCCAAACCTGACATCACTGGCCAGATATTTTTTCACATATTTATCTCTGTGACACATATTTATCACTGTGACTAGGGTCTAGAAGTTAGGGAAAGACAAAGAATCCTAAATATAAAATGTTCACCTCAACTGTCTTTCAGTACAAGATTAACTGGGCAATTATCATTCTCTTTTCTCTTTCCTTTACCCTCCACACGATCCAGGCTTGAGCTTAAGAATGATCTGATCCTGTAAAACTATTTAAAATACAAGTATCAGAGTCTAATCATATAGGAGTGGCTAATAGTTTGATATCCTTGCTATTTATTCCTGTTTGGTTAATTGTGGCATTGTTTTGTTTGGTGTTTAATCTTCATTTTATATTTTATTTTTACATTACATTTTTATTACCTATAGTTAGGTATACAAAGGGTACATGTCAGTTCATGAGTATAATACATCTTGGTCAATATCCCCATTTTCACTTCTACCAGTCTTCTTTTTTTCTTTCTTTTTCCAGTTCTGGGGTTTGAACTCAGGGTCTTAACACTGTCCTTGGGTTTTTCCTGAAGGCTAGAGCTCTACCACTTGAGCCACAGCACCATTTCTGACCTTTTCTATGTATGTGGTACCGAGGAATCGAACCTGGCTCTTTGTGCATGCTAAGCAAGCATTCTACCACTAGGCCAAACTCCCGACCTTTCTACCAGTCTTCTTTTTTTTTTTTTTTTAAAGAATTTATTAACGTTGATTTTTACATCATATTTTAAATGACAAGTTTAACATACAAGTGTTCAAGGAGGGAATCTCTATTCCAGTCTTCTTTTACAAAGTTCATATGGCACTGGGGTTCAACATGCAGAATATGAAAAAAATGAGTGAATTTTCTTGTGTTGCTCTGGTATTTCTATCAAATTTATATAATCTGGCTATTAAGAGAGATCTGTTAATATTTACTATATTGAAGAGAGCAGAAATTGGTGTAGACAATCTAAATGTTGGAGGAATTCAATATAGTTGATATATACTTTGTATTAGACTCAAGAGAATTGGCCCAGACATCCTTGTTTTCTTAACACCAGGCCAAGAGGCCATAAAAACCTATCTGTGGCAGTTATTTTTAATGTTATTTGCAGGGCTAAAGTTTTCCATTCTACTACACATATAAAATTTAAATAGGAGTGAGCAAACTTCTATGTCAACTACCTGTTATTATTACTACAGTTATTATTACTAATTATACAAAATATAATTGCTATTAATAATCATAGTAATAATGGCTATAAATTATTGACTGTCTACTATTGTACAAATACTTTATGTCCAATCCATACCACTTAGGCTGTATATAATGTGTCTAAGAGCACCCTTTTGGGAATAGGGTACCTGTTTTGTGTATCAGACACATTCTATATTGATGCTCTTCATATTAGAGATCTACTTGTTTATTTTATGGATACCTTTAACAAAGGAAATACCAAGGAATTGGTTTAAATGAGTTGAAACTAATTGCAGAGCTCATGAAACTACATATTTTTAAGTGAATATTCTAGCCAAACAAGAGAAACAAGTGTCTATCATGCTTTCTCTGGAACTCAATGCTTTCTTCTGGAAATAGTCTCTGGAATATTGTTCTCTTGAGGCATTCTCTTAAGTGGGGAAGTCACTAGAGAAAGGTGCACTATGTAAGCGGATCTCCTGGAATTGCCAGGGGCACCTAAAAAGGTCTTTGGGCATCTAGCTGGAAAAGTAGGCTGGAAAAGTGTAATATGTATGGTGATAGCATGTATGCCAATGTAGGTTTGTGGAAAGATACACCCAGCAGGCCTATGGAAAACCACAATGATTTTCACAATCTTTTACAGGGGGTTATTAAATGAGATTTTCATAATACTTTTAAGAACAAGATTGTGCTACATCCAACTGACTGGATCCCAACATGTGACACTGGGAGATAATCTGTGCTGTTGTTAGTGACTGGAAAACAAGAACTGTGCAACAAATTATACCAAGCAATACAAGGTAGTCAGAACAGAATTGATATCTAGAGGGCTTTGAGTGGATATGAGTTGGTACATTTTACAGAAACCATTTTTTTCCACCAGTTGGGTAAAAAAATACTAACACTCTCTGTGTTTTTTGTTTCAGCAGTTTTAGTTAAAAAGGAAACACAACTCTAAAGAAAAATATTGGTTCCCAATGGCTAGGACCTGATTCTCACTGTGGGAGTGTCATCTGATATAGAAAGCGAAGAAAACCATGGTTTACAACAGGGAAACCTAGGTACATCTCACTGGATAACTGAAAAAAGCCCAATAAGCCACTCAAAAAAGTAAAACAGAGGGTCTCAGCTAGAAAGAGAAACATGTTGTGCAGAAACTCCAGAAATAGAACACTGAACAGACCAAATAAAAGTTCTTATTGCCTTTGTAACTTCAAAATATTCAGTTTGGTACTTAAGAAAAACCTTATTGCCTTTAAAGAGCAGAAGGAAGAGAAGAAGGAGGAAGAAGAGGAGGAGGAGGAGGAAGAGGAGGAGGAGGAGAGGGAGGGGGAGGAGGAGGAAGAGGCAGAAGAAGAGTGAAAAAAAAACAAACCCTTAAAGATGTCCCATTTTCTGGTTTCCTGTTCTGTGATCCATGCCAGAGATCTGAGGCTAACTAATACCACCTGTGGATGGGTGCCTTGCCTGGGCACAGTGGCCAGCCTTTAGCACGGACTGCAGACTGTTGATGCTAGTATTAACAATCAGTCCTGTGCTTGTCCGAATATAAGCGAAGGATGGCATACGGGATTAGAGAGGGATCACAGAACCTCAGACATTTCCAAGAAAAATGAACAATGTAAGGCCAGGCCTGGGGTGGTCTGCATTTCATTAATCCCTCCTCTCCACAATGGTGGGCGGGCTGTCGGGGATGTGCTCTGCAGATGGGAAGCACACTTTACTGGGATTTTGTTCTTGTCTCCAGATTTCTTTTAGGCCCTAAGTATTCCTTTCTTGGCATGAGCAGGGATTTGGAGCTCTGGGGTCTGGTTTACTCTTTCCATGGCCTGAATAGACTTGCCAGCCCCTGGAGTAGTGGAAAGGGGCCAATGAGAACACATGGCTGTGATAGACTAAGTTTGACCCAGCTTCCCAGTGCTATCTCTTCACGTTTGAATCTTTTACTTCCTCTTTCTCAGTTCTGCATCCAATCCTCTCTCCACTCATGACAGGCAGATGCAGCCTCTCTTTAAAGTAGGTGTTCCTGCTAGGTACTCGTGCTTCACACCTGCAATCATAGATACTCAGGAGGCTGAGCTCTAAGGATCAAAAGCCAGTCTAGCACAAAAGCTCTTTAGATTCCATTTCTAAAGTAATCATAAAAATCTGGGCTGGAAGCATGGTTCAAGTGGTAGAGCACCTTGAGTTCAGACTTCAGTACAGGTAACAAACCAAACCAAACCAAAAGGTGGTGGTGGGGTTTCTGTCTTATCAGAAAGGCTTTCTCTTCTTCATGTCCATGAGAGCATTTGAATGCTTCAGTATTAGACATGCTATATAGTGTCCCCTGCCTAATGCTTATTCCTCCGCTACATCATTGTCAATCTTGGATGTCAACCTCTACATCTGCCTCCATCTTCCATCCATTTGTCCCATGAAGGCATTTTTCTCAGTTCTCAGAGAATTCTTCAACAGTTTGCTTGCGGAATATTAGTATTTTCAACTCCTTGGGCAATTGGTTGCGTCTTAGTACATTTTTTTATACATTTGATAAGACCATAATCTTATCAGGGGGATGAATACAGAGTGGGTCTTTAGTACTTAATTGCTGAGTAAAATAACATATCAATAAATAATATCAGTGTTGAATAAACCATTCCTAACTGAGTAAAATATAGATTAGAAAGATGACAACCTATTTCCATTCTTGCTATTTCCAAGTATGAATTTAGTCTGCTAGTAGGTTCACATGCTCTTCCTATCACCTATGCTCTATAGCAAGGAATATCTTTCATCACCATTGTTTTCCTGATGCCCATCCTCTGTCTAGAAATCTACAGAGATTTCCTATGGGCACTCATTACAAGGGGGCTCTTTCTATTGCTGTGGTCTTATGACTCCTTTTATAAGCTCCCAACAAACTAATCTGCTTGATTCCTGTCTCCTACTTTCTGGTCCCTTCCTTATTTGTGAGAACAGCTAATTCACCCTTAGTCAAGTGACTGTTTTCCCTGCCTCATGGGCATAGAGCTACAATCTTCTGAAGTTTTTAAAAATATTTTATTTTATTGTAAAGGTGATGTATGGAGGGGTTACAATAACATAAGTAAGTAAGGTAATGAGTACATTTCTTGTCCGTCTCATGGGCACAGAGCTACAGCCCTCTGAAGTTTTAGCTTTAAAAGCTATGCAAAAATTTGTCTCAAAAGGAAGAGAAACAGAGATCTGATTTGTCAATCAGTATCTGTAACTTGTTGAGATTTTTTTAAAAATTCACCCAAGAAAACCCCCAAAACAAACAAAAACAAGCATATTTAAAGCATTAAAGCACATCAATTACTTCCAGCTTGCGCTATTTCTTTATGAACTCTCATCCTTTGACTAGTAGTATCTCTTGTCCTTGAGTTCCTGTTTCCTTCTGGAAAATGTGTGCTTTCCCAAGCTGAGCTGGCACCCTGACAGTTTAACAGACCATTATTCTGACCAGCCCACTATCCATCTGAAGGTTCTGGGAAAGTTAAAGTTGACTTTCACGATGGCCAAGCAGCAAAGCACAATCCCTATTAGTGGAAGACCCTGATTCACTGGTTAAGTGGGCTGAAAATCCAGAAAGAGGATGATGCTGGTAATACAAGTTCATGCACATGAGTGCAGGCTGGGAGCATGCTCAAGCCTCATTTCCACCTTGATTTTATCTTACTTTAAAATCTACTTACTTACTGTGGAATCACCTCCAAGAAGGAGCAGAGTGTTCAAGAAGGAGGGCAGAATCAAGACTTCAGATGTGTTTTAGTCCAAAGACTGTGAAGGTAAAAAATAACACCTGTGAACTCAAGCACATTACTATCCTGCCTCAGCAGCCCTTACATAGTGGATATTTCAGCTTTGTGAAATGAGATAGGAAAAGAACATTTTATTAAAGGAACCTGAGAAGTTAGGATTTTTCAGATTGATGAGAAAATTGGTGTCACAAAGTTGATATAGAAATTTGCCTTGGATTTTTCCCATTTATTCATTCATTCAGTCATAGTAAATATTATTTACCTTAGTGGGCAAAAGGCACAAGGTCCAGTGTATTTATTACAGAGCAGGGACTGGAAGTCAGACTTTTGTTCCTTGTCCAGAATTGTTTCCACAGCAAAATATATTAGCACGCTAATTAATTTCATGACTTCCTAAATAATAGTCATTGAAAATGGCGTAATTATCTCCCTCAACTTTTATACCATCCTGAAAGACATAATTTTATGATGAAGAAACTGAGTTTTGAGAAATTTCCAGAGGCTTTTGTGGTTAGGATACTGCATGTAGTTAAGTGACAGAGTTAAAATACAATGAAAAGTTCCTGGAAGGGCAAAATCTGAACTTTTCCACTATGTATACTTCTCAGTTGCTCTCAGTCTTCCCAAAGCTACCATTTGGCCAGAAAACCTTAGGGTGTTCAGCTATCCCGTGCTGGCACCTCTTCCTTTCTTCCTCTTTACCTTTGCTTTTCTACTTGTCCTTCAGGGCTCACATCTTGATTAGCTCATGCTTCAGGAATGTTTAGAGCTGATGAAATCTAGCCACCAACATTCACTTTAGCTGAGCTGGCTATTTAGAGAGCCATCATTCCTTCAAATGCCTTTTATTTTGTCAGATTTTACTGACAAGCTCAGGTCAGACTGGCAAACAGTCTCACTACATAAATGTTTGTCACTGGCCCTTCACAAAAAGAATGCAGCCTTTGACCTGTCTTCTTTTCTCTTGTTTGGAGTAAATTGCTCCTTGCCTGGAGGAGGGTTATTTGCTCTTATCCAGCCTGGTCAGGGAATGCTCTGAATAATCAGATATTGCTATGAATAGAGTACATTACATGGGTCAGCAGCTTTCAAGGAATTAGAATGAAATACTCTTAATACAAATACTGTTCTAAGCATAATGTAACTTATTTGTATTTTTTTGCTACTGATCTTGTGAATACCAATTATCATTCAGCAGGAGCTGAGGTGCTATAAAAAGAGCCAGGTAACTTCCACTAACCTGCTAAGTGATTCTGAATACTCAAATTTTCCACTTTAGAGTGCTCCCTGTTCTCTGTAAAATGAACATTTTGAACTGGATTCAGACTTGTACAGATATTGCATGTGTGCTATGGTCTTCACACCTGTACCTGCGTCAGGAATCACAAATCTTCCCTGTCTTTTTCTCTTCCACCCCTGTTAAGTGTAAGAGTTAATTCATGATGTAGAAGTGAGTGAAAATATCCCCCAAAAGGAGTCTCAAAGCATGCTGGATGTGACTGCTGGGAAAGGAGTCAGAAATATCCTACGGTGCTTAGTGAAACGTACAATGGCCAGAGCTGGGCTTTTATTTGAAATACAGTCTTCATTTTCTTGCCAAGTAAAATAAAACAAATGTGAAACAGGCACCAACCATACCTGGAGGTGTTTCCCCCAAAGACTTGGGCATAATGTGAAATTTAGACATTATGTGTTGCTCTTGTGGAAAAAATTACAGGGACATGAACCTTCAACATGGACATGACTTCTAGTGTTCTTTTTAATGGGGGGGGGTGGGAAGATTTCCAAAGGAGCATTATCAACTCACCTTGCAGTTTTCCTAAAGACCAGATCTACAATGGTATGTGCTCCCCATGTTGTCACAATTAGGAGTCCTCACTCCCTATCCACTACAGCTTCTGTTCTTTAAAATGAGCGGGTCCTAACAGGAACCACAGACTAGTTCAAGCAGAATCTTTCTTTTAGGAATTTTAAGTCATAGAGAAGAAGATTCCAGTGGGTAGGGCTACATAAGTGGAAAGAAAATGGGACTAGGCAGACATTAAATTAGTTAGTTAAGTTATAGTAGGTTGCCTTAATTGCAAAAGCATTCAGAGACCAAAAGGTAAGAGAAGAAGCAGATGGAGATTCAAAGAGATTTTTAATTTGTTCAGTCTGCCATAAGAAACTACCGTTGACTGGTAATTTATAAAAGAATTGAAATACATTGCTTACAGTTTTAGTAGTCTGGAAGTACAAGATACCAGAAGATTCAGTGTCTGATCAGAACTATGCCTCACATCTGATACCTTTTCTCAGTGTTTGAACAGGGCTGAGCAGCCCTGTTACCCTCAGTTACCACCTACAGGCTCCAGCTCCTAATCATTAGTATCTGCAAGGGACTGGTGCCTGGATTCATGGCTACCAAAAATCTTTTGATGCTTAAGTCTGGCAGATAAAATGACATGGTATTTGTGTGTCACTTACTCATATCCTCCTATGTATGTTATAAGTCACCTCTTACAATACATAGCAAGATACAATGCTAAACTATTCTGTCTAGGGGAGAAATGACAAGAAAAAATCTGTATCTTTGTATGTGCTTTAAATTACCTAAATTGCTTCTATGTCTTGGTAGATATTAATCTGTTGGCTAAATTGTTAATGAAACAACCTTCCTTCCTTGGTCTGTTTTGAATGGTCATATTCCTTACATACAACAGAACTTTTATAGCTGATGGAGAGGTTGATGGTTCATTCTAACTGAGTAAATGTTCTTAATTGGGATTTGTGGAGGTCTTTTCACTGCCCAATTAAATGTAATTTTTATGTGTATGGCAATGCCCATTCTTCACTTACCCACCTCCACCCCCACTTCTTGGGAGAATGTTTGCTTTCATGAATTTTCATATAAATCTTTCTCCAGTCTACCTGTGCTCCTACTGTACTGGAATAATCTATACTTTAAAGGGATCTTAATATTCTTTCCCACTTGTGATTCACTTAGCTCCAAGAAGGAAAAGTTTTGTAGTGAGTCATGTGGTCTGTATGAATTTTTCACATGTAGGTAGAAAAGTGGTCTGAGTGTGAGTCCAGTTGGCTTACCTTCTGCTCTCACTTGGTGAAAGGGGTTTTAACAATAATGGAAACTAATAACATTAAGCTAAAAACGTTCCTGCTTTGCAGATATCTCTTGTATGAAGAAAGGCAGAGTTTTTTCCCTGTCCCAGGAAAAGTAAATGCTCACAAGAACATAAGTCAGTGCCTTTCCAATGAGGAGATCAGGACCAAAATACAGGTATAACAATTAAGTCTTCCTTTGCCAGACCTGCTTAACTGATTCTTGGTGGTGACTTTTTCAGTGGGAGAGAATTTGGAACCAATATCCCATCTAATATCTTTCTTCTTCCTAACTGAATAGCTAACAATTTAAAAAGATTATTAGTCTTTATAGCTAGCCAGTAGCAAAAGCTTGGATGGACAGTTATGGTCCCTCATTTGTAGCAGGTAGAATGTACCTATAAATCAATAAATAAGCACACTTAATTATAGTTGCACACATGTGTGCACATACATGCACGCTCTCACACACAAACACACACACACACACACACACACACACACACTGAACATGATAAATTATATAGATTTCCAGACATTTTCATACAGTGAGCCCAGAAGAGGCTATGCATAGGAGTGGATGACAAAGTCTTAATAGCTATGTGCATATTATCATGTAAAATAATATTTTATGAAAGGATTCTGGGAAGATGGCAGAAGTTCAGGGCAAGTCTAACTGAGCTCTCACCAAGATACCAGACTCCCCAGAGCCTGAGTGCTCAGTGCCTCACTTACCTTCAGCATAGACTGGGTGACTACAAGAGGAAATCATCCTGCCAGCTACAACAGAGCAAGAACAAGAACCACATGATCATCTCAGTAGATGCAGAAAAAGCATTTGACAAGTTCCAACAGGCCTTTATGCTGAAGGAGTTTGAACTTATGGTCTGGGTCCTGTCCATGAACCTTTGTGCTCAAGGCTAACTCTCTACCACTTGAATGACTTCTTGCTTTTTTGATGGTTAGTTGGAGATCAGTGTCTCTCAGACATTCTTCCTGGGTTGGCTTTGAACCTCAATCCTCAGATCTTAGCCTTCTGAGTAGCTGGGGTTATAGTCATGAGCTGCTGCTGGTCCCTGGCAATTTCCCCAGCTTTTGACCAGTTATGGTTCTGGTCTGAGACATTGCTCAAAAGTGAAGAATTTGAGAACACTAAGTCGCTGCTTGACTTTTCTATATAAGAAATGTCAAGGACATCAAAATAGACAATTTTAGCTCTCTGTCTATTCATGGTTCATGAAACCCTTGGTTATCCAGCATAACAAGTGTTAATTTCAGTCTTCAATAAATAATTCAACTCAGGGATATTCATCCCTGCAATTAATGTCGATTGCAACTAACCATATGCCTCTGGATGATGTTGGAAAAGAATTTCAGCTAAGACTCATGAAGTCCCAGCTCCAGCTGGGGCTTGAAATCATGTTTTCAGAACACAAAGAACACTTGATAAAGTCAGAGAGAAATATTTTTCAAAAATATGTCACTCGGCAGCTTGGGAGCAATTTCACAGAACCATCCTACAGGGTATGAATTTAACCTCTGATCTCTGAAATGAAGGTCAGCAAATTTGTTTTTACTCTACATATCTTATAATCAGTTCAATGTCTGGGTAAGTCAATTCCTAAAGAAGAGCCTGTATTTGCAGATAAATGATACTTTTCCCTTTCTATTATTTAGCCATTTTACTCTCTTTTCTCTGAATTGCCTCAATTCTGTATGTGTGTGTGTGAGGATAGGTTGGGGGTGTTGAAGTATTTAATCATTTCAAGTGCCATATTTTAGAAGAAGAGGATTATCTTTTCTTTAAGGAAATTTTTAAAGCCAGTAAGATTGTTTTTAAGCCATTTTTTTCTCCCAATAAACACATGGAAAGATGCTGTGTTTTTTTTTTGTTATTTGCCAGTTCACTTGAAACTTTCTTGCTAATGAATACTTTCAGCCAGGTTTGGTGAAGTAGAGCCTACTAGAGTGAAATCTAGCCTATTGACAATTTTTGTAAATAAAGTATGATTAACTCACAACCAGTTCATTAATTTAGGTATTATCTCATCCTACTTTTGTAATACCAGAAGTTGAACAGTTGCAACAGAGAGTATAAGTGTCAGGGAACATAAAATTTACTTCCTGGTCCTATCCCCCCACACAAAAAAAGTTTGATTACTACTATTCTAAATCAAAGAAAGAAGTGTAGAGAAGTAGTGCTGTGAAACTAGATCCTTAGCTCAGACATAACAATAGCTTAGAGGTAGAAAAGAGCAGACACTGGATTTAATTTGAACCCAGAAAGAGAATATTAGCATGATATCAGACAGATATTAGTTGACAGTGCTTTGTAATAACTAAGATTATTCCTCAGATTCTCCAGCAGTCTGAGAAACCTATGCCACGGTGAAGATGAACCCCCAATCCTCAGCAAATGTCAGCCATTTGGGAATAAGAGTTCCTTCTCTGTAGCAGATGTGTGACTCAAAGTTCATCAGGAGTGCACTGAGAAGAGAGCTCAGCATGTGTTGTTCTGCTAGGGACCAGCACTGGCCTGTCAGTGGACTAATTTAGTTAAAGGACATAGGCAAACAGTGGGGGGTGGGAGGTTAGAGCTGAGCAGAGGAATCGTTTTAACCCTTTCTGGGCATGAATTTATTTCTTTAATACTGTTGATTCTGTTCAAGATCTCTTCATAGAATTTACACCCAAAGAATGAAAAGCAGCCTGTACCAAATCCTTGCCAGTCATCCTACATGGACAGCTGCCAGGAGGCTGATATGCAAAAGCCATCACTGCATGCATGGTTATTTCAGGCATAGACGCTCGTCATCCCTTGAAATTGCTTCGTGCCAACGAGATTCCAAATTCCAGCTTCTGCTTGCTTGCCTCAGAAGTCAAGTTCATGGGCTATGAGGGTGGGCTCTCTCAACCTCACTCTTCAACTCAAACGGCCAGGCATCCATTATATTTCTGAATGTCTACTTCTCTCTTAGACATAGAGCAGAAACTCATCACATAATATTACTGTTTTTTTTGTGCTCTTTAGAATATTAACTTATCATTTTAATCTTTTTTTCCTAGTGCTAGGTTTTTGCACTTTTCTAACAAACATTCTGAGGCATTATTCTCCACAGAAATATGAAAAAAACAATCAAAACCAAAAATGAATCTTTCCTCAGCTTTGCAGTTCTCTTTTGTCACTTCCCTACTTTTCTTTTCCTTTAGTACCTAAAACTATAGATAGGGCTATGCTATGTGGTGATAACAATCCTCATATGAAAAATTTATTTCTTGTAAATAAATAGCCATGTATTCCTTGTACTCAATGCTATGTATCAGGTGACTTCAGTGACTTAGCAATCTAGGGTCTTTATCCTTTTGGGTTTTTTTTTTTCATTTATACACAGGGCCCCCCACTACCTCTTTGATCAGTGTGTGAAAGAGTCAGGCCCAGGCTTTTCTCTGCCCAACCCTTGAAAAGTGATCCATTTCACTTTTACACAGGCGCTCCCATATGGCTTTTCTCTTGATGCAAGAACATTGAGAAATCCCACACGAGACTTCTTCATGTCTTCATGTAGAAGAGAAGCAGATCCAGACATTGGGGAGCAGAATAATACTTTCCATAGAAACCAAACTTCTTCACTGGGGTGCCATGCCACTGCTTCATCAGTGTTCTCCCTGACAAGGCCCTATCTAACTGTATTTCTCTGCTACTTCCTTCTTGACTTCTTTGTGGCACAAACATGAATGTTTTTCTTTCTGAATTAAATTAATGGCTTGTGTTATTGTTTGGATAAGTGTCCACTCCTCCCCCCTCAAGCTCAGGTGTTAATGGCTCAGTTTTCAGCTTTTGAGGCTATTCCAGGAGGTGGTAAGACCTTTAAGAGGCAAAGTCTAGTGAAAGGTCTTTAAGTCATTGCAGGAAGCACCATCAAAGGAGTGTGGGTCTGTGTTTTTCCACTTCCTGTCTCTAAGGAGAGCAGCCTTTCTCCATCCTGTGCTTCCTATCATGATGTCTTCCCTTGTACAGGTTCCCAAAGAAATAGAGCTAATCAACCATAGACTGAAGCCTTCTCATTGTGGTGGGGAGCAAGAGGTAGAACAGAAAACAAAGAGAAATAGAAAGATGTAGGTAGCAGGAGGAAGAGAGAGAAAGGGAAGGAGTAGTTTAAGGGCCCACCTTGGCGACCTACATACTCTAAGTTCAGCATCCCAAAAGTTTCCACAGTCCTCACCCCCAATAGTCTTTTCAGCTACAAATCCATCACTGAATTAGTCGTGATCCATTCACCCTCTTCTAACTTTCAACATGGCTGTATTGGAGCCCAAGTTTCAATACAAACCACTGTAAACTTAAACTCATAGCCTGAAGGTAATTTCATACAGTAGTTTTTTACATGTCTATGTTTTGGTTGTTACCCATCACTTGAGGTCATATATGTAATTGAGTTTTTTACTTGTGATGTTATGTCAGTACTCAAAAGGTTCAGAATTTGGAGCATTTCAATATAGGTTCTTGACCTATATTTCCAATGAGTAAATCAAAGCATTATGTTTTCTGGAATGACAAGAGCAGAAGGATACCCCCTGGCAGTTTGATTCCTATGTGCCAAAGTATTTCTGAGGCTTTGCCTCATCCCATCTCTCTTCTCTCCTTCCCCTTCTCTAACAATTAACCTCACTCGTACTGATAGCAATCTCTCCTTCCTTTATAGCCATATATTGCTTTCTTTTCTCTTATGACACTTTTCATATGCTCCTATGTAGGTCTTCTCTGAAGGGAGACAAAGAAATTAGCATTTATTATAGATCCCCTAATCTTTTATGATCTTGTCTTCTCTCTTGTCCATACTAGGTCAGACCCCATGGAGCAGACATGTATCTTCCACCTCTGTATTCCTGTTGGTGCCCATCATAGAAGGCAGAATGGGGCCAGTTTGTAGGATGATTCTTGAGGTTCTAGTTGGAATGAGAAAGTGGAAGTTAGAAGATAGGAAAATAATGGGCACAGAGAATGACTCTTAGTTTCTCAGTACCCATCTGTAAGAGCTCTAAATTACTTAACCTAGTCCTTGTGTCTCTTCAAAATTCACATATTGAAAGTCTTAACACTCATTATCTCAGAATGTGAAATCAGAAACAAAGTCTTAAAAAGGCAAGTAAGTTTAAACGAGTTCACTAGGACAACAAGACTTGTCTCCTTACAAGAAGAGATTAAGACTTTGATCTATATATACAAAGGAAAGATCACAGGCAGCGCTTTATCTACAAGCCAAGGAGAGAATCCGAAGGAGAAACAACCCCACTGACACCTCACACCACTTCTGTTCTCACGAATTGTGAAGACATGGTTTTTTTTATACCATCTAGACAATGGCATTTTATTATAGAAGCCCTTGGACACTAGTATACTTTAGGAGCCTCAGTCATTTTTTCAGTAAAGTGGGTTTACCAACTTATTTCATGACATAAAATTTGCACCATGGTGCCAGCTACTCATTTGTACAGTAATCAGCTAGTGACATTTTCTCCTTCCTGTTATTCAATGGTAATAACTTGAAAGCAGGAGTGTCAGGAGCTTAAGGTTGAAATCCCAGATTGCTGGTGAATGTGCTTGTTGAGATGACTTAAAAAGTGTCAGAAATTCTGGGCACCTACCCTGAGCATCATAACCCAAGATATGATAAGGACACCTGCTCAGCTATGTTCATCTCTGCACTGTTCACAATAGCCAGGCATTGGAAAAAATCCAGATGCCCTACTGCAGATGAATGGTACAGAAAATGTGGTATTATGTATACAATGGAATTCTATATAGCCAACAGACAAGATAAAATAATGGCATTTGCAGGGAAATGGATGAATCTAGAGCAAATCATGTTGAGTGAAACAAGTCAAGACAAAAGGAACAACAGGCGCATGGTATCCTTAATATGTGGCTATTATATCCAAACAGTACAAGAGCAAGGACTCAATATTTGCATACCCAATGTTATGGATATGGTATTGGAAATATAAACATAACTACATAGATATAAAAACCTATGACTCTATAGACATAATGTTTTATTTCATAAATTATTATGTATCTATGATATATAAACCCTTAGCCTAATTTTGATTATGTTCTATGAACTAAATGCCAGTGATTGTATATAGAGATTCCCTTCTTGAATACTTGTTGGTTAAACATGTCATTTGAAATATGATGTAAAAATCAATGTTAATAAATTCTTTAATAAAAAAAGTGTCAGAAATTACAAATGGCCGGATTAGATTCCAAGGTCAAGCACTGGGCAGATACAAATTGACAAGGAGGTATGTTGAAGTGTATCCACAAACAGAAGCCTGTTAAAACAGAATGAGGCAAAGAGTGGGATGTGTTTCGCTTCCCTCTGAATATCTCAAGGATGGATAAAGAAATTTTTTTTCTCATATGACAGAGTTCCTTGAGCTCCAGTTTTCTTCTTTAACAGAGTTCACATTTGTAGTGGTAAGATGTCCACAGTTAATTCTAAGACCCAACTTCCTTTCAGCCTTTAGGAGGAAAAAGTCCATACCACTTTGAATCACCCAGGTGACACTGAGACTAGCTGTCATGAGGATTAATTAGCTCTGTTTGATCACAAGTCAACCTCTACACTCAACTTCTTCATCAAGAGATGATCTGATTGTCTTAGGCCAGAGCCACAAAGACTTCTGCTGAACCTCAACAACCGAAGGAGGTTTGAGGCAAGCAATACAGTGATTACTAGAAAAATGGTGACTTATAGATAGGTGCCCCAAACACATGACCACTATATCCAAAGAATATAGTCAAAGATGTGATTGGAAACACAAAGCTAAGAAACTATATTGATCCCCATCCTTCCTTCTTTCTTTCCCTTCTTTCTTTCATTCTTTGTTGTTGTTGGTCATGGGGCCCTGAGCTCTTTTGCTTGAAGCTAGCACTCTTCTAGTTTTCTGTTGATCAAACAGTCTCATGGACTTTCCTGCCTAGGAAAGCTTTGAACCTGAATTCTCAGATCTCAGCCTCTTAGGTTGCTAGGGTTTTAGGCATGAGCCACCAGTGCCTGGCTCTTCTCATTCTTTTTGCTTTCTTTTCTTCTTTCTTCTTTTCTTTTCTTTCTTGAGACAGGATTTCACTATGCAGTTCAGTTTGTGCTGGAACAGTAGTCTGACTCCTAAAAAGTTTTGTAGTAATACAGTCAGGATAGAGCCTTCAGGATAGAGATGGAGCCATCTTTCAACTAAGTTACTTCTAATAACTAAATAATTAATAAACTAATAATACCAGTGGTTAATATTAAAGGAGTACCTACCATGTGTTGGCATGTGACAAGTATTATATACACTCTGGTTGGTTATTCCACACACAAATTCACAAGCACCATGGCTTTGCATATGCAGAAATGGAGGCCTAGAGCAGCTAAGAAGTGGTAGAGCCAGAAATCCAAATCAGGTCCGCCTGACTCTAAATCCCTTACTTTGAGCCCTACCATAACCCCTCCTCAGCTGATAAGCCAGGTTGGACTGTAATCTACAAGCTCTTAGCAAAAACTATTCTCTCCAGCAAATCCAAACTGTTTCAATCTATAAAAGGGGAGGAGAAAGCCATTTGTAAAAGAGAAAGACTTTTCCTCCCCAGCTACTAGAGAGGAGCAGTTTTCCATAAGGCTGCTGAGGGCATGGAAGTGTAGAATGTTCACTGAATATTCATTGTCCCAATGGTTTTTCTAAGCTATGGAGCTCACACTCCAGGGTAAATGGAGGGCCTGAGTTGAAATACCTGAAGCCATTCAGTCAGGGCTTTAAAAGACACTTTTGTTGGTGGAAATCATATATATATATATACACACACACACACACACACACACACACACATTATATTCACCAGATAGAAGGAGCATTACTTCACATACATTGATACAATACCCTTTCTCATGTCTTGGTCCCCACTTCCCTCCCCCCAACCTCGCCCCTCATCTTTTCCTCCCTTCCCTAGCCTACTTCAAATAACCAAATACGCATATATACAATATATCAGATAACCAGGTGAAATACTGTAATAATATGAGATAACCAAGGGACAGCAAAAGAGATGAGCAGTAACATAATACATTAAGGACAACAATCACTTGTTATATCGCTTTTATTTTTATATCCTGGACGTCCTTTCAGTTAGCCTCATTCTATATGGCCTTATGTATCTAAGTTTTGTTCTACTGTAAATCTCTGCTAGGAGAGCCCAAGGTTTTTACTGATTATGCCAAATGAGGGAAACTATTGAGCTTATGTTTCTTTGAGTCTGGCTTACTTCACTTAATATGATTTTTTTCTAAGTCTTTCCACTGGTGGAAATCTTATTGCCCTGAATTTCCCTGTTTTTAGGTTTAAAAAAGGTTATTAGTTAAATCTGAATTTATCTTAATACCAGATACTCTATTTGGCATGTGGGACATACTTGTTACCAAAACATCTTCTGTTGCTTATATTAAATCCAAATGCAACTTGTAGCCTTGCATTTTTTCCAGTCTTGGAGCATGAAATCAGGGCCTGGACACTGTTTCTGAGCTTTTGTGCTCGAGGCTAGCACTCTACCACTTGAGCCACAGTTCCATTTCTAGTATTTTGGTACTTTCAAAAATAAGTGTCTGATGAAATTCCTGTACCAACTGGCTTTGATCCTTAATTCTCAGATCTCAGCCTCCTGAGTAGCAAGAATTACAGCATAAGCAATCAGTGCCTGGCAGAGTCCTGTATTTTTACATGACAAATTTGGCAATCTTGTGTGGAACTCCTGTTCCCTTTCTGCCTTGCTGTCCCACTAGAATCATTCTTGTGATAAAAAGAGAATGTCAAACCCTTTCTGGAAGCTGAAGGTTTATGTTCATGCTTGCTTTACCTTGTTCCTTTAAGAAAACTTAAAAAAAATGGTGTGAGCTTTGTAAACAATAATAGCCATGAGAACACTAATTCTCTCAGATCTGGGAAATATCTTGGGGGTTTGCAGGGAATCAACTGTTCAACAAAATTTCCCAGAAACTGGTCAGTATAATTTGTATTTAATAAAGAGCAGCAAGTGTCGCCACCACAACATCTTGTGAGAGCATCCTGCAGAGGAAGTGGGAGAGGGCTGGGACCTCCCCCGGAGTGGTGGCCTTTTCCTGGGAATTAGTGCTGAATTCCAAACTTCGTAGGACTAAGTTTGAGTGGAGAACTAGGTGCTAGAGAAGGAGAAAGTAGTATAGAAAAGGCAAAGAGGAAGGCAGAGGTAGGAGGCTTCATGCACAATCAGGTCCATCCCCCCATTGTACTGCACCCTCAGTTCCTCTCATCTACACATCATCTATACATCTATACATCCTGGCACTGAAATTATCCTAATTGTTCCCTTCTCTTCTCTTGATCCCTTGCATAGTAAAGAAAGGCTTAGATGGTTCTTTCCATGGAGTACCTCTCTAAATCAACAGCAGACCAATTGTCAGAAGAACCTCTTCAAAAGGGAAAATATCCTGGGAAAGCATGTATTTGCCAGTGTCACTAAGTTTGCAAGGTGTTTACTATATGTTTGAGGGTATGCACAGGGATGAATACAAGGATCTATTGTGCTCTACACTCTGACTCTGGCTGAGGGCCTGGTAGCCTGGGAAGGTCAAGATTCACTGCAACTCAACACATTGTTATTGAGCTCCTAGGATCAACAAGCCCGTGATCAACCTGTAGGAAATGTAAAGATAAAGCTGATCCCTGCCTTCAAGGGCCTTAAAATCTAATAGAAGATGAAGCAAAGATATAGTCACCCATCAGTCAGCCCAAGGGAAGCATGCTTCAGTGAGGAAGAGTTAAAGTTTTATGGTGTTCAAGACAGAAACATTTGCTTATGGAGAGACCAAGAACAACTTAATGGAAGAGGTAGCCTGGATACTTATTTTTTAAAAATCTTTAATTTATCTAATAAAAATAGAGCATAGGTAGAATCCTATTCTAATAATTCTATAATAATTCTAATACTATTCTATAATGTGGGTTTTATAGTTTGGAGTCATGTGCTTTTTTGATATTTTGTAACTATGGCCTGCTTTCTATATAAAAGTAACACACTTATGAATTTAGGGGTTCTAAGAGCCAACCCTTGCATAAGAAAGAAATGAAGAAGTTTTACTAGTTTCTGGTCTATCTCTCTGAAAAATCTGATATTTAAGTAAAAGCATTGTTTGATAATGGTTGAGTTTTACTTAATTGTATCATCAAGTTCTGGAGAAGGAAAATCTCTGGCTCCTTTAAGAAAGAGGTGGAGGCTCTGGCAGCCTGTGAAAATGTTGGCACACTGTCTTTCTAGAAATGACTTTCCAAGTCAAGAAAGTTTTGATAAAAGAGGAGGAGGTAAGAGTTCTGAGCTGGCATTATGGGGGCCTAAGTAACCATTTCCTGATTTTATAAAAAAGGTCACAGGGAAACACTATTTTATAGGCCTTGATGGCTTAGCTTTCTTTTTAGCTCATTCTCAAGGGATGAAATGAGTTACTTTAACCTTCCAATGAAAGGAAGGGATGCTTTTGAAAGTAACCTTTGAGATCTAATGCAGAGGGTGGTACAGAAGTTGTTCAGCTCAGAGACTGGTCAGAGAGGCAGCAGTTCAGATCAGGGCTCTACTGAGATCTCAGATAAATGACTTTCTCTCTTCCTACAAATTACTTTCTCTCTTCCTACTAAAGTGTCTTCATATACTGCATTGCTGCTTTATAAGGCTGATCTGATAATTCATTTATTCAACAAAAATGTATTGAGTACCTATCATGTGCTGGCATTGTGTGAACTCAACAGACTCATTTACAAAGAGTCAAACACTGGGGTTGAGCTGCTAGTTCATGAGTGACAACTACCACATCTACCAAGGTCCATCTCAAGCTCATCCCCAAATATCCCAGGCCTATCCAGGTCTCTTTCTTGAAGCACTTTTTAGTAGATAGTTACCTACTAGAAGTTTTAAAATTTAGAAAAACTGAGTTTTTCTAAGGCTTGGAAGTCAAATGGTGTTAAACAAAAGTGGTTATTGACAATAACAAAAGTCATATGATGAAATGCATTGTTGTATTGTTGGAGATTTTTTCTTTTAAATTTCTTATATTAATATGTTTTTTAATGTGCACATATCCATAGTTAACAAGGGGTTAAATCATTTATATAGATATTTTCCTAATATTTCTTCTTTCTTTTGGGTGGGAGCAGAAATGGGGGTGATACTACGTATTAAACTCAGGATGTTGTATTTGGGAAGAGCTCTACCATTTCAGCCACACTCCCAGTTCTTCTTCTCCTTCCTTCCTTCCCTTCCTTCCTTCCTTCCTTCCTTCCTTCCTTCCTTCCTTCCTTCCTTCCTTCCTTCCTTCCTTCCTTCCTTTCGTCTTGCTTTCTTGCTATTTTATTCCTCTTCCTCATTCTCCTCCTCCTCCTTCTTTCTCTTCCTCTTCTCTGTCCTCTTCGTCCTTCTCCTTCTTCTTTTTGAGTTTGTTTTCCAGGCAAGGTCTATGTTAACTTTGCCAGGGTGGGCCTCAGATCCTGATCCTCTGTACTGGTCTTCTAAATGGCTGTGATTCCAGGCCTGTGCCACCACATCTGGCCCTCTTTTCCTTCATTCTTCTTTTTCTCCTTCCTTTATTCCTCCATCCCCACTTCTCTTCCTTTCTCATTCCTTCCTTCCCTTTCTCTCTTTTGCCTCTCAAAAACTTTGTTAACTCTCAAGATGAAAATATATCCCTACTCCCATTCCATTCCAGGTCAAAGGGATCAGAGCCATCCATGTTTTATGAGGCTGGGAGAGAGTTACACAAAATGCCATAGAGGGAGAAGGAAAATGTTTGGAAAGTTTTTTGTTGTTTTGTTTTTTCCTGTTTAAACCTTTGAGATTGCAAGGATTTTCTTAGCTCTATGGGATTTCTCTAACTGCTTGGGGATTTCTAAGTTTCTAAGCAGCTTGAGGTGGCTGTTGACCTAATACACAGTTAAAGGAAGCCAAGACAGTCACCCTATGCCAGCTTTGTGGTACATGTCCTCTTAAAAGACTCTTTAAAATCAGGCATGTAAGGGAATCCTCTTTCCTGAACCAGAGCCTCTGAAAGTAGGTCAATAGCTCTCATCCTCATCTTCCTGTTTGCTTTGCTAAAGTACAGTGTAAGCAAATAAATATCAGTGAATAGCTTAATGATTTTCATAAGGCTCCATGTTTTCAAGGCAAGGGGTTCTCCTGAAATGTTTGATCTGCTCTGTATGAATCTGTTTTCCAAATGGCCAGCACATGTCGGGGCCTGCTGTCCTCTGGGTTACAGGAAGACGCCTTTGATGGGTTAACCGCAGAGTAACTGAACTCTTTTCAAGTGCTTTTCAAAAGTTCTTTTGTCCTGCTGTGGATCTTGCCACTTGGATTGGATCAGCAGGAGATTGCTCCTGGCAAAGGGTTCTGGTACATTCTCTCTCAGATCTGAGTTTGGTCTCTTGGTAATGCCATCTGAAATCTGATGTCCTAAAGACTGAAATGTAAGTACCAGGCAGTTATAAAACAGTTATCCAAACTCTAGCTGGGCCACTCAGACTTTTCTATCACTTTACCGATTTCTAGCACTTTCTAGCCAATTCAAGCCTAGATACATTTCCTTAGAGCCAAATGGCAGCATTATCATTTTCTGCCATCATGGGGAAGACTGGTCATTAACAAAATGTCTCCGTGGCTGCTTGATGCTAATGCTTCATTCAGTGGATATTACTATGCTGACCTTCCTTATTCTATAATTGTGTGCCTTCTTTTTACCAGTTACTTTCTTTGAACACATATAATAAAACTATGATTTGATTCTATTGGTTCCTATAGATTTTGATACACATACATGCAATCCCATAATGTGGGGACATGCATGGTTCTTGTTTTTTGAGAGGACAGTTGAGAGAAATATAGGAGGAAGAAGGAAAAGGCACTTCTTGTGGTCAGTGCTCAGGAGAGGGAAGTAGTGTTTTGGGAACAAGGATCCCTAAGGACTGAAACATTGTATTTTCTTATTTTATATATAAAATTAAATCTTTTACAAATAAAAAATGTACTAAAGTTTAAACCCAGGGCCTGTACATAATAGGCAAAAACTCTATCATGGAAACTCTATCGTCAGTCCTTTTTAAACAAACTTTATTTTGAGATTGGTCTTGCTAAATTTGCTAGTGTGGCCTTGTGATCTTTGTGGCCCAGCCTCCCTATGCCATTGATTTACTAGCAGGTGCTACACATCTAGCTCAAAGCTTAACGTTCAACACAAAAATGAATTCTAGAACAAGATTTCAGCTAGAAATGTCTTTTCTTCTTTGCTTTATTTCACTGCTAAAGTTATTGGCATTACTAGCCTGTTAATGGGGAACTACTAGATTCTAGAGTTTTCATTTATAGTAAGTAAATCTCAGATAATTTTATTTCTTTCCTTACCCGTAGGTGTCCTAAATCCTCTTTTTGTAACTGATCCATCCAGGTACCAAACAGCTGGTTGTTTGGGGCTAGTTCAGCAAACATTCATCAAGTGACACTTCTTTGCCAGGTGCAGAGCTAGTTTAAGCTGGAAAAGTCCATTATGCTTCTGAGCTCTTTCATTTCTTTCTCTTGATGTTAATCTAAATCCAGTGATGACAAAGCACTTTTAATTTTAAGGCTAGTGGCACACAATCCTCTTAAATTGTTATTTCACTCCTCGTGCAAGAAAACCTTGCTAATTTCAGGAAAACCTTCGAGTTATATTTTCTATTTCAGGTAATTGAATTACCATCTTCCCGGACACTTAGTTGAGACAACTAAAAGTCCTAACCAACTCCTTTTTCTTTATTATAGCCTCCACCCACATCTAATCAATCACCAGTCTCCATCAATCCTCACTCTTAATTGTCACTGAAATCTAGCCTCTTTTCTCTGACAACTGAAAGGAATTTTTTTCTATGACATCTCAGGTCTCATCCTGCATGTACCACAAAATGACCTCTTCTTAATTATCTTCTCTGTTACTGTTCTCATTCCTCCTCCAAGGCACTCATTTCCTTTTTCATTCAAAGCTTACATTATTTCCACTTGAATTAAAATTTAATGGAAAGAAAAGGGAAAAAAGTTCCATCTTTGAAGCAGGAGGGAGTCCTCATTAGACAACTTGACATGGCTGTGAATTGAAGTATGAGCTAGAATTATATGGTTCTAGAAACTATATATATATATATATACATACATACACATATATTTAAACATGTATGTATTACAAATATACACATATTTTATATACGTGCACATATACATATATTAATAGACATGCACATATATGGAAATATATATATATAAAACATCTTGTAGAAATTTTGACTTTGGCTGACTAAAGCACTGTTATTGTGGAAAGATTCAGAGAAAAACAATACCAATAAATACCTTAAAAATTAATAATTAATGAATCATGAATCTATGCTTCAAACCAATTGATAATTGAAAAAATAATGAGTTTCCTATTGTCTATGTAATTTGTCAATGCAATAACTTATATGATTGAGTTTTTATGTTAAATGATTCTTTTTTGATATATTTTTATTGTAATTAATAGAAGGGTTAAATTATATTCACCAGATAGACGGTGCATACATTGATACCTTTTCTCATGTCATGGTCCCCATTTCCCTCTCCCTGCACCACTCATGTTGTTTTCCCCCCTTCCCTATGCAATTTCAAATAACCAATCAAGCATATATACAGTATATCAGATAACAAGGTGAAATACTGTAAGAATATGAGATAATGTTAAATGATAAATGCATGTGCATTTAGGAATTTATGATATTTCTGCACA
The DNA here is from genome assembly GCF_031878675.1 of Megascapheus bottae. Lineage (NCBI taxonomy): Eukaryota > Metazoa > Chordata > Mammalia > Rodentia > Geomyidae > Megascapheus > Megascapheus bottae. Next base: position 30,757,272 of record NC_143523.1, on the reverse strand, counting down.
CAGTTTGGATTGCTGGCTATCACTTAGTATTTTTGCACACATGAGAGCAATTCTCAATCCCTAGCTTTGAGAGCAGAGTTACAATATTTACAAAGACATTGTAAAACATTTTTTTCTATTCACTACAAAGCTAAAGGTTATGATTTCTTCTTTTAATTTTCAAAAAGAAAGCTGTCTTCAAACTTCTTTGAGACCAATACTATTTTGTAGCATATTTCTTAGTATTGATTAAAATGTTCTCTTTTACTGGTATAGGTTTATTCCTTGTCAATTTCTTTTCAAGTTAGTGTGTCTAAGTTAGGATTTCTAGAAGTTATGCAATGCAGTGGAGTATAGTGATACACATCTGTAATCTCTGCATTCACGAGAATCGTATATTTGAGGTCAACCTGGGGTATAATGGATAAACAGTGTCTTTAGAAAACAACAAAAAAAAACAAAAACAAAACAAAGTACTTGAAGTTTCAAACTTGAAGTTTCAAATATATTGGTCTAAAGTTGTTCATGTGATTCTCTCATGATTCTTAAATATTTAATTTTTTGTTTCAGTGTCCTCTTTCACATCTAGTACTGTTTATTTCTGCCTCTTTAAAAAACTCAGTCATACCAGGAGTTTGTCTATTTATTTTTTGGAAACAATCAACTTTTCACTTTGTAGATCAGATGACCAGCCATTCATTGTTGATACTAGCACAGGAAAAATTTTCAAGAAACTTAAATCCCCCTCTAAAAACTTCTCAGTAGCTCCATATTACATTGAAGCTCCAACCTCTTTACAATTCCACTAGCTCATTTCACCACACCTACCCCTTCCTGTTCTACCCCTAAAGCATCAGATTCTTCCTGATCTCCCAAATGGCAGCCCATTTTGTGTTCTGTCCTTTTGTCTGGATTTTTCTTTTCCCTATTATCTACTTGGTCAGAGTTTTTAAATTGAGCTTATACTATTTTTCTTTGTGAGGAAATTTCTGACTCTCACCCCCACTTCCATCATCATCATCATAATCCTTCTCTTTCTCCTCCTCATCGTCATCATCACCATCATCTCTATCACCTCCTCTTCCTCTTATTCCTCCTCCTCTACTTTCTCCTCCTCTCTAATTCCCCTTTTTCCTCTCCCATCCCATCTCTCTCTTCACTGTTTCTGTGCCCTTCCTCCTAGGCAATGAGAACCTTGATAGTGTTGACCATAAATATTTTTCATCTCTGTGTTTTATAGAACTTTTAACTTATTCGTCATATGCTTTCTTTTTTCTTAGCAGGAGAAGTAAAACAACAATAAAAAAATACATGGCAGTGAAAAGGTTATATTATGCCCCTTACCTTGATTTTATTGAACATTAGTATCCAACAAAGATGTTAATTAAATTAGCTTTCTTCTGCCTACCTAGTTAATATGAACTTAGCTTGGAGTCTCCTTTTTTCCATATATTTTTACTGTAATAAAAGGGTTACATTATATTCACTAAATGGTGCATTACTTCACAAACACTGATATCCTTTCTCATGTTTTGGTCCCCATTTTCCTTCCCCCACCCCTGCCCCCCTTCTCTATCCTACTTCAAATAACCAAATACACATCTATACAATATATCAGATAACCAGGTGAAATACTGTAACAATATGAGATACCCAAGGGACAGCAAAAGAGATGATAGCAGCATAGAATTCTATTGTGTATAAATACCACATTTTGTTCATCAAATCATCAACTGAGGGGCATCTGGGTCGGTTTGATATTTTTGCTATGGTAAATTGTGCTGTTTCTGGAGGAGTGGGTAAATGCCAAGTAGTGGAATTGCTGGGTCATAGGGGAGCTGTATGTTTAGTCTTTTGAGGAACTGCCATACTGCTTTCCATAGTGGTTGAACAAGTTTGCACTCCCACTAACAGTTAGTAGTGATTGGAGTCTCCTCTTTGTTAACATCTGTAATTTTCCAGTGTTTGAAGCCAATATTTTCCTCCTGTAAGATCTAAACTATCAACCCAGTATGGCGATGCATGCTTGTGTGCCAGCACTATGGAGGCTGAGGTGGGAAGAATTTGAGTTTGAGGATTGTCTGTGTTACACAATAACACCTTATCTCAGAAACAACTAGCAAACAAACAAACAAACAAACAAACAATCCAAGTTGTTTTACAAATGGACATGCAATGCATTTTAAATAGCAGACTAAGTTTAAGCTAGTTTTTATGGTGGCTTCCTCACAGATACTTTATTATTATTTTTTTTTTGGTGGCGAGTGACAACATACATACAAATTTTAAAAGAGTAAAATATCATGGCCAAACATGTGCATATTATGATAAAAATCAAAGGATCAGAAATGTACTCAAACAGATACTTTATTCATTAACTTAGGGTACTGTTTAACCAGAAGTGATGAAAATATTCATAACCAATTTAAATGCATTTTGAAGTCTTCATATCATAAATAGATACTGTGAAGAAACCTTAATCTTAACCTACAATTTCTATCATTTGGGAGACTTTATATTTTAGAATACTAGATCTACCAATGACATGACATGATATTATCAAATGGTTATGAAACCCCAGGGGAATTAGAAAAACTATGAATTCCACCCCTAGGTTATACCTCTACCAATAGTTTTATCTGTGTAAGTCTCTGATCAGATAAGGTTATGTGATCATATCATATGTGGAAAATGCCTGGGACAGGGTAGAACAGAGCAGATAATACTCAGCTTAAATTTAATTTTCATGATGGGAAAGTACAAATGTACAAACTTTGCAGAAGATAAATTCACATTTATAAGATTATTACCAAAGCATTCAACGTCAGCCTAATTAGAGAAAATCCCATTTTCCTTGAAGCTCTGCTTGCCTTCTGAAGATCTAGACTTGGAACAATGCCTCCTCTAATCTACTTCATTTTCATTGTTTTAGTCAAAGGACAGTTAGGCACTGGTATCTGGGAGTTTTGAGCTGCATTTTGAGTATATACAGTTCAATGACTTTAGACAATCAAGGGAGCTTTTTTTGTGTGTGTATTTTGTTTTACATTTCTCCAGCAAAGCCTTAGATTTATACTTCTTTTCTGTCTGTTCAGCAGTTCAGCACTAATTTGGCAATGCTACCCCAAATCAGGGCATCAATGTTTTAATTCCCAAGAAAAATAAAATTCATGGAAATATCTTTATCCCTCTGTGAGCTGTTAGGGGAAAGAAACTGAGTCCGTGTTTTAGCCCCAAATATTTGCCAATATCCCTTTTAAGGTAATATTCTCCCTATAGTCCAGAAACTTCATGGCACTATATTTTGCTGTTGGAAAGAAAACCTTTCCTGTGTTCTCTTGCCTCCACCTGAACTACCTGCTGCTACTACTATACTACTCTAGTACTACTACTATATAATGAGTATATTATTTCTTTAGTCAGTCTTGGCAGCTACATGCGTACCACCACTCTGGATGCTCTACTATTTGAATCAGGGAGATGAGGAAAAGTCCCCAAGGGAAGTATGCAGAGTCAGCAGCTATATTTGGCCAGGCCAATTGAACTTCAGCCTGCGCCTTGGCCCAAACCCAGGACTGATAAAGCTTTTACTAAACTCTAGATTTCCCCAATCTTTGTGTGCAAAATGGAATGGCTGGGTCCATCTGTCCTTCAGGCTTCCTCAGTGCTATTTTGCCATGTTAACTTTTTGGGCAAGAAGAAATGAAGTGGGATGGTGTTGAGAGAGAATCACCCTAGATCACTGGCTTTCATCTTGCCTCAGGGTATTCAGTGAAAGGCTGACCAGTATTCTCAGAGATGCGTGCCAGATTTGAGTAGGACAAAACTGCCTGAGGTACAGCCTGTACCTCCTCCTCTTCCCCCACCTGCTCCCCCTCCTCCTCCTCCTCCTCCTCCTCCTCCTCCTCCTCTTCCCTCCTCTCCCCCTCCTCCTCCTCTCCCCCCTCCTTCTCCTCTCCCCCTCTTCCTCCTCCTCCTCCTCTCTCCCTCCTCCTCCTCCTCCTCTCCCCCTCCTCCTCCTCCTTTTCCCGAAAGACAGCAGCCAGGTCTCCACAGTAAGTTGTGGCTTGATGATGACAGGGCCCTGGAGAGGGGTAGAGTGGAAATTGCAGGTGTTCCACCACAGCCTGAATTTGTGGGCCTCACCTCACTATGTGGCATGGAACATGCAAGTAACTAAAAGGATATAGGAAGGTTGATTTCTTGGATTTGAACACATTATTTTTTCCTTCCAGCCATTGTTTTTGAATGCTTTCCTGTGTTTCTTTCTAGAGTGGGCAGATGGCAGAATCCCTTAGGTGTAAAAAAACTACAAAAACCAAGATGATTCAAATAGAAGGAACATGTATAAACCCTGTCGAATTGTCTCAATATTAATCAAGAGATCTGGCTTTTCTCCTCCCTTTGCATGATGTTTGAAGTTTTCATGCAATTTTTTTCTATTTCTAGAAGGACATCATGTATAAATAAGGCCACTTTTGAGTCACTGGCTGAAAAAACGGTTGTCTTTTCTTGGCATTCACCTAATTTTGAGGGCAAATCCAATTGAAGATATTAAAGGAAGACCACTCATTTTGAGTAGACAAGGAAAGGGAAAATTGGAATCCCCATGGAAGAAAGTCCAAGCTGGGAGCAAGAACTGGTGCCATCCCAAGTTCAGAAACCTTGCCTAAGAGATAATTTCAACTTGAGTTGTGGTTTACCACAGTGTCCTCGTGATCAGTCAAATGGTCAGATGTCAAGGGTGACTGAAAATAAGTTCATGTTCCCACAGTAGAAAGAGAAAAGGGGGGGGGGGGAAGAAGCAGCAGCTTTGCCCATATGAAACAAATCCTTCTTCATCTCAGAATTTGGCTGGAGCAGGATGGGAAATTTATCATCATCTTTGTGATGTTTGTGAGGTAAGCTAGAGTAGTAGCAATAGTTGCATTTGATTAGCATAATATCTCAACCCCCCACTTCCCCTAATGGTTACAAATTGCTTTTCATGATGTGATTAATCTCATTAATTGTCCAATGCAACAGACCTGGGAGAGAAGACTACGTGTTTAAGTTGTTGTGGAGCTGGTGGGAAGATGAGTGGGAAGCATCTCAGGGGAAGAGCTTGGGATTATGGCACAAGCCATAGAAAGATCCAGTAGGTCTTTCTATTCAACCTGTGGAGCAGCCTGGCTTTATGGTAGGAGCTTCAGGACCATTGTGTGTGTGTGTGTGTGTGTGTGTGTGTGTGTGTGTGTGTGCGCACACTCTGTGTATGCAGGACACTGGGGTCCAAAGGGTTAAAGTGACATCTGAAATGGGAAAATGGCTTAATCACAAACTCATCCTATACTGCCCTAGTTATATGTCACTGTGTGTGTTTGTGTGTGTATGTGAGCGTGCACACATTTCTTCTCTTTAAAAATATGTTCTCTTTAATAATCTCATATCCTAAAATATGCCCTTTATAATTTAGCAAGAAGGTTCTCTGGTTACCAGCAGGAATAGAATGGGGTGTTTTTTTTCCCCTCACATATGCTATTAAGACACTGAAAGTGTCCAGGTGAAAATGCATAATATCAAATCATATATTGGAAGATAGAAAGATTCACACCCCAGGCAGCCCCAAATCTCACCCACTCTGAAGCCTTGTCCTTCTGTGCATTTCTTTGTTGATAATCTGTGCATCCTCACCCGATCTCCCCACCTCACTAAGCCTGAAGCACCTTGAGCAATTCAGTGGCTGTGAAAACCTCCTGCTGACTTTGTTTTGGCTGGAATTGCAACCCACATGTGGGAGAATTAAGCTAAAACATCACAGAGCTCATAACGTGCCTCTGTGCTGTGGTGGGCAGATCAGTAGAAAAAAAAGGTGACATCATGGCTATTCTAGGACTTCAGGTCTGCTGCACAAAGCAGCTTCCTTGCTACACATCAGTCAGAGCCTGGACTGGAGACAAAAACAACTCTCCCTTCTCATAAATATCTGCTCTGGGGCTCCAAAATCTTCTAAGTGCAATGGCTCAGAAATGGTCCTTTTTCCTTGGAGACCCATCTGATTTTCCAAATCCTATCACAAACTTTTTAATAGCATGCCATGAACCTCTCAGCTCATTATTTCTCTTCAAAGCGCTCTAGTTTGCCAGCTTAGAGTCTGTGAAGTGTTGTTTGATGATGTGCTGCGCCATAAATAAGCACACTGAACATGCTAAAATCTATCCTTCCCTACTCCTGAGTTTCCCTCCAGGAATACCGCCATACAGCTAGGGATGTGTGATTTGCAGCAATTGCTCTGCATTGAAAGGGTTTTGTCCCCCCCCTCCAACATGTCCACTGTGTAATGCAGGTAATATAACAGATTTATCACATTTATGTAAATCCCTTTTTCCCCCTTCCTGTTCCTTCCCCTTTCTTCCTGCTATCTCTCATGGCTAGGATATTGGAAGCAAGGAGAGCAGACATATAGACAAGCCATCTGAAATAGCAGTCACAGTTTTTACTATTCCTGACTCCCCCAAATCAATGCATTGGATAATTTACCATGTCTCTGACACTCAGTGTTCCCTCTGAACGTCTTTAAGTTGTAAGCAGACAGCCATTTTACATGTGTAACCAACCATGAAGGTGAGCATACAGAGTTGAGGTCACTGTTGTAATCAAAGAAAGCTTACACAAGCGAATCTGACATGTGTTTTGACTAACTTTTTTACTGTACAGTAATGAGGCAAACATGGTAAGGCATTGACCTAAGTAACTGTCATTTATAGTGTTTCTGTTGCAAATTATGGGGAGATAGAGGCAGTTTGGAGCCAGAGACATGGAGGCACCTTAATGCTATTCTCCATCACCTCTCTTACCCTGAACATGTGGAGAAAATATATGCAGGTGGGACAATGCTACACCAAGGGACACTTAATTAATGTACAAGACTTGCAAATACAAACATGGCCTGAGAAAGCAACCCTAGAAAGATTGCCTTGGCTTGGGATCTACACTGTCAGGATAGGACCAAAACAGTACAGGTCTTAATACTTGACATACAGTCTGCAGATGGGCAACAATAGCATCACTTAAGAGTGTGTTAGAATCACAGGTTCTTTAAAAGTGTTTAATTAACAATGAATGGGAAATACTAGACTTTGTGCTTGCTAAATCACTTTACCACCCCAGCCATACCACCAGCTTCAGGTTTTGCAACCTTTCACCCCATATCCCTAAACTCTAGCACAGCTAGAGCATTTGTTTTGATCCTCAGTGATTTCAATGAACAGTCAACTCTGAAAAACACAGGCATGATCAATATATTCTATTCTACTTGATTTGGTTCTATTTCTATCTGTTGTTCCTGGATAAGCGGCTTTCAAAGTGTGGCTGCTGGATTACACGTCACAACAGCTGGGAATTTGTCAGGAATGCATAGTCTAAGGCCCCAGCACAGACCTGTCAGAATGAAGAAATCAGAAGAAGGTCTAGCAGTCTGTCGGCTAAAAGGCCCCTCCAAGTGACTCTGCTGCCACTAAACGTTGAGTGGTGCAGAGCTGTCAATCATCCCTCATAGGTATTCAAATCACTTAAGGGATGGGGGGAGAAAGATGAAAGCGGTGACATTGAGCAAGATGCACTGTTTCCATAAACTGATGTGTTGACTTGAAATCCCTTTGGAGAACTACTTAAGGCTAATAAAAAGATCATTAGAGAGCTTTAAATGTGCTCAGGCAGACTTCAGATCAACCAAATCCAAATCTCTAGGAGTAAGGCACAAACATTCACAGTTTTCAAATACCCTATGTGATTCTAATGTGTAGCCGAGTTTGAAGCAAGTGCTTCTGAAACTTTAGGGGAGTTAATAAAAACAGATCTTAAAACTCATTCCTAGTTCAACAACAGTGGCTCCAACTAGTAATGATCAAAGTTTGAGAACCATTCACATTGCTACGCAAAGTGTGGTCTAAATAACCAACAAGCTTGACATCTGGACACCTCCTGCTGAGAGTTTGCAAACTTCCAGATCTGACTCTAGAACTACTAACCTGGGACCTTCTGCAGAGGTGGCACAGATGAAACCCTTTCTAGTGATTCACACGTACAGGAAAGATTGAAACTCACATTCCCATTTCTTTGTTTTTCAGGTTGGATTCAGTAGTAGTAACCTGGAGAGCAAGAAATCAGAGGACATTACTACTTGAGCATTACTACCTGTAACTCCCAGAACCTGGGAGAGTGAGACATGAGCTTCCTAAGTTTGAGGCCCGTGTTGTCTTACTACCTGGTAAGAATTGGTCACAAGTTAAAAAACAAACCAATAAATAATTGATGGTTATCAAAGTATGGGCTTATTTATTCTTTTTCTACTATGGCTCATTTGGTTTCTTCAGTGCCTAATTTGCCCAATGTTGCTCATTAAGAAAGAACCATCATAAACTGAGATGTTGAATTTAAAATGCTTTGTATAACTACTTAAAGATAATAAAAAACAAATTAAAGAGTATAGAATAGAGATGGGAAGAGAGAAGAGTCTTGAACTTCTTATGAGGACAAAAATGTCTCAACTTTCCAGTATCTGTGAACAGAATTTATTTGGTCATGTCTTATGTCCCCTCAAGACAGGGTCCAACTCCTATTATTTAACTAATTTAATGAGTATTGGCTGATATTTATTACCAGACATGGCACAATGTCATGGAATTTGGTCTAGTGGCAGAGATGACATTAAGCATTCAACAGCACAAATAGTCATATCACTAGACTTGGAATATGTCAAACATCATGAAGGAAATTCATGAGTATTAAAGGGTGTAATGCTGGGCTCTCTTTACTCTTGAGTGACATATAAACTTGGCCCTGAAGAGTGAGCATTTAACCAAGCAAATCAATAAGCCATCCAGGTTACAGGAAAGATGTGAGGAGATTCTGAGTTGGGAGGTGTTTGGTGATATTTCCAGTTGCTGGAAGAAGATGAGTATGCCCACAGTAAGGAAGAAAGCAGACAGGGATTTGGCTAAGGGACTGATAAAGATGAGATTTCACTGTGTGAAAAGATAGAAAGACACACAAATATGGCAGCATACTTATATATGTGCAACAGAGGTTCCTGGTTTATCTGTGATTGTCAGAGGAAGTGCCTCAGAGTAACATTTGACAAATGAGAAGACGGTAGCCAAGTGGAGAAAGGAAAGTGATGCCTAAGCAGAGCGACTGATGATGAACACGATGTGTTTGTAAAACTAGCTAGCAGAGCAGAGCAGGCCTGACATGGAACTCATGGTCTTCAATGTCCTGGGGCATGAACCTACTCTCACAGATTCCCAGGCCCTTCGTTTCTAAAACGAGAGCAACAAGAGCATCTCTTCATAGGGCTGAGGTGAGGATTAAGGGAAGCATGTTAAACCCTAGCACATAAGTGCTGCTTGTAGGCAGAATAATACCTTCCCCAAAGATGTCTATATCCTAATCCCTGGAACCTGAGAATGAGTTATCCCACATGGCAAGGAGCCATTATAGTTACAGATGGAATTAAGGTTACTGGTCAGCTGACCTAAAAATAAGATTATCCTGATTACCTGGGTGGGTCCAAGATAATCAGGCCAATCCTTTAAGTGACTGGGAGGGGGGGGCGGGGGGGGGGTAAGAGTCAGTGTTCGAATGCTGTGACTGGAGACTCATTCTGCCATTCTGGCTTTTTGGACAGATGAGGCTGCCAGGTAAGGAATATAATCAGCTTCTAGAAGCGAGGAAAAGCAGAGAACTCCAGACAGCCACACACGAGACAGCCTATACACGTAGAGACAACCACTTAGTCTATTTGACCTCTATAACTGTAAGACAAAAAAAGGTATTTAAAGCTACTGTGTGATAATTTTTAATCAGCTGCTTTGATGAGTGGATATAGTAGCAGTTTTCTAATGTTTTCTATGAGATGACTTTGTAAGTGTACTTTCTATGGGGCCCAGAGAGAGACCTGGGCTGTGGATAAACTCTGTTGAATTGAACAAGTTGTTGATAATAAGGATTTAAATTAAGGTGATAGTCTCAGGAACAGAAAAGAATGATTTCCAGCATCAAGACTCAGAATCTTTCATGATTGGGCCTTGAATACTCATTCAAAGCCTTATACTGAAGTGAATAATTTTTCCTGGAGCTTTGGTCATATATAGCTTTGCTAGACATAAATGCCGTGTTTTAGGGAACATTTGGGAAATGTCTCAGGGCAGCCAACTTGAGCAATTTCAAAAACACTGTGTCCCCTGCAGGCACTGCTGTGGATGTGATTTACCCACTACATTTCAGAGCTTCAGTCCCTGTCCAGGCAAGAGTCTCAGGGGTCCATCTCTGGGGTAGGAGTTAAGCTCACAAAGTTGCCTCATAAGTCTTTGGCTTTAACATGACAGTGACCATCTGTCCTACCCAATCCCTGAGGGAAACATTAGCAGAAGAAGCACACTGACATTCAGGCTAGAAGAAGCAGGGTGCCAAAGACTAAATGGAAAGACTTTTTCCCCGTTATCCTCACTGGGCCCAGGAGTGGGAACTGGGGACAGAATGCCAGATGGGCTCAGAGGCTGCTGGAGTGGGCGTGGGATTGTTTCTATAGAAACATGTCTATAGGATGTCTGTAGGGCCTTTGGAAATTGGTACCGGTTTTCTTCTAAAAACCATGTGGTGCCTTTTCACAATCTTTCCAATGCCTTTTTATTACCAAATGGAGTTTTCTAGTAGTTTTCCTGTCTCTGACCTGGAATGTACTGATGTTCTGTGAAAATCCAAAGAAGGTTTCAGAATTTTGAGCCAGGTTTCTGTTTTCCCAGGAAGACCAGAGCCTTGCTGTCCACACAGTGGAAGTGGAAGAAGGAGGAGCCTGGACTGCACTGACCTTAGCATTTTTTTCTGCCTCTTCCCTCCCCCTCCTGGCCTTGGTCTGTCCCCCTGGGGCCTGGCTCTCAGCCAGTTGTCAACTAATCCTTGCTAAGGTGTTAGATGGCAGAGGCTCAAGGGTTATTAATCCTTGTAGGAGCTTTCCACATTCAACAGTTTTGTTATTAAATCAAAAGGCATTAAAAAATCATCACCACTGCACCAAAACCATTTCTTCATGTTCCCTATAAATCTTTACTTTATACTATACTCAGTATAGTTTATGAGTGTAATATATATGGCATTTTTTTCACAAAGGACATTTTATACATTTCTTCCTATTTAGAAGCATCCCATCTTGGCAACCACTATAATTTGAAAATACTTTTTGCAGCATTTGTCCACTATGTGATGGTTTCTCCCTCTCACACTCAACAGTACTGTGCATCTGCGGCCTTGTAGGGACCATGGTATTGCTTGGCCTCTACTTCTACATATACCTGACTCCCATCAGCCAAGTAAGCAGAAGTAGTGCTGCCTCCAAGTGTGTCACAGGAGTCTCTTGGATAGAAATGTGCCGATGAGGATGGGAAAAAGGCTCATGCTGGTCTCTCTGGGAGAAGATGAACTCTCATCACATCACTGTGCTGAGAACCTGTGAAAACTGGAAACGGAGGGAGAATCGTGGTGAGCAGGGCAAGGCGGAAGGGCCTGAACTTTCCCAAGCCCCAGGTCCATTCATGTTCTTGGTTTCTGGGAGACACACACCCATAGTTTTTGCTTAAGCCAGCTTTGTTTCATTTTTTATCACTTGCAAACAAGAGTCCAAACTAATTACAGTCATGATGACAATTTTGACTGTACCGAATATTGGCTATGTGTCAGATTCTTTACTCACACTTGTGTTTAATCCCTTCAACCTTAATGAGCTAGCTCAGAGATAGTTAGTAATTCTCCCAGGGTAATTTACTTCAGTGGTCTGGGGATTGAATCCTGATCTGTATGATATTACAGTCTATAATTTTATCTATTCCCTAATGTAGCCTCCCAAGATAAGTATGTGATTACAGAAGCGGATTGGATAGAAGGGATAATCAACCTGCTTTCCAACCGTCATTGTAAAGCACCTTTTGAATGCCTGAAAGGAGATCTTTTGAAACAGAATCCCTTTCTTGTTCAGCCTTCTCCTGCTACGCTCCTCTGTAAATGGTACAGTACTCCATCTTGGTTCTTGGCTGCCCTCACTTGTCCCCTGGTAAATCTAACAAGTGCCATCCCTTTCCAACAGCCACGGAAACCCATGTTGAGTCAGTTCCTAACATGTGTGTGTACAATCCACGTGTGTGTTAGCCACAGTACATTTGTAAAGGCTCTCCTTTTGCCATCAACCATGTACTTAAGCCACCTTCCCTGTTTTAAGATGACATCTTTTCACACAGTTCAGACGAGCTATCACTGCTCATATCCTGAGTCACTGTTTCTACAGTGTGAGCCGTCCACAATCCTGGGCCTATCCTAATCCTGGAAATACAGAACCAATCAAATATCACGGTTGCCTCCTTAGAGCACTTAGAGGCATTTGAAGACAACACCATATGCTAATACCACACACAGCTGCTTTGGCAGCTCACAAGGGTGGAGCGACTAAGTCTGCCTAAGAAACTGGTGAAAGGCTTAAGGATGAAATTAATGTTGGGGACTGTGAAATTTTTGTACCAAATAGAACTGACATAAAGTCTTTGCCCACAGTGATAAATCAGTTTTTGACAATCCGTACTGGATTGCAAGGTTAACTCTCTCCCTGACTCCCTTCAAAGGTAACATGATCTCAGAAATGGATAGTATTGGTTCCATCTTGCTATATGTAAGAATTTTCCTCACCAAAGACCTTTGGCTTCATAATTCTCCTTCATAACAAACAGTAAATCTTTTAAGAAACATTGATCAAATGGAGTGAAAGAGACCACATGCTGATCAATGGTGTTTGACATCTTCAAAGGTAGCAAATAGGGATATGTAAGGGTAGCAAAAGTTCTGTATGCAGAACTTTTTCTTCCTCTAGCATGGATGGCTATACCAGAGCAATATTTTTTTTTTGCCAGATACAAAAGCTCAGGGTGGAAAACAGAATTTCAAGAAACTCTGATAAAAACCACTCTGTAGGATTATTTTTTTAAATTCTAGATAAATGTTTAGTAGGAATGCTGTGTTCCTAGAGTAAAGGATTTCCCTTCTTGCTATCAATCTTGCAGCACTTCAGAGGGCATTTTGGAAGGAAATGGTCACCCTTTCCTTTTACGTAATATTCATAAATGGACAGCCAAATGAAATGTGTCATAGATGAAATTACAAACCGGAGTACCACCGGGCTGTCTCATGTGAGCTTGGGTTATGGAGTCAGTGTTCTCTAGTGAGCATCACAAATCCACATAATGTTCCCGAGTGCTAAATTTGGAACTCTGATTTAGCTGACAGATGTTTAAAATCACATTGAGTTGGACAAGTCCCTGTGGAGGACACAGCTGCAGATGTGAAACAGAGCAAGTTATTCCAGTGAAGGTCGGTGGAAACTCTCCCCTTCTCTTCAACGGGATTATGTGGGCAAAGGATTACTTTCATGCTGATTCTATCAACCCCCACCTCCCGTTGAAGCATTGCCAAGATAAATGTAGAGGTTGTATCTTAGGTAGAGAGTGCCAGCCTTAACCTTAATTGAGTACAAGAGGGGATAACGACTTTTTGCAACCAGACATGAGGCAATAGTTCAGAGTCCGCCTTGCTCTTCCAGTGACGTCGTAGGCCCACACATGAATGTGATGCTGGAGTTTTGCTCTTCTGGGTCAGTTATTCAAGTGTCAACCATGGAGAGGTTGAAGGGCTATTTTCCCTCCCCCCCCCCTTCCTCCCATGTCCCAAAGAGTTCTTCCTTCATTTGTGAAAAACAAAATTAAAAGTATCCGAGAATCTTCTTTGCAAAATCAAATACTTTAGTCTTGTTTGAAGACTCAGACAGAAATGGATTTGTTCTTTTTTGTTTCTTTTTTTTTAAATTGTCTGTGTATTTGATGTGGGAGACTAGTGACCTTTGGTATTTTGTGTAAAAAAAAATGTTTGATGTCTAAAATTTACCCTCTGAGATTGCATTGTTTCTGGTCTCTTTCTGTGATGTTTTCCATGTTCCATCATCCCCCACATTCAAAATAAGTTCTTTATTTACTCAACAGAGGTTTTGACAAAGTTATGAGCTCATGCTGATGGCAGCTTCAGATCAATGCCATTCACACTACATTGTCAAAATTGAAGTGATGTGAGTGTAAGTAAAAGGATTGTAAAAACAAATTTAAGACAGATCCCAAGAGCTATTCTTATAATGTGAGGAGCATGGCAGGGTAGGAACTGAGGAGAGAACTATGCTGCATTTGTATCAGAGGAATAGAGTAGACACTGAGACTTGCCTCCCAATTTAAAGAGTTTTTAGCATCACTGTTAGAGACTACTGAAGGAAAGAAACGAAGGAAGGAAGATCAGAGGAGGGAAGATCGGAGGAAGTTGTTGGGCATCTGGCTAGGGTGACAGAGTGGGTATGACTTGCAATTTTCATCCACCAGGACGAACATGTATGGTATCAAGGGGATAACAGAATGAGGGTGCATCAAGCATGTCTTGCTCTTGCAAAGCCCTGGAATCTTACTTACATTCAGCCTGGGAGACTGAATCATGGCAGAGAGAATCAGGCATGGGGAAAACAGGGCAGGAAGAAATAGACTTCAGGTAAACTGAGAGAATCTCACCTGGAGTCCTGTGATAAAAACTGTAAAAAGAAAAATACTTCCTAATTTCCAGGAAGAAGTGTCCTTTGCTCCGTAGTATTTACTCTATAATATTATCTTTCAGTGGGTCTGTATAGTCTGGAAAGAGGATTATATTGGTCTATAATCACAAATAATTTCAGGTCTGTGTGATGGAATAAGAGGATGAAGAAGATTGACCTCTAAAGCAGATCCATATCATTGAGTTTATTTCAACAAACTCTTATTCTATTACCTTAAATAATTCAGACAACTAATAGAATCACATATGTGTAACTACGTATGCCCACTAACAAAAGTCATTTCATGGGATGAAGAGTCAGAATACTTGAGAACTTACTAGGCAAATTATCTCACTTCTGTGAACCCCAGTATCTTTATTTCAAAGAATCATCTTATTTCTGAGAGACTAAAATGCAATAGTGGATATAAAAGGTATTTCGAGATGATTAGAATAGAACATGTTCTTGCCATTCTTTCTGGTAGGATATAAAATTTCTCAGAATGGTGCATGGTGCTACTGATGCTAATTTCTGTAAGATTATTTTAGGCATATATTTTCAGAAGACTTTGAACATTGCATACAAATGTTCAGGGCTATGCATTCTGAATTGTAATCTGAGTTGTGGAAAGAGAAGAATTTGCAGATAGAGTCGAGCCCTGACTCCATTACTCACTTGCCCTGGTACCTTTGGTTGTTAGTTAATTACTCTGATCTTTAGTTTCAATGATTGCAATAAGAGGATATGGTAGCATCTTCCTCTTAGTGTTGTGAGAAGCATGTGGTATGTTGCATATATCCCCATAGCCTAGTGTGCATTTTAATTGTGGCTGCATCCATCATTGGGAGATCTTCATACAAAGTGAAAACATTATTTAATAACTGAAAATGTTTATGTTCGCCAGTGGACAAACTTAGGTTAGATAAGGTAGTGATTAGTAGAAATCTCAGAACCCCAAGAGCTGGCTAAAAGATCACGATAGGATCTGTTTGATCATTCTCTGCAGTGGCAGTCAGACCTTCAGACGATTAGAATTATAGCCATTCTTATAATGTCTGGCTAATAAGTAGAACAGATAAGCTCAACACTTTACCAGAACCAGGGTGCTCTACTACAAAAATTTTGAAGATATGGGGAAAGAAATATTCAATGCATGGCTTCCTATAAACTCAAGTAACTTCAGCCATAGAGCATTCTGATTTCCTTGAACTCCTGTACTGTCTCCCAG
Organism: Megascapheus bottae; assembly: GCF_031878675.1. Taxonomy (NCBI): domain Eukaryota; kingdom Metazoa; phylum Chordata; class Mammalia; order Rodentia; family Geomyidae; genus Megascapheus; species Megascapheus bottae. The sequence continues at coordinate 30,741,424 of NC_143523.1, read as the reverse complement.
TGGACTTTAATCTTTTAAAAAATTAATTCTAAATACTGTGTGAATAGTAGCAAAGGCTACTACATTCTGGTTCTTCTCAAAGTATATCTCAGACTATATCAAATGATCTTAACCGTCATTTATGAGGGTATTGATTTAGAAAAGCATATAAAAGCTGGTTCACCCATCTGGTTGCGAATCCTATCTGAGAGTTTCACTTTGAGTCCAGTTTGCAAAAGTGAAATGAAAAAGACAAAGGAATAAGGAGCTTTAAAAGATTTTTATCAGCTGAGAAAGATAATCCCCATATCTATTTTCGTAGAAGCTATCGTATCAGTGCTACAGCATGTTCATTTTACTATTTATTTATGTACTTATTTATGTCTGTCTATCTGTATTTATTTATTTTGCTAGTCCTGAGGCTTGAACTTTGGGCCTGGGCACTATCCCTAAGCTCCTACTCAACGCTAGCATTCTATACTTGAGCAACAGTGCCACTTCAAGATTTTCCTAGGATTAAATTGGAAATACTCGTCTCATGCATATTCTTGCCTGCGCTGGCTTAGAACCATGATCCTTAGATCTCAGCCTTCTGAGTAACAAGAATGACAAGCATGAGCCACCGGTGTCCAGCTAGGATGATCATTTTAATTGGAGCCAGAAGAATGGTTTAATGAACAAAGATAAATGTATTCTATCACTGGGCACTGTAAACTCCCTTAACAGTGCTAAAGCTAATGCACGTTTTCTTGGGATATATAAATTGGTGTTGGGTATGTGTGCTTATGAGTGCAAGGGTAATACCCAAAAAGTTCTATTTGGAGACAGTCTAAATATCTGTCTAAAATAAAAAATATAGGCATAAGATATAAAGGATGATGCAGAAATCAAAGTCAGATGTAAGGGAAAAAGTGGTTTTGGCCTAGAAAATATGTATTAATTCTAGCAATCCCTATGCTTGGGCCCTTAAGAGAACCCCATTTCTGCCTCCACCTAACACCCTCATAACTTCCTGGCCAACAAACTGCCCAGAAGAACAGGAAATGTAAAAATAAGCAAACTTGACTCATTTTTTAAAAGTACTCCAGCCACTTCCTTATGGCACTACTTTGATTTTCTTTTAACCTAAGCCACTCAGATGGGCAGGGATTTATTTATGACTGACTTAATATTACCTTTTTTTCTTTCTTTTTTTCTTTCTTCCTTCCTTTCTTTTTTTCTTTCTTCCTTCCTTTCTTCCTTCCTTTCTTTCTTCCTTTCTTTCTTCCTTCCTTCCTTCCTTCCTTCCTTTCTTTCTTTCTTTCTTTCTTTCTTTCTTTCTTTCTTTCTTTCTTTCTTTCTTTCTTTCTTTCTTTCTTTCTTTCTTTCTTTCTTGTCCTGGAGCTTTAACTGAGGGTCTTGGCACTGTCCTTGGGCTTTCTCAAGGCTAGAGCTGTACCACTTGAGCCACAGCACCACTTCTGGCTTTTTCTGTGTATGTGATACTGAGAAATTGAATCCAGGGCTTCGTGCATGGTAGGCAAGCACTTTACCACTAGGCCATGCCCCCAGCCCCTTAATATTACTTTTCACATGCTTACCCCAATGCATTGTGTCTAGGTGTGAAGAGGGCAAATGAAATACTAAAAAGTTATTAAATTATGAGGGAAGGGAAAAGAATTATAGAAGAGGTAAATGACTAAAGGATACTCTATGAATGTATAAAATACTATGGGAAAATTCATTCTATAATTAATATACACTAATACAATTTTAGATACCAGCCAACTATTTCTGTAGGGCAATGGAAGGGCTTTTTCTTCATGAGTGCATGTAATGATGTAATCCTTTCAACATTCATATCAAAATGATAATCAAAACCAATTTTGTAGATCAGAAGAGTAGGATCTAATAGTAGGGTCTAATTATTTCGGCTTGCTAAATAAGCAAGATGGAGCGACAGTATCGTAAGTGGCAGAGTTAGGACTATAAGTCTGACTAGTAATCCTTCAAGGAACAGTTATGGAATTAGACAAACAATAATGTTTTATTTAGCTTTAAGTTTTTATTCTCCTCATCTACTCTAGTTTTATCAGCTTAGTACTGGCACAGAGAGCTGAATCCCTACTCTGTGGAAAGTCCTTTAACTTTATCCCATAATATCCTAGAATTGGTTCAATTATCCTGTGAAAGGAAAGATTTTTATTAGCTCTGTGACCATTGTCATTGCACTATCCCATCTGTAGTTTGAACTAGTTATTTAGAGAGAGACTCTTTATACATTTAAATTTTAGGTATATATCTCAAATTTGTATCCTCCATATTGCTTTAATCCTAAGAAAATGGCCAAATCCAGTCTGATTAGATAACTTAATTACTCATATCCTCAGGTGTCTTTCTGACTAGTTACTAGTATACAGTGGGTGACACACTTTTCTAGCATAGGTAGTTTGATTGTGACTAAAGATGTTGAATACTTAACAAGTCTATGTCAGACACTGCCACATTTATCCTTTGTACTTCAAGAATTAGGGTAAAACTTAATATTCTTCACATCACAGAAGGACACATTTTCAATATGTTCCATGTCTCAGAATTGCTAATTTAACTCAAAATGTACATTACATTTTCCTTCCACACTCCACTATTCAGAGCTATCCAAAATGAATACTGAATTTTATGATTCATCCTACCCCATCCCTTTCAAGTATCCATTTCTTGGTATGTATTTTATTGACCTTGACTTAGCTTTTCTAAGGAATTACACAGTTGAGTTCTCATTGTGTATTACTGTTAATATTTGTGTATACACACACACTTCTTAAAGTGTCTACTTATATATTTATAAATGAATTCTAGGTTCCTATAATTGTTAATACTTTTATTATGCCCCAAAATATGACCTATTTTGAAGAAAGTTCCATGGGTTGGTAAGACTATATTCTACAATTGTTGGGTGGATAGATTGTTATAAGTCCATTTGAGTTACAGTGTCATTCATTTCTGAATTTTCTTTGTTTTTTTTTCTGGATGTTCCCTTGGTGAATGGCATGTTTGTCATTCACAGTTACTGTGATAGAGTCTTTCAGGTTTTTATTGTTGTTGTTTTTCAATTGTGGGGCTTGAATTTGGGCCCTGGTGGCTATTTCTGAGCCTCTTTGTGCTCAAGGCTAGTGTTCTACTATGTAAGCCACAGTGCCACTTCTGGTGTTTGAGTGGTTAATTGGAGATAAATCAGTTAAGTCTCATGAGCACTTTTCAGCCTGGCCTGGCTTTGAATCATGGTTCTCAGATATCAGCCTCCTGAGTAGCTAGGCTTATAGGTGTGAGTCTCCAGTGCCTGATTCCAGTTTCCCCCCTCTCTCTTTTGTCTAGTAATGTTTATTTTATGAGATTAAGTATACAGACATTTAATACAAAAATGTCTGTAATTATTATATCCTCCTGCTGGATTATATCGTTTTTTAAAATTTTAGTCATGGAGCTTGAACTCTGGGCCTTCGCACCGTCCCTGAGCTCTTCAGCTCAAGCCTACCACTCTACCCCTGGAGCCAAAGTATCACTTGTGTGTGTGTGTGTGTGTGTGTGTGTGTGTGTGTGTGTGTGTGTGTGTGTGATTAATTAGAGATAAGAGTCTCAAGGACTTTCGTGTCCAGGCTGGCTTTCAACCATGATCCTCAAATCTCAACCTCCTGAGTAAATATTATTACAGGCGTGAGCCATGGCACCCGGCTGAATTATATCTTTTGTCAGTACAATGTGATTTTCTGTGTCTCCTCTGACTAATTTTGGTTTCAACTTTCCCTCGTCAGATATGAGTATAGTTATTCCTATTTTTCCTATTTGCTTTAGCTTTTTTTTTTTTTTTGGCATCTGCTTGGAAGTTTTTTTCCCAATCCTTTTATTCTAAACTGGTGCTTGTTTTTGCCACTGATATATTTCTTGTAGGCAGCCAATGACAATGTTTTACTTTTAATCCAGTCTGCCAGTTTGTGTCTTTTGATTGGATAATTGAGAAATTAACATTCAAGATTATTGTTGGAAGGCATGCAATAATTTCTACAACTTTATTTTATTTATTTATTTTAGAATTAACTCTTCCTTATTCCTCATTTGCTTAAGCATCTTTCAAGGAACTTCTGCTATGCTGGTTTAGTATACATGATTTCCTTTAGGTTTTGTTTATCATGAAGTATTTTCTTTAACCTTCCTTCAATAATCAATGATAGCTTTCTTTTACTGTGAGCAATAATATTTCAAGGTTTAAAATAAAATCATCCCATGTGCCCTTGTTTTAAAATACATGTTGAGAAATCTGCTGTTATCTGAGTTTCCCTTTATCCCTGACTTCCTGATTTGATGCTTTTCTTCTACAACTTTTAATATTCATTTCTTATTCAATAATCCTACTGTTTTAACTATTGCACCATGTGTGAGATTCTCTTTTGGTTTTCTTTGGTATGTTCAGGTGTCCTACTTGGGTGATTGCCTCATTCTTAAGATCTGGGAAGTTGTCTGCCTTTATTTTGTTGAATGTTTTTCTAATCCTTTAGCTTTATATTTCTTTTTGTTCTTTTTTGCACATATTTCTTAGTTTGATCTTTAAGTGCTATTCGAGATATCTTATATATTTCCTTATTTTTTTTAAATTTGTATATAAAGGTTCTAATATATTTATCCTGTCTTCAAGGCTTGATTTTGATTTTCTGTTCTCAATTTTTGTCAGTATTTTGAACTCTGGGCCTGGGCTCTGTCCCTGAGCCCATTTTGCTCAAGGCCAGAGCTCTACCACTTGAGCCATAGCTCCACTTCCGTTTATTTTCTGTGATTAATTGGACATAGGAGTCTCACAGACTTTCCTGCCTGGACTGGCTTTGAATCATGATCCTCAGATCTCATACTCTTGAGAACCTAGGATTAGAGGCATGAGCCTCCTGCACCTGGCATTTAAATTTCTGTATCTTTATTGTATTTTTCTTTCATGTTCTGCAGTGCCTTCTTTATCTCATTCAGCAATAAACCTGAATTGACTTTTTTTTTGATGTTCTGCCACCTCTTTCATAATTCCTGATGCTCTTCTCTTTTCACTGCAGAATAAAATCTGTTGCATTAACGTTGCATTCAGAGTCAAAGTGATTGCTCTGTTTGTCCTAAATTTCTTCTTGATTTGGCTATTAAAGAAAGACAATAATAATCAGATTTCTTTTCAGATTTTAGTACCAGTTTTGGGTTGGGTTTCAATATTCACCTTCACCTTTTAAGGTCTTGTCAATGCCTCTATTGGCTTTTTAGGTATATTATCTATTGTTGGGACCGCCACTCTCATACCATAATCTATTTAACATCCTGTCCTGTTTCTATTGAATTCTAGCTGTGTTCCCACTTTCTAGTCATGGCAACAGGAAAGCTCTCCATACTTTACCTACCTTTAGGGATCAGAATTGGTTAATGAAAGGAAGAGTTTCAACTGACTAGATATGAACAGAATAGGTAATGGGCTGGCATTTGGAAGGCAAATCGACTCTATAGTCTGCATTTATCATGTATCTTCTCAGTAGAATAAGACTAATGATTTAAAACTGAACAAGACACTATATCCAAAACTAGATCTGGTTTACTAGATCTAGAAGGGAATTTACTAGATCTAGCTAGAAGGAATTTATTGATTCATACAACTAAAATAGGCAGGTCGGAACTCAGAGATCAGATGATGTTATCAGGTTTCAGTTTGTATCCATCTCTTTGCACTACTTTTCCTGGTGTTAACTATATTATTGACTTTCAGGTCCCTGGAAGCGCCAGGCTTGCTCCATATCATGCATGGCTACTCCAGTCTTGAATGTTTCTTTTTGGGTCTTCTGGAGAACTCTTGTGGAATGTGAGTTCCTGTTTCATAGAATAAGCTTCTTTCATGAAAATTTCACTTCTGAGGCATTTGGGGTATCAACAGGATAGGGCACATTGAATGACTCAGTTCTAGAGGTTGTGCCTCACCTAGGATCCACTGCTTTTTGCCCCATATTAGACCACAAGGATTGAGGAAATGAAGGAAAAGTACTCAAACAAAGTTTTGGAAAAGAAAGGTAGTAGATATAAGGGAGAACAACAGATAAATGTTCACCGAATCATTGGAGTCTATAATAAGAGATCAGTGAAATTTAGGTTGCTATATTCCTCAGACTTCTTTGGCTACTCAAGAAAATTTGACAAACATGGGATAGCATAGAACATTTTTTGTGTGCACAGAACCTTAGTTTGGTATTCACAAAGGAGTGGATATGGACCGGTAATTTTCTAAGCTAAGGGGTATTTGAAATGGGCTTCCTGAGAATAGGTTGTCTATATGTAAATAGAGCACTGTACATGCATGTGTTTTATTACTTTCCCCTTCCCTAATTTAACTTTTATTTCTATTTCTTGCTTGATGGTTTGGAAGCAACTCAAAGCAACAGCATAGTAGGCCAGGTTTGAGTTGTCATTGTGTCGATTTTTAAAATGAGGCCAGCCCAGCCTATCTCAGGGGAAGTATGTAGTAAAGCAGAAAGCTCTGGGTTTTTCAGATTTTGATATATTATTTGGATGTCTGCTACATAATGGGCAAAAGATAAAAGTCATGAATGCCTGAGAGGCATCTTTAACAGGGTCTCAGAACTGTGTAGAAGGAACCTGGCATGTCCTCTTGTTGCGAGTTTAAGGCATTCCTCAGAGAAACTCCTGCTGGGTTCTGAAGAGTTACTCCTCTTTTATGTAGTGAATTTTTAACTACAGAAAGTTATGTTGGAAATTGAGTTTGAATAATGACTTCCAGGACTACAGAAAGTTCAATACCTGCTTATCTTACTGAAATTCTTCATGTTTCTGGTGAAGGTCAAAGAAGTGGGAACTATTTCTGTAGAGTTTCTGCAAACATGTCATCTACACTTTGGGCTATTTCTGGGAGAAGGATTATCTCTTTGACAAGAGAGGAGAAGGGTGAAAAGCAACAATGACACATTCTTCTATCTATACAGATCTTTGTACTCCATGGTGAGTCAACAGATCCTTACCCTCCATGTCTTATGACTAGGACATGAAACTTGGATGTGCTGAAATTTCTTGTGTGGTTGGTCAGGTCAAGATCTATCTTTAGAGGATGAGATTTTTGTCTTCTGACTTCCTTCTATACCTTTTTCGGTGGGAGAGGTACTGGACCTGAACTCAGAGCCTTAGTGCTGTCCCTGAGCTTCTACTTCTAGCTTTTGGGGAGATTAATTAGAGACAAGATTTCATGGTCTTTCCTGTCCAGGCTTCTAATTTTGATTTTCAGATCTCAGCTTCCCAAGTAGCTAGGATTACAGGTGTGAGTTTGACTCTCCTTATCATTTATTCAGATATCTAGCTGACTTTGTCTTATTTGTCAGCGTACACACTACTGACAATACAAAAGCCAATTCTTACTTTTATTTATTTCAATTTATTTTTTATATTGAGAAAAAAACTAACTGCATATTGACTGTAGAACAGTCGACTGGATTATATAAAAGTCACAAGTACAAAGTAAAGAAGTGTTTTTTTCTGATTTTAAGGGTGTTACACAAAATGTTTTTAAAGGCAAATGGTATATCACAGTTTTAGAATTCACAAATGCCTTTTGTAATAAATATATATTTGGTCCTTGTCCTTATTTCTGGCATCCAACTTCTAAACCCTTTGGAATCTCTGTAGGGTTGAAAATGACTTTTTTGGCATGCTAATGAGGTAGGTAGTAGTTAGAAGTCCTTAAGTGACTTAAGGATGAAGTCTGGCTTGATTGGAAGGCTGGGACTTGTAGTCTCACCTGAATTCCTGTGAGAGGAATGAAGATAGAGTAGTTCACTAATGGTCAATGATTTCAGTTCTTGCTTTTAGATACTCATACTCTTACCTCACAATTACTGTATGTGTCTCAGAGTTTCCTAAACTGGAAAGGGTTGTATGGTATGGTAGCTTCTGAGTGCTGTGACCCTCTTCTGAGAAGGGAATCTATACACTTCTCCACAGCCATCTAGCATCTTCTGAGAACTCAGCACAATGCTTGTCCCATAGCAAACTCTCCCTAATGCTTGCTGCTTCAACTCGTCACCCAAATCTGCGCATGGATGAGTTCCCTTATATTTCAGCACATATTTTGCTTGCTGGCTGACAAACATAAACCTTCAACTGCTATCTCAACATTGGACAGGAAATACACAATTCAAACTCCTAAGTGAATGGGAAATACTTCTTTGGATTATTTTATTTGGAAAGACTTTCTTCATTTAAAGAAAGAGGAACATACTCTTGTGTTAGCAAATAAAAGGACAAATCCTTTGGATTTCTCTCCTGAGTCTTGGAGAGAGCTAAGCTTCTGCAGTGGAGGTGATCCTATATAAACTGCTTGTAGCAGGCTGGTGGCCCCTTTGAGAGTCTAAAGCCAAGTAAAGATTCAGCGCCCAGGGGTCACCAAGAGGTCATGGTCTTGATCATTTCCTCTGTTATTTATCTTGGGCTTGTGGTATTGTAGCTTGTCTTTGATAGAGGGCATTAAAAAAGTTTAACCACAATTGCATAGAATCAAGGGTTTCAGTGATTTGGCCTGAGGTACAGGAATCTGGCTTTTGCTGTTGTGAAAATGTCACCACGTACATCTGAGAATAACTAACTCTTGTCCTTCTTTGATGAACAAATTTGTAACTACCGGGGTTATCCCTGATTCTTTCCAGACTTGGGTCAGAAATGGAATCATCCTGGTGAGGCCAGCAGGTTTGCATTTGACTAATCACATTTTCAGTTCCTTGTGTGCCATGCTACGTATCATACACAAAAGCTGAGTGTTTTTGTGTCTGGAGTTCATGTCTACATTTACACACTTTATGACTCATCTATGTATGCCCTCAATGTACCCAAGGAGGCCATTTATGCTGAACTGGCTTTTGGATTTTTCTTAGTGACAGTAAACCACAGGTACATCCCTAGGCTACTCAGTTCAGTAGATTCTTGGGTTCCCAGAGTGCTTGGAAGGAATCAGTTTATCTCATGTGTGTTTGTTAACCCCATTCTGTTTCAATTTGATTTAAAACAGCTGGAGTCTCTCACCTGGGCCATCTAGTGTTGGGTGTATGGGATTTGGAATGATATGATGGACCCGAATGAAATACGGAGTACTTTGGCCTGATAAACTTGGTATGTTGTATCTGGTGTTTGTGTTTTCCCACAATGCTTCCTAGCAAATGGAAACATTCAGTCCCAGGAATTCCCCCTTTGTTTGCTGTTCTGTGTCTTTCATGGAGTGCCAGGACAAGAGAGGGTGCCATGTTGCACCACATCTATCAAAGCAAATGATGCAACATGGATTAGAGACATGTGTCTATGGAGGATTGCTGATCTGAGCTCAGCCCAGGAGGAAAAGGAAGTGATATTCTATTAGGTCTATTCCTGGTGAGCGAGCTCTCCCGAAACTGCCTGTCCCTCCTACCACCATTCTTTATCCCAGTCTCTTTGTGCCCCCATCGCTGGACTAAAGTAAATGAGTAAATGAATAAATGAGGGCTATGAAGATGCGTTTTGTAAATCATATATTTCTAGCAATCGTTTTCTAAATGAGATCAATGTTCACTGTGACACAGGGCATGGCAACAAGTTTTGCGAAATGATACTTTTTCAATGTGTTTTATAACTGTATTTAAAAAAATGATGATAAAGAAAAAGCTTCTTTTTTTTTACACAATTGCATTAACAACCTGTATGAAAGCAAAGCTCACATTTTGAAAAATAACACCACACTGGTATAAATAAGTTATACCTTAGAAACGGTTCTTAAGTGTAGATTCCTTCAACTTTCTCCATATTATTTCAGTCAGCACTTAGTTTCCACCCCTGACATATATCAACTGGTTTGGATGGATAGGGAAATTCAGGATAGAATATCATCATTTATTGGCTGAGTAAAGAAATCCATGAAAAAAAACATCCTAGGTAATTTTAATTAAATAGCATAGAGATTGCAATATTTTTAGTATGCCTTTTAATATTTTACTAATTCCAAGCTTACTGAAAAATTATAAAAATGGAAGAGATCTCTATCTACCTAATTTTCTAGTTTAACTTTATTTATATTTTCTTTTCTTTTCTTTCTTTCTTTTGCTGGTCTTGGGGGTTGAACACTGCCCTTGGGCACTGTCCCCGAGCTTTTGAGCTCAAGGATAGTGCTCTACCACTTAAGCTACAGCTACACTTCTGGCTGTTTTAGTGGTTAATTAGAGAAGAGTCTCAAGGAATTTCCTGCCTAAGCTGGCTTTGAACCACGGCCCTCAGAATTCAGCCTCCTGAGTAGCTAGGATTACAGGCCTATGCAACTGGTTCCTGGCTATATTTTCTAGGTATATGTCTGTTTTTCTTCAAATCATTTTAGAAATAGCTGAAAACAGACTTCCCTTACTACTAAATACAGTAATATTTTCTAAGAACAAGAGCACTGTCTAATGCAGTTCACTTATAAAGGGCCTGGACCCAGTTAGTAAACAGTGAGCAGTCCTAATCATTCTTTCTTTTTCTTTTTTGTTAGTCATGGGGCTTTAACTCTGGGACTGAGTGCTGTCCCTGAGCTCGTCAGCTCAAGGCTAGTGCTTTACCACTTGAGCCACAGTGTCACTTCCAGTTTTCTGGTGGTTAGTCTGAGATAAGAGTCCCACAGACATTTTGTTCCCAGGCTGGCTTTGAACCATGATCCTCGTATCTCAGCCTCCTAAGTAGTTAGGATTACAGGCGTGAGCCATCGGCACCCAGCTTTAGCAGTACTGATCTTTCAGTAACTATCCTCTGCTTCTAGTCATCTTCTTTTGCATCTATACAGCTGTGTTTATTTGTATGATGCCCATATTCAGCTAATCTCTAGGCTTGTGAATTGTAGAATTATCTTGTGTCTGCATATTGATTAGAATCCCCAGATTAGATTTCTGAGGCTGTTTAAAAAAATCAAATCTGGGAATTCTTATCCACAGGAACTTTGTCCCATGTTACCAAATACAAGTCCCCAGACTTTAGCTCTGGAACTCAGTGCAGACAGGTAGGAGCCATGACCCAGGAAGGTGCACTATGTTCTCCCTTCAGGGGATGTAGTAGTTCAGCCAAGGGTGGGAAGCATACTGGGAAAATGCTGGAAGGCATTGGCTAGTGATGGCCCAGTCTCTGCTGGAATGTGTCTTGCTGTCTCCAGAGGTATGCTCCACACTGGAAACTTAAAAATAAACTTCTTTCTTATATGTGGCCATATCACCCAATCTTATCAGAATGTTTTTCCTGATACTAACTTCAATGCCTTCTAACCACTTCTGGTCTTAATTCTCTTCTCCAGAGTACAGCAAATGACTTGCCTGTGCCTATATTGTGAAAATACAGAGAAGATAAACAGAAAAAAGAAAAAAAAATCACTCAAAATACCATTACCTAATGGGGTTCACACACACACACACACACACACATATATATCTATTAGTGTGTATATATTCATATATATACATATTTACATATATATATAACAAACTCCAGCTAAATATGTACATACAGGTATGCATACACAATATATACACATTACATGTACTTTATGTTTTTAAAGTATGAAGAACTTACTGTACTGTGGATTTTTCTTAGTGCTATATCAAACAGAAATATGCTTTGAGCTTTGAAAGCACATTTTAAATAACTAAGTTAAATTGAATTCCAGTATTTTGACCTAGTAGAATTTATTCAAGCATTTCCTGTGTTTGTTTAGGTTATTTCCAGCTTTTGCTATTATAACTAAAACTTAAACCAACAAATAAATGACTGATAAATCATTGTCTGAATTTTGGTTATTTCTTTAAGAAAGATTTCTAACTGTAGAGTTAGTGAATAATTTTTTTTTTAAAATACACGTTGCTTACTCACTACGCAAAGAGGCTGTGAAAGCTTTTACCTCCATTAGTCTTTTAAACTATCTCTTACAATTGTCTTTTGCAAAAGAAAACTAGCAAATCCAGAGGTTAAAAATGCATTTCACGGTGATTTTTAACTTGTAAATTTTTTGCTTTCATGATGCAGAGATATTTTTAAATATAAAAGACACACAACCATATACGTATACACTTTGATTACTCAGAGACTAAACATGTTCATATGTATTTGTGTGTACACATACATCTCATACATTTGGCCATTTTCTGGCTTTTTTTTTTCTAAGTATGTGGTACCAAGGAATCGAACCCAGGGTTTCATGAATGCTAGGCAAGCACTCTACCACTAGGCCAAACTCCCTGCCCCATTTGGCCATTTTCTATTAAACAAGATGAACAAGCAGTTAAGTGGAGAAGAAATAGACCAAATCCATTTTTTTCTTATAAAAAAAGCACGGTACAATTTTTTTTGCTGTTTTGTAAAGTACTTTTCCTTTTTAAGTATAAGTAAAGAACAGTAAGGATTGGATTATAGTTGATTTTTAAACTAATTTAAATAGCTATCCAATTTTCCTCATCAATTGTTGAAAAGATTTCCTTTCTCGTTAGTTATTACTCTATGGTAGCATGTTGTGCTACTAGAGATAATATTACTCTCATTGATTTGTCTGAATTCTTGAACTAGTAATAAGACTTATCTGATTTTCTATCCTTTGGGTGACTCAAGTTCTATACTTACTATCTTATTGTTCATAAAATTATTTAATATCTTTGCTCGTTAATTTTTCTGCATTGACTTTAAGTCTTTTTTCCACCATCGGCTAAAACGTCCCACTGTAATTTTGTGTTACCTATAAATTAATTAGGAGACATAATATTTACTGTTCCAGATGTTCATAAAATGGTATAACATTTCATCTAGTCAAATCTAGTCAGTAAAATTCTGAAATATAATATGGATTTTGTTTCTATGTTATCTCTCATCTCTTTTGCTGTCCCTTGGTTACCTCATATTGTTACAGTAGTTCACCTTATTATCTGATATATTGTATATATATTTATTTGGTTATTTGAAATCGGATAGGGAAGGGGGAAAACAAGATGAGGGGCAGGAGTGGGGGAGGGAAATGAGGACCAAGACATGAGAAAGGGTATCAATGTTTGTGAAGCAATGCACCTTCTATCTGGTGAATATAATGTAACTCTTCTATTAATTACAATAAAAAATATATGGAAAAAATTGTGAAATATTTTCCAGATTAAAGGTGAATAAATCTTTCTGGGGATATTCCTTTTTATTCTTTTTTTGTTATAACATGTGCAAGATATAGTTACATTGGTTTTATGGTTATTTATTGATCTTTGACTATATATTTATAATTCAGGTTTTCTACTCAGTTCTCATTCATGTAAAAGTTAGTTCACAGGGATATTGTGAGCATAATCATAATGATACCAATTAGTAGCTACTTTGCCTATCTTTGGCCAACACTCATACCTCCTAAGTATTTTCTATAACATTGCATCTACTAGAGGTCTTAGAACATTGATATAGGCATCTGACTTCCTCCAGCTTCCTGTAGAAAGTTGTAACTTATTTTTAGTTGTGACATCTGTTACCCTTTTATAGTAGTTTTTACTCTCTCTAGGTTATTCATTTTTCTGAATTTTTACAATATTTTGATAATAACATATGCTAAATTTTATCACTTACTTTTTCATCACCTGTTGAAATAATTTCAAAGCTTTTATTATTTTAAACACTAATATTCATCCTTTTAGCTCTTTCCTATAATACCCAACTTATTTGTGAAAATATTGTTTTGCTAGCCAGGTAAACTTTTCTCACCAGTGATACCATTCTTTCCTTCCATAATGTATTCACTAACATTCTATTTTTGACAGTTTATTCATTCATTCACTGTATTATTTTACTGCTTTGGTTAAAATAAATGGTGCAAATTTGAGGTTGGCAATTGTTTTACAGAAGTGACAAGCCTAACCCTTGCTACCTTTTAGAATCAACAAAGAAAGAATCTCAGGAAAATAAAAATATTAGCCAATAAACCTTGACTTCATGTTACTGATAAGTGATAAATCACAGTAGCGGAATGACAGTGTCAAGGAGGTATGATGATTACAATTTGCATAGCACCATCCCCCTTCCTTGCCTCTACTCGAACTCACATGTGGAGACACAAGCATGCCAACTACATAAAGATCATTTGTTAATATAGCAGCTCTTGCATATTTTATTTTTTAACTCCAAATTGTGAAACATTCATTTTCACTCAAACTTCTTCCAATTCTTTCAATCATTTAAGCATTCAACAAAATTTTACTGAAGGGACTAATGTATGACATCCCCTATGTTAGAACTGGAGGACACCTTTTAGATAAGTCAGATATGCTTCTTATTTTTGTAGAACCTACAATTTCACATGTAAGACTCATTTTTCTTCATAGATCTGTACTTGTTAGACTTTATCAAGTGTTAGTTTTCCATATTGCTCTGTTATTTAATCACATAATATACAGTGTTTCCTGATTACTGATGATCTGAATATACCTGAATTAATCACTCAGTATATGCTAAGCACTATTCCAGACACTAAGGATTCCAAGGTGAATAATGGTCTCACTATGTGATTTCTCTCCCTCCACCCTCTGCATACACTCCCACTGTTTGTTTTGTGATGTCACCTGCCATGAGGCCTTCCTTGGAGCCAAGCCCTAGGTCATGCACTTTAACTGACCTCCTTTAACCTGGGTCTTGCCCTCCCTAGGTTTTGGGGGTTGAAGATTACTAATTATATCCCGTGTGTCCACCACAGAGTGTAGTACCATGCTTTGTATGTGTATGGCACGAACAGTAAAGAACTAAATTGGGCAAAGTAACAATACAAGTCCTTCTTTTTAGGTTATTTGCATTGAACTCCCTGAAAACTAGAACACATTTTACATTCTTGCATCATTTTGGAAAACTGAAACAATGGTTGTCCAACAAACTTAAATAAAAGTGACATCAAGTACTTGAAATTTTATGAAACAAAAAACCAAACCAAAACAAAAAACCCTAGAAGATTAAAAGAAGGAAGTTTCAGTATTACTGACCACAGGGTGACTGTATTTATAGTCCAGGGTTTTCTGAGAATGGAGTATACAACACAGGAGAAGAGCAAGAGCAACAAATAATAGGAAAGAATCTGGAAGGGGAGAATGAACCAAGGAAATGGAGAAACACAAAGAAATACAGAAAGAATGAGAAACACAGAGTGAGTCTGTAGGCTAAAAAGCTACTGCTGAGTCAAAATTCAGTGTCATTAGGATGCAGCTATTTCTCACAGCACGTGCCCCCCCCCCCAAAGAAGGAAACGAACCAGCGAATGGAAATAACAGGAATATAAATCACTTAGCCAGTACTCATGGAGTCTTTATTCCATATTAAACTCCTAAATATATCACATCAGGATTAGTGTTAGCTCTTGGAAATGAAACATCAATAAGAGGACCACATGCTGGTGACTGTACCCCAACTAATATTTCAGCTCAGCTTTAATTATCATGCTCATCTGGTAGCAGCATGTTGCCAGTAAACAGAAATGGGTCATAGGAAGCTGGGTTCTTGTTCTGGATTATCATCATTATGACCTTAGTTGGTTACTTCATTTGTTAAATGTGAATAAAAATTCCCCATTCTGCTGTTTCATGGGGATATTGAGAGGATTCAATGTGGATGGATGGACAGATAGATAGATATATAGAAATATTCCCATCCTTGAATGAGTGTAAAATGTCAGATAAATGTAAAACTGACCTTGTTCTTTTCACTTAAAGTAGAGGGTAGGTGGGGAGGTGGGTTTGATGACATCTTGCCATCTTGCACAGAATTCGTGGTGACTGACTGAGGTGTCTATTTTTTTTTCTCCTCAGAAATATCTGGTCTAAGGTTATTACTGCTTACTTAATTTTTTGCATACTTTTCCCCTCTAGAAATGCCAAAGGTGAAAAATACTAGTCTACTGCTATAATTTGTCACCCTTGCTGTCTGAGCAAGACAGGCATAGACAGTTTAGTAATTAAGCTTTTCAACACTGCATCATAAAGTTTTATTCTGGCAAAGGCTATATTTATCAGCTAACAAGTATTAAATCACTCCACTGTTCAAGCTATTTCTCACTTGAATATGTTCCTTTCAAAACAGAGCAGCTTGCCCTGGCTGACTTGATTAATAAAAGCACCTTTTTTTGGAATATAGTGATGATGTGTGGTCTTGCAGAAAGGCACATACCTCAGCCACTTTTCCAAGTGGCACTGATCCTTTATTCTCTAGGGGATATTGAAACCTTCACCCTGCAATCTTTTAGGGAATCCTGATATCTGCTTTCTGTAGCCCTTTGGTGATCAGGAGAGAGAGTCTCAAATCCATTTCATTTCTAAAGACAAAACAACTGAAAATGTGAATGCAAAAGAGGGTTTTCAAAATGAGTGAAAAAAAAAACAATAACAATGTCAATATGATAATGATCTCCACCTTAAGGATAGTTGAGTTTTCTTTTTCCCTGCTCATAATATAGTCATATTGAAATATACAGAATTAGTAGTGTATGAAAAGTTGTTACTAATAGTTAAAGAGAGTCATTTTTCTAAGTAATCTATCTGTTTTTTTTAAACCTTTCTTCGTAGGATGTAAATTCATGAAACAACAGCACTGTTCTTAAAAGTTCAGCAGGCTTTCAGATAATTATATAATTTAAAAATTATAAATATAGTTGAATCATATGTAAAACCCATATAAGGACAAATGCTCATCAATTATGAAATAGATCACTATATTTTTCATGATTTTATGCCAGAGACTGACTGTATTAGCTTCCTTTTTTTTGTTTCTCTACTTCCAAGATTTTTTTTTGCTTCAGAATAAGTGACATTACCCACATGTAAGTATTCTTTGAATATTTTATTGCTAAGAGAATAGCATAGGATCAAATACTCTACTTTGTGAGTACACAAATATTTTCTACCTATCCCTGTGTCTGTGTTTGTGCATGCATGACAAATGGCATATAATGGAGTCATTAAATACCACCAGAGTAAGGAGTCTTTTATTGGACTTTACTTAGTTTGTAAAATCACAACTATTTCTTTCCTTGGGAAGTGATAGCATAGAACTCACTCTTTTACATTTTAAATTAGCCTCAGTAAATCGTTTGAAAGGTTAGGAACCAATTTCTCTCCACCCAGAATCAGAGGGTCACATCACTGAAGCATATTGGGATGCCATATTGAATCACTAAGTTGGCAAATATTGACCTCTTTTAAGTCCATCCATTTTTCTGGTTCAGTAAAGCTTTCAAGTTATTTTTTTTATTGTCCAATAAAAATTTACATCACTAGATGTGACACAGGTCTAAGTGCTATAGCCCATACTGGTGAGCAGGTAAGTGAGGAGTTCCAGCCACAGGAGATACAGAAGATGATAATCAAGACATTTTTCTTCAGTTTCTATTTAATATTTTTTGGTGTTTCATCTGAAGACAGAAATTTGAGTGTTAAGAAAGTACTGTGTGATTTGGGAGAATTAAGGTGAATCTTGTTAATTTGGGAAAATCTGCAGGTTCCTTTGTCAATCAAGCCATTATCCCGACATCAGCTCTAAGATGAGAATTTATCTAACTTAAAACTCAGATCCTCTGAGAACTTGGGAAATAAATGAGAAGTATAATTTACACTCTGTGATCCACAGTGTGGAGAGATCTTGTACTTGTGAAAATATTCATTCAAGCACACATTGGAAGACTTACAATGGGGTTTAATAATCATTATTCTTTATTCCGAAATGAAATTTTTAAAAGGGTATTCAGAGTTTTAGCACTGAATTTTTCAAAAAGTTATTCAGAGTTTTAGCACATGTATCCTTCCTCCGGCTTAATATGATTTTGAGTGAGAGTCACTTTTTATTCTTCAGCACCAGCTTCCTAGCAAAGATTCATTATGGTAATTCAGAAAAGTGGGAAAAGGTAGAAGGTATAATAAATTTTTTAATATGGGACATAACTATTTAAGTTATAAAATAGCTTTTATATTTCATATGAAAAATGACAATTAAGTGAAATAATGTCACTTCACAAAAAAGGAAACAAAATAATCCAGAACAGAAATTTGTGAGAATGAAACGTCAATGTAAATACAGAGAGAAGGAATACAGGCACTACACATGACTCTTTAGAGCTTCCAGAACACACAAGGCAGAAGTTACACAGCCATCGAAGTTGGACTGAGTAAATCCATCCCCTCCACACACAAGGAGAGGCTTGCAATGGAGAGTCATCTGTCCAGGGTACTTGGCAGCAGCATTTGTAACCTGAATGGTTAAAAAAACAAATAAAAAGGATTGCAGTTTACATTGTTCACTCTACTCTGCTGGCATAGTACATCCCACGGAGAAAGCTATCCTGTCTTCAGACATCAAGAATTCTACAAAATAGCACCAGTCAGCATAAAAATAAAGACCCCCAATAGTTCCACTAGCCCAAATGTTTACATGGGCATCCTTACATGTTTAAATTCTCAGTGATAGCTATGACTAGCAGAAGTGTATAGATCTTTAGGATTATAAGTGCTATGGACTTGAGTTGTATTTTCTGCTCAAAGTTCTTATACTGAAATAGCCCCCAGGTGATGGTGATAACTGGAGGAGAGTCCTTTAGGAATGTGATTAAGTCATATGGGATTAGAATAAGTTGTCCCAGGGGATCCAGTTGGCCCCTTCTTCCATGTAGCAACACAGCCAGTAGGTACCATCTATGAAAAGAGGGTCTACACCAAGCGCCTCAGTCCATGGTCCTGTGCCCAATAATAGCATGCTTTAGGTCAAAAACCTAAAACATGTTCCCTCCTTCTTTCCTCCTTTCCTTTCTTTTTATTCTTTTTCATTATGTTCTAAACATGGTTGGTTCTGAGTTTCTGGGCAGTAGAAAGTTCCCATTTTAAGACATCCCTGTCCTGTGTTAAAGGAGTTCTTAGTCCCAAATGTAAGACTGAGCCAAAAACAGTAAGTAGCTCCCTTCTATTATTTACTGAGCACCTCCTTTGTGCATCGTGGAAATGAATTAATCCATTGTAATTTATTCATGTTGTGATTATGGGAGTCCGATGAGTTTGCTAGTAAAGGTTATTCTAAGAAGGAACATTATGTATAAATGTCCAGTTTATGTGCAAAGATAGAGCCCAGTACGCTTAGGAAAGTATGACGCAGGTCATAGTGTGTGTGTGTGTGTGTGTGTGTGTGTGTGTGTGTGTAGTGGCTGAATGAAGAAAAGGACTTCATAATTGAGGTCAGTTAGGAAGGATTTAATGTTTCACATTTTAAAAATAGAAACACCAATAAATAAGAAACGTCCAAGGTTTATGTTATGTGAAATAATATGAGACACAGCGGTTATTTCCTGGGGAAAACATTCTTAAGATTAGGATATGATGATGCTGATAATTTTCACATGAGAAGAACAAGTGAAAGGTAAGTGTTATAATCTTGAACACTGAAATTGATGGCCACTGAATCATCCCAAACTCCCTAGAACACCAAAATACACAAAGTTCTAGTGGCAGTCTCACTTCACATTGCTTCACAGCACAACCTCAGGGCATCATTCATGCAGACATGACAGCATGGCAGTTCTCACCATGTTGTGCTTTCGTGAAGAGTAATAGTGTAAGAGGTATAAGGACTTGTTTCCAAATCAGGCAAAGGTGAAACTCTGTAATAAATACTGCTTAGATAACTGTGTTGAGATTTTGGTGTTGAATAGGCTGTTAATATATACTTTTACCATTGAAGATGTGAAGAAACATTTTGCTTATTTTGTTGATAGATTATATTTTGATTTTCTTTTCAGAGAAGGAGATCAAACTGCATGGTTTGCAAATGCTAGGGAAGTGCTCCACTCTGGTCTACATCCCTAGTACTTTGGTGTTGTTTTAACAGAAAAGGCAGAACAACTGCTACTTTGTTGAGCTACTGATAAGGACACCTAGAACCCTGAGCTACTAAGATATAAATACAATGCTAAGAGGATCCTCTCACTTTAGGAGAGCCCTTTATAGTAACATCTCTGATACACACAGCACATGTGTGGAAATCTGCAAATACGATCTTTGAGAGGCTAACAGAGACAGCACATACTAGGGACACTGAAACATAGCCTTTGCTTTTTATTTTTGTGTTTATATATATTACTGCTATTGTAGAGGTGATATACATGAGTCCGGAAATGAATCCAATTCTTTTTGAACCCTGTCTTTCCTTCTCTCGATCTCTCCTAGTTTTTACCTCTTGTCCCCAACCACAAGATGTACAGTTCATCTTCCACACAGTGTCTACTGAGTGTCTCTGTTATATTTGCTCACCCTTGCTCCACCTTTTCTGTGGAACCTTCCCAAATACAAACAGACAAAAGGAAAAGAAAACAAAAGCAGCAACTACAGCCGATTAATAAGTCTTCTTTCCTTGTCACTCATTTCATAAAATCCTATTTTATATAATCATAGGTACATAGCTAGTCTCTAGACATAAACACACTGAGGTGAAAGGAAGATGGGCATAGTGGCCATACGTATTCAGTCAGCGCTTTGACACTTTTGCTTTGGAAAGAATTCTAGCAAGTTGGGATTTGTCAGTGGAATACTAAGAAAGGAAAAGATGCTAGATATTAGCGACTTTGGAACATGTCAACTGATAGTTTGAAAGCCAGGGATGTTACATAAAAACTCAAACAGGGAAGATGCCTGGCATTCTGGGGCCACTTACTAAATGGGCCAACAATTTTTTTAATTTTTTAAATAGGTCCCCGAAGTGTCAGCCATTAGCTGTCCTGCATCATTAATGTTCACAATAATGGCCCTAGCTTTCCAGAACCAATTCCGATATGCATAAAAGATTCAGTGCTAGTATTTCTTGAATGTTTACTGCCTGCATATCAAATGCTTGACATGCATATCTCATTCAATTCACACAGCAACTCTGTGAGGTAGATATTACTATTCTCACAATATCGATGAGAAAGTTGAGATTCAGCACTATTGCTATTAGTCCAAGACAGAAAGCTCATAGATGAATAAAATGAGAGAGCAGGCCGACTCTGGAATCTACATTCCCAGCACTTTTAGTAAAATTTCCATAATGCTATGATGAAAGGAAAGCAAAACAAAAAATGTCTGAGTAGTCATTTATCTTTAAGCAGCCTGAAAATCAATATACATGGAATACGTAATTTATATAAACTAGGTATAATTAAAAGTTTTTAAATAGGTATTGAATTTTGTGTCTCTAGAAAATTCATACAACTAGGATCATTGATCCATATTCATATAAACACATACCCATGTGTGTGTCTGACTATGCAGAATATATGCACATGTCTAACTCTCCATTTGTGGTGAGGTTTTGATATATTCCATTTGACATCCTCATATAGATAAACTGTGGCACCAGTAGACGTACAACTATTAAGTAGAACGGAGCTTAAGGGAAAAATGTTCTGCCCAGTCTAAGCTGGTAACTTATCAGTGCTATGTAATTTAATTTGATGAGTAGTAAAAACTAGATGGCAGATCACATGGCTAGAAAACTGGGCCACTGATTAGCTGGTTGGCAGTTTGGATGAAATCAATCTCACTGCATTTAGATGGAATTGCCCATTTTGCAATTACCCAATGAGGAAAATATGAAAACATGGAGTCTGTGTTGGCAAGCTTCTTCAGCCATGTGAACCAGAAAGCCCTGGAGTACAGGAGCACAGAACTGTCAAAGCCACAATCTCTCACAGTATTGCAGCCTCTGGAGCCACAATGAGGAACCACATCTCAATGACTGTGTTTAAAAGAGATGTCAGGGCTGAAACAACTCCTTGGAAATCCAGGTTGTTCTGGCTTGCGTGTGTGCTAGGGCTGGTCAGAAAGAACTCTTGCCTGCTCTAGGTGAGAAATGTAAGACTTCTGTAAATTTAGGTGATGGCTGAATTGGCTGTATGGATTTAAAGGAGAAAAAGTTGTTTTTTTTTAAGTGATTTAAAACCATGTAGATGAGTTTTGTGATTGTACTCTAACTGCAGAATAAAATATAAACTGCTAGGCTTCATAGGGAGAGCTCTTCATAGTAGAGTTCTAACCTCTATTCTAGAAATGTCCTTTCAGACTTATCTACACATAATTCTATTGCAAGCATAAAGAAATGAAAGAGAAATGTGGTAGAGAATAGTGGTACAGTGCTAGCCTTAGAAGACAGTGATGAGACCCTGAGTTCAAGCACTATTACTGGACTGAGAGAGAGAAAGAAAGAGAAAGAGACAGAGAGAGATAGACACAGAAACAGAGAGACAAAGAGAGAAAAAGACAGAGAGACAGAGACAGAGAGGTAGAAGGAGAAAGAGAAGATATTTGCAGAGATTGGCTCTCTTTCCAAAAATGCCCTCCATCTTGGAGTTTCACCTCTCTGAATTACTTTTGAACACTGATTACTTTTGAACAGTTGATGTCCTAAAGTCTTGATACTTGCTCACGTGATCTGTCTTCCCTCTGTGTTGACCATAGCACTGACAAAGTAGGGTATTCTTCCAGAAGGCTCCACTGAATTATTCTTTGGGGGTTTTCTTCTGAGCTACTGACTTGGTTCTGCAAGTTCATACTATGCATTTTTCTTTTCAGTGGGAAAGAAACATTTCTACACAGCAAACCAGTCTCATGCTCTTTTCCTCCAATCACCTTTCAATAATTTGGTAATGAAAATATCAAGCAGGTTTCCCATTGCAAATCTATCAGAAATTAAGTTCATGTCTATAAAGACAGGCATCTTGCCTGTCTTCAAAGTATAGGGAATAGTAAATAAATTAAGAGGGGCTGGGAGTTTAGCCTAGTCCAGAGTGCTTGCCTAGTATGCACGAAGACCCGGGTTTGATTCCTCGGTACCACATACATAGAAAAGCTGGAAGTGGTTCTGTGGCTCAAGTAGTAGAGTGCGAGTCTACAGCAGAGTGCAGGCCCTGAGTTCAGGCCCTGACTGGCAAAAACAAACAAACAAATAAATAAATTAAGAGGAGAGATACAGTGAATACCTACTAGTAAACATTAGCGAGTACAACAGTAACAGAGGAGTCGCAGGAGTCCCAAGGCAAGGCCTGCTGGGTGGACAGCATTTCCACATGAAGAGTTCTCTATCTTCAGCTGTGCTGCCTTATGTGTTTCATTATCTCAGTTCATCTAAGTGAACAGCCTCAGGTAAGACTGACACACATAGACAGGTGATCAGAAAATCAATGCAAGCATTTACAAAGGTAAATGTACCAACTTTAGCAAGAAATCTGGTTCTCTCCCAGGCCATTCATCTTGGCAGGCAAATTTCCCCAACTGTGTCTTAGATTATTGGAATGGCACGCGCGCAGCAACTGCTAACAGACATGACTAATCAATTGTGGCATTCTTTCCCACCGAGCCCAGAAGTGGCCTCGGCATCCTCGCTTCAGTGCTTCAGGCAGCCACTACCAGTCAATGAGAGGTGGCACTGGGGAGAAATTCTATATTACCAGCCTCACATTATAAGACTGCAGAGCAAACATGCAATTAGAAGTAAAGGAATTAAACATTCTTTACTTTTTCCCCTTTCTCTTTCTTTTTCCATTCAGCCAGGGAAGCTTGAGGCACAGCTTTTCTCCAAACCAAAGCTATTTCACTGTTAAGAAATGGATCACATTAGAAGCGTTTCCTCCAGATGATTCTGGAAAGCCCAACTACAATTCCTTCCATGGGTCACATCAGGGCTTTGACTGCATGTGAAAATCAAGTACAGGTGTTTTGGTTGCAGCTGTAGTTCTTCAAAATTGCACACCAAAAATATCAGGGCTTGTGGGAAAAATAGAGCTGGAGAAGATGACTCAAAAAATCTATGGAGCGCTGAACCAAGAACTAACAAAAACAATAAATACCACTTTAAAGTGACTAGCACAGCTACTTCTGCCCAGCCTCTGCATTTAG
Source organism: Megascapheus bottae (assembly GCF_031878675.1). Classification (NCBI taxonomy): domain Eukaryota; kingdom Metazoa; phylum Chordata; class Mammalia; order Rodentia; family Geomyidae; genus Megascapheus; species Megascapheus bottae. Next base: position 30,717,512 of record NC_143523.1, on the reverse strand, counting down.
CTGAAGTGATCCATTCTTCACGGCCTAAACTCTGGGGTTCATGCTTCCCCTTGAAGAACTGTTGTTCTAAAGGAGAGTATTTCAATCTAAGTTTAAAATTATGGCCTAGCATGCAGCCTTTCTCATCAGTCCATCATATTGGTACAGAAGCATCGTTGTGTTTTCATCACTGACACTTATACCCTGCAGAAGATCTTATCATGGTGAAAAACCCCAAAGTTCGTCAGTATTTATTTGCATGCAAGGAAGGCAACCCTGTAGATTTTCACTAAGTTCTTCACATAGGGTAAGGTTTTATTTTTGCTTGTGAGAAAAGCTATCACAAGAATTCAAAATATAAATAGGCATATGAAGCCAATATGGTTCCTCCCAGTGCTGGTATTTGTCAATTGCAGAGTAGTCCTTAATATCCTCAAAGGATGTGTTGCTGGGCTTCCAGCTACTGACTGAAATTGTAGTTGGTATTCATCTCTGTATATACATTAGTCTCCTCTTATTCATGGTTTGGATTCACATGCTTCTGTTACCCATGATCAACTGCTTTCTGAAAACAATAAGTGGAAATTTACAGAAATAAGTCATTCATAATTTATAAATTGTTTGCTGCTCAGAGTAGTATGATGGGGCCTCCAGGGCTGGAGCTGAAGCTGTACCTCTTCATTCACTATGAGGTGAGTCATCTGATTGTTCTGTGTATCCATACTGAATATATTACCTGCCTCATTATTCACATAACATTTATTACGGTCTATTGATAGTCATTCTGGATTAATTTTTTTTGTCGCTAGTGGAGCATGAACTCAAGGCTTGGGTGTGGTCCTTGAGCTTTTTTGCTCAAGGTTAGTGCTCTACCAGTTCGAGCCACAGAGCTACTTTCAGTTTTCTGGTGATATTTAATTGGAAATAAGAGACTCATTGCCAAGAGACTCACAGCCAAGGATGGTTGTGAACCATGATCCTTAGCTCTCAGTCTCTTGAGTAGCTAGGATTACAGGCGTGAGCCACTGGTACCTGGCTTCTGTTTTACTTTTAGTTATGAATGCTAATACCTTACTGTATCTAATTTATAAATAAAACTTTATCATTGATATACATATATGCATATATGTGTGTATATATTATATATAATATATTTTGTATCTATCTATCTATCTATCTATCTATCCATCTATCTATGAGAAAACATACAGGATTTGCTTCTGTCTGCAATTTCAGGCACCCACTGGTGATCTTGCAATGTAGCTTCCATGTACAAGGAGGGGATCCGTATGAGTTAATTCACAAACAAATCCAGACCTTGTAAAAGTAAATAATTTTACTAGTTTCTTATATTCCTTAGGGTCACTTTAAGTAGCTTTGGGTACACATGCATCTTGACAGCAGATAGAGCTGTTTAAACCCTCATTTGGATATAACCATCCGGCTTCTTTAGGAAAGGAATTTTATCCCTTGCAGTATGTGAAGCTGACTTTTCACTTAAATTGTATTTGAATTCAGGGAAATCTTATTGTTTCTAGTTGCACATTCACTTGCTTGGGGGCAAATTCCCAGTAATAATCTCCTTGCTTGGCATTTCCCCTATCCATTGTGTGTGTGAGGTATTGACTGCCCTGGTCATAATGAATAACTATGAAGGCTGAGATTGGATGGGGCTGATTCATACATTTCTCACTTCCTGGCCTTCCTCTACTCTGCTGCCAAGGAAAACCTAAGTCCATGCCACGGGCCATAAACAGTAGAAACTGAATATTTGGTTAGCTTATTCTTTTATAGCCCCTATGTAAATCTCAAAGGTAGTGGTTCCCCAGAGGCAGTTTATGGAAGGATGAGAAAAATCAGGGGTACTAAGAGGTTTTCCATAGTGCTAAATGTCTATCATGTATAATGTTTATAAATAGGTTATAAGGTTATACGTTGTTTGGTTGTTCTTTAAATTCTGGATGTTGTTCTTTTTAAATGTTTAATGCAGGATTCCTGTAATTTGCATAGTGTTTCCCAAGAGCCTATGTGTTAAAGGCTTGGTCCCAGGATGCACTGCTGGCAGGCAGCATGAACTCTGGGAGCTGGGGCGGAGTGCGATCGTTAGGTTACTGGGGCAAACTCACACAAGGGGATTGTAGGATGCTGGCTTCCTTCATGTTATTCTTTGCTGCTGGCTCTGAGGTGAGTGGTTCTTCTCTGCCCTGTGCTGTCATGGTAGTAATACCTGAGTGCTCCCTTGCCATAGACCTGAAGCCAAACAGGCCAGTCATGGAACCTTTACAACTTTGAGCTAGATGAATCTCACTTTCCCTTACCCACTTTCTCTCCTTTTCCACCTCCTTTGTCCTTGCCTCTCTCTCTCTCTCTCTCTCTCTCTCTCTCTCTCTCTCTCTCTCTCTCTCTCTCTCTCTCTTTCTTTCTCTTGCTCCCTCTCTCTCCAAAGCCAGCATGGGCAGAAAAGTTTGTGAGATTTTTTTTTTTGCCAGCTCAGGGCCTGAACACTGTCCTTGGGCTTTCTCAAGGCTAAAGCTCTCGTGCTTGAGCTACAGCACCACTTCTGGCTTTTTCTATGTATGTGGTACCCAGGATCAAACCCGGGTCTTCATGCATGCTAGGCTGTCACTAAGCCAAACTCCCAGCTGAAAGTCTGTGAGATTTCTGTCTACAATTAAATCACACACACACACACACACACACACACACACACACACACACACACACACACAGAGCTGAAAGTGGAGCTGTGGCTCAAGTGGTAGATTAGCATTAGCCTTGAGCAAAAGAAGCCCAGGGAAAGTGCTGAGGCCCTGAGTTGTAGCCCCAGGACTTGCACGTGCACGCATACACACAGAATGTAAAGACTTGGTGGTGGTATCCAAGTGTACATTTCTGTATTTACTGAAATAGGATAGATTCAAGGAAGAACTCAAATAGTGCAATTCTTTAGAAAGGCTAACTCACAGTCCAAAAAATAAATACCAGGAAATGGCACTCTAAAGGGTCGGCCCAAGAGAAGGAGGGTAGACAATGAAGTAAATAGGGGAAGGGAGAAATAGTCATACAGTTCTGTACATGTCCTTCAGAATTAACAGCTCTGAGGAAGGGGTGGAGTTGGGATGGAAGGGGGACAGTAATGGAAGGGGTGACACTAATCAAGATGTGCTGTATTCATAAACTGATTTGTTGAATAGCAACTCCCTTGTATAATTACTTCAAGATTTTTTTTAAACTTTTGTAGCCTCAGACACAGCCATGGAGGCCATGCTCTGGTCTTTGTACCTATCTCTTCATTCTTGTGAATAAATGCTTGCTCAAAGACTGGATGCATATGGGTCAACAAAAGTCAAATTCCCACTTAGGAAATTTTTAAATACTCAGTGTGCAAATGGTCTATAAACATGATAGACTTCTTCCTCTATTAAATTTTTTTTCACTTTCTCAATCTCTAAGTTTGGCTGCTTCTTTCCAAAGAAGAAAGTAAATATTTCCAATAACAGGCCATTTTTTTCTGTATGACTTTAATGTCTATATCTTTAACTTCTTTCTTAAAAATTCTCTTTATATTCAGACTTTGGGGGCTCTGCAAGGAGTTTATTTGCTATGTTATTAAGAAGAATGATGCTAAAGATTATTTCTGAACAATATATTTTAGAAATGAGTCATGAGGGATTAATAATGATAAATAAGGATACTGATTATACCACTTAACTATTTCTCTGACTTCTTTGGAGCACTGACTTCTGAGGCTCTCTGTTCTATATCATTTCATACTATCATATTTTATATTCACAGGGCTCTGTATCAACACTTGATGCTTTCTTGAAAAGAAGGTACATTTTTAATTGGTTCTTGTGTGTTGGTACTCATCACCCTCCTCTGTTCCAACAATCTCTCCCGTGTTCTATTCAATTTAATGATGATATCATAAGTCCATTTCTTTGTTGCACTGGAAGGAAAGATGTGCATGCAATGTAGACTCCTGACTGCAGAGCTCTGTGTGAAGTACTACAGTGAGCTGCTGTAAAATTACTATTGCTGGCAATTCCCTAGATATGATGGAAGTGATGGGGTTTGCTCAGTTCTCAGTGGAGCCTTTCACTTTATTGGTATTTATCTATTCTATTGCAATAAGCCATTGGCTAAAGGCAGGCAGAGCGGGCCACAAATCAATTATATGACTTATGTAGCAGCTTTAGAGGACTCGAACTGCAAAGGATGTCCTGTGGTGAAATTGTATATTTAATTGTGACATTTGCATTGAGTTCATTTAGATCTACGGTATCTCTCAAAGACCTGAAAACACTGTAACAGTCTCATTAGATGAGCACTTGCTCAGATCAAGCACATAATAATGAATGAGATATGGTTTACCCTAGTACTGTTGCAGTCATAGTGGTCCAAACTTTAGCCATATTATATTTCCCTTCAGAATTTTTAACTTAGTAAAGGATTCTTCTGCCTTTCAGCAAGTTTTATTATGCCCATTCTTTCATTTGTCAAATATTTGTCTTATTCCTAGCGGTTGCTAAATACGATGAAAGGTGTGAGTTTTCAAAGACGACTTTCTTCACCTAAGAGTAATGTAACAGATTTGGAATCCTTTAGTTTCATGTAACTATAAATCCTTGCATTCTGGATCTAAGGGCTTGAGACTTAGACACAGAGACAGCCATTGTTGGGTCAAGAGGTAAAGTGAAAAGCATTCTTCCTCATCTACTGTGCTTCATTATTCATTCTTCACTGAAATCAAGAGCTGTTGTTTCTCCCCCAGAATCAGTCCTTTAGGATCCCTCCTGCCATTCACCTTTGATTCTTCTTGACCGCCCAGTCTGACCATGGATGTTTCTTCCTAGTTCTCATGAATGCTGAGTAGACCCAACAGTAATAGGTCTAGGCTTTGAACTTGGGGCACTGTGCTTGTAGCCAGTGGTCTACCACTTGAAACATAGACCTGTCCTTTTTGTTTTAGTTATTTTTTTCAAACGGAATTTTTGCTTGGGCTAGCCTGAACCTCTACCTCCTATTAATGCTTACCAAATGTTCGGGATGATAGGGGCATGTCAACATGTTCAGCTTTTGACAGTTGAGATAAAAACTCATAATCCTTTTCTCCCAAGGTGGCCTGAAACTGCACTCCTCACAATCTGAACTTCCACAAGCATGAGCCATCAGACCAAGCTGGTCCATTTTTACTTATTTTTTAAAATAGAACATGAAACTTAGGCCTTTTGATTTAAAGGAATATATTCCAATTCCTATTTTATTGCTACTAGTTACATCGCTTTAAGCGAACCTTGGCTTCCTCATTTAAGGCAAAGATAATATTAATTGCCAGATCAAGCAGAACTATTGTGAGGATCAAATGAAAGCAAGTATAAAAGTACTTACTAAAGTCAGAGTATAAATGTTAAGTATGAGTATTTCTAGGTGACATCAAGAAAAGAAAGATGATTTAAAAATGTATTGTAATTGGGGAAATCCAGAAGTCAAAATATTACCTACAATAAAGTGAGGTATATAAAAGCAATAGACTTGACACAGGACTGTGTTTAAAGACTTCCCTGTTTTGTTATTTTCTGGCATCTGAACCTCACAGAAGGGATTCCTGGGTTTTCTAGTTCTCACCTTTCTCACCTAGGTGACAGGAGGACAATGAACCCCACAGAAAGTGAATTATATACAGTGCCCAGTAAGCTGCACAAACAGCAAAGGATAAGCAGTATGAGAGAGAGAGAGAGAGAGAGAGAGAGAGAGAGAGAGAGAGAGAGAGAGAGAGAGAGAGAGAGAGAGAGAGAGAGAGAGAGAGAGAGAATGTGAGAGAGAGGCAGACAGACAGAGAGAGAACGGGACAGAGAGACAGAAAGACAGAGGGACTAGAGAGGCAGAGGCAGAGAGAAACAGGGATACAGACAGAGAGAGATAAGAGAGACATGGAGAGAGAAACACACACACACAGAGAGAGAGAGAGAGAGAGAGAGAGAGAGAGAGAATGTGAGAGAGAGGCAGACAGACAGAGAGAGAACGGGACAGAGAGACAGAAAGACAGAGGGACTAGAGAGGCAGAGGCAGAGAGAAACAGGGATACAGACAGAGAGAGATAAGAGAGACATGGAGAGAGAAACACACACACACACACAGAGAGAGAGAGAGAGAGAGAGAGAGAGAGAGAGAGAGAGAGAGAGAGAGAGAGAGAGAGAGAGAGAGAGAGAGAGAGAGAGAGACAAATGCCCATGCTACATCAATCATGACATGGGCTAACATGGTACCCAGAAGGGCTATAACTAATGATGTCCATGACAAAGGTGAAAATAAGGAATGAGAAAATATGCAGTGTTCTAGAACTTCTTCTTTAGATACTTCTGACTGTGGCTGAACAAATGTCTCAGCCAGAGGACTTTGGAAGCATGGAAACTAAATGAATGTGCAAACAGCTTGGCCTGACAAAGCAGAAGCACTAGGTTCAGAGTTCAGTTTCCTCATCCTATGTTGCAGTTGTATATTACAATTTTCCCAAACTAGATCACTGGCCCTTACTCAAATGAACCTTCAGGCCTCCTTTTTTCTCTGGTTAACATTGCTCGGACATCTCTCCCTTTGGTACTTGTTTTTTAACCACTTCTCCAGGGCTGATTATCTGCTTGTTTTTCATCCTTGCTAATTGACTCTATGGAAAACTAGAAGGAAGGGAAATGTTTTGGAGCCTTTATAATGTAACACATTCTCTGACACAAAGTAGGACATCAATAAAAAATGTGTCTTAACTGAAAACATGAGTATATGTTACTAATTTCCAGTAAATAGAATGCAAATAGAACATATCAACACAATTTACTTTTGGTTGTAAGCTTTATAGGATAATGAAAATGAATTTACTCTTCAGGACAGTGAAGGAATAGGGCCTGTTTCTTTGTGTGTCTATGCCCACATAATAACATCCACCATCATTTAGGTAGAAATTCTGGGTGAGGATGAATGTAACTCTAATACTTTTGCCAGAACAAATGTCATAGACTCCTTCTAAAATTCTTCTGTAGAGTATTACTCTTCAAAATAATTAGTTATTAGGAATAAGTGTGATACTGATTACATACATCTGTCAGTCCCAAGAGTGCCTTAGAAAAAAGTGACTTCATGAAACTCCTCTGTTTTAAAACATTAAATACTTCATCCAATATGGGGTTTTGTGAGAAGAGGAAGTATTTGCTCATATAAACTTCCATTAGCCAGTGACTGTACATCCCTAATTCAATGATTAGACTCTCCCAGCTGGATGATCTCATACTATGCACTACCTCATTAACAAGCAGAAGTAAATGGCTAGTTTTGTGCCAGGAACAAAGAGGTGGCAGATTACTCAATGGAACATTTAAGATTGACACCTGCTAGGGGTTTGTTGTTGACAAATTGTATCATATCACCATTTACGTATCCCAGTGGGCCCATTATGGCTGGCAAAGGTCACTACAAACTTATGGTACATAAACGGTATCCTCTTATGGACATAACTTTATGCCAGGAAATGTTGACTCACTGCTCAAATGTGTTAAATTGTCAAATGCAAGTTAGTTAAATGACATATAAGTTAGTTTAACAATAAATGACAAGAAGCAGGAAAGTCTTTAAGCTTAAAAAAATCCCAAACCAATAACTGGCAAGAGTTCCTTGCATCCACAGGGATCTATCATTTGGACTTGTCTGTTCTGAGGTTATTCAACAGTCCCTTTCAGGCATGACTAAGTGTCATAGCCCCTGGCACAGAATCAGCTCCTCTGTAGCATCCTTCTGTAACTATATAAGTAAAACAGAAAAGAAACTCTCAGAAGAGAAAAGAGAAAGGAAAAGAAAAGGTGGGGTGTGAAGAGGCAGCCACAAAACAGAGGAAGGAAAGTCCACACAGATCCAATATGCCAATGAACAATAGCCATCAAGGTACTTCTATGTCACATTTATGTCACCTCCCCTTCCTCTTCCTAGGACTACCGAGTAGTATTGAGAATCTACTTTTTATTAGTGTGTGTACTAAATGAGGGGTTTTGTTCTGTCCTCTACTCTCACCCTATGTAGATGGTTTATAGACAAGGGTCAGAGTTGCAGGTTCTTTACCCAAAGACACACATAGAGTCTACGTGTGAACTCAAGTATCTCAGAACTCTCAATCCAAGGTCATAATCATGCTGTAATACCACATTAATAAAAACTAAGGAATTAAAAAGCTCAAATATGGGAGAAAAGTCATAGGACTAGTCACAGAATGGCTAGGAGAACATGACTTTATTAAAGAGATAAACATCTCTATATAGCTTTAATATAATTTAATGTATAGATATATACATATAAATAGATCGATTGTGCTCTGTGTTTCTGTGTCTGTCTGTCTTCCCCCCCCCTCCAGTATTGGGCTCAAACTTAGGACTTGGGACCTAGCCCTTAGCTTCTTCAATTCTGGCTTTTCTCCAACTTTCCTGCCTGGATTGGTTTCAAACAGTGATCTCAGCCTCCCGAGTAGCTAGGATTACAGGCATAAGGCACCATCAAACAGCTCATATATAATGTAGTTTAAATGGCACATACAATTGGTAATTGGCTTTCAAAATATTCATTGTATAAGGCTATATATTTATAGACATGACAATGTACTAGATAGCTAGACTTTATGTATTCTAGATGAAAACTGTTTTTAGAATCACTTCACTAGTTCCAATAGAAATGGATTAATATGGACCAGCCAGCCATATTTTTAGTTAAAAATTAAAAAGACTTTCTGTTAAAAATTTCAAAAGATGGGCTATTCATTTAGAAATATATATGTCAAATTGACTTTGCTTGTTTTTTAAATAAATCCAACCTCAGATTTACAAACCTGACTCAATTGATGGATGATATTTCGAAGAATATGTGTCAGGCCCAGAAAGTGCTTGGGTATTAATTGGATATTAATGTCTCCCAAAGACCCCTGTGTTAAATGCTTGGTCCCCAGGTCTACTGCTAAGAAGCAGTAGGTCCTCAGGTCGTTGAGGGTTGTGGGATCCCAGCCACCTCTTTCTTCTCTCCCGTGCCTTCTGACTTGTGATATGAGTGATTTTGTTTTTCCACAAACTCCTGCCACTATGAGATGCTTCACCATAGGACCAAAACAATGGAGCCAATAAATCAAGCACAGTAATCTCCAAATATGTGATCCAAAATAAATACTTTTAAATTTTATAACCTTAGGAATTTTGTTATACAAATGCAAAGCTGACCAACATAGGATGATTTGATCCATCTTGTTGAAATAAAGATGTAGCTTATAAAAGTGACAAACTACTTTGAAGGAGACAGCATTCATTTAATTGCCACTTTCTAGTTCCAACTTATCGCAAAGAAATCACAGCAACAACAGAAAATGCATAAGAGAAAGAAAAAAGTCAATTACTGCCTGAATACTCAATTCTAAAATCAGTTACAATAACGGACCCCAAATTAATCTCCTCAGAGTAATGGAAGTGTCTGGGCAGCCTCCAGTTATTCTATGTGTGCACCCATTCTCCCCAATTAACCCAAGTCTGTAAGGAAAATTGTGGTCTTATGCTGTTGTGCATTTCCTCTTTTCTCTCTAACTACTTCTGACTCCTGAGCAGTACTATGCTAAATGAGGTGCTCCATTAGGTAAGATCCAAGGAAGCAAAAATGGGAATTTCCTACAGAAAAGAACAACAACAAGAAAAAGGAGGAGGAGAAAGAAGTCATTCAAAGAATGTGACGTGAAAGATGTTTTGGTGGACATGGTTGTCTATTTTTGGTGGTATTGGGCTTAGAACTCAGTGCTCAATGTTTCTACCACTTGAACAACTTCCCTTGCCTTGTTTTATTTTGTTAGTTATTGTTTTAGGTAGAGTCTTCCATACCCTGGGCAGGTCATGGACCATAATCTTTTTTTTTCCTACATGCTTTTATGTAGCTAGAATTACAGAGTCTTTAACTTTTTTGGAGCTAAAGTAAGTTGGAGAAAATTTGAGCTAAATCTGAACACAAATTAGACATAAGGTGCCACTTGAGAAATGTACCATGACAGGCACTAAAGCAATGAGAGACATGATATACACAGTGAAGGAATTGTTCTGCACCATGTTACACAAAAAGGCATTTTCTGCTGAAAGTGTTAATATATCCTATTTGTCACAGAAACCATAATGCAATGCTAAGCATCATATTATACTAACCGAAAAAAGACTTAAAAATTATGAAAGGCCTATGGCTGAAAAGGAAAGAATTGAAAACAATAAAAAACCTGCAATTGCTTCGCTTTGAACCACCTACTTAAGTGTTTTATCCAAACCTAAAATAGGAGGCCCAGAAACAGATCCCAAGTTACTCAAAGACAGTCTTTCTTGTTGTACCCACAAGCATGCACCACTGTTTTACTTAAGACAAAATTCAATTTAAAAATCTCAGAAAGCCTATAGCATATATTAATCTCTAGGGCTCTGTGAACAAAGCACTAGACATATTGAAGACATTGATTCATTCATTGATGAATGAATGAATGAATGAATGAACGAATATATTTTACCATCCTACAGCCATTGTGACATTAAAGAGCAATACTGAGGAAATGAGAATCTGCCCCCTTCCCTGCCACTTCCAGACACTCTTGTATTTTTGTCAGGAAGCAGCTACTATTTTATTGTGGTTAGAGCCTTAAAAGGCTGGTGCGTTTCTCCAAAGATTTCATAAAGGAAGAAGGGAATCTTATCACACACACACACACACACACACACACACACACACACACAAATACACACACACACAAAAGAAAGGAGTGTGTGGTAGATAGAAATGATGTCCCAGTAAGCATGCTAATATGCTAACTTCTGGGGCCTGTAGCTACTGGTACAGGGAAAGGAAGAACCATGTGCAGAGATGCACTCTGATCAGCAGGACCTGGAACCTGGGCTGGGGAGATGATTCTGAATCACTCAGGTGGAGAGCAATATTCTCTGAAGGGCCCTTAGAAGAAAACTGAAGAGGACACAAAGGGTATAACCATCCAATGTGAGAAGCACTTGACCTGCTTTGCTGGCTTTAAAGATGGAGGCAGGGCTCAATCAATGCTTCTCCAAGATAGGACAGACAGGAACACAGATTAACTCCTAACCCCTCCAGAAAGGAGTACAGTCCTGAAAGCAACTTGATTTTATCCCAGTGACTTTCATTTTAGGCTTCTGAGCTTTACAGCTATCAGTTAAAAAAATCTGTATGGGGGCTGGGAATATGGCTCAGTGGTTGAGTGCTTGCCTAGTATGCATGAAGCCCTGGGTTGGATTCCTCAGTACCACATACCCAGAAAAAGTTGGAAGTGATGCTGTGGCTCAGGTGATAGAGTGCTATCCCTGAGGAAAAGAAGCTCAGGGACAGTGCCCAGGCTCTGAGTTCAAGCTCTACGACTGTCAAAATAAATCTTTATGTTTTAAAACTATGAAGTTACTGGTAATTTGTTAAAGCGCTAATAAGAAATGGAAGATGACTAATGAAGGGAGAGGATTGGGAGGTAGGTTGTTTGTCTATATTATTATGAGTGATGGGAGCTTCATTAAGAGCTTCATTCCTTTAAAGCTCTATTCTTCTCATGCTCTTTAAATAATGTATTTAATGTGGGATTTGCCAGTAGGTATTGCTAGAATTGGAATCTTTATTTTGAATTTCTTATAATGACTTTTTAAAGGCTGTGCTACGGTGTAGATAGGGTCTACACGTGTTCTCCCTCACTTAGTGGTCTGATAGGGTTGTATCAGGCACTACCCTTGCAAAAGAGTAAAGGAGCCTCTTACTTCTTGTGGGAGAGAGTTGTCATAAAAGAGCCCCTCCCTTTCTAACTTCCTGTCTCACCTTGTAGTATGTACCTCTTGTCTGTGTTACCATTGTCTGCCACTGCGAAGTGACATAGCTACTGGGCCCCTAACAAGTGTGGGTGCTGTGTGGTTGTTTGCATTTTCAGCTTTCAAACTGTGAGGTGAACAGCTTCTTCTCCTCCTCCTTCTCCTCTTCTTTTTCCTCCTTGTTTTTACAAGTTGCCTAACTTAAAATATTTCATTACAGAAATGGGAAATGGATAAATATAAACAGCTTCAGGTCCATCGAAACTTTGAGAAGAAGATACAGAGATTTAACATATATCCTCTTCCCTTAAAAATGATAGTCTCCTCCATTATTTTCATCTTCCAATAGTGTGAAGTACTCTTACAACTAATTAATCTATATGGATACATTATTGTCATACCAAGTCCACAGTTCACCTCAGGGCTCAGGTTTTGGGGTTTTCCATCCTATGCACTTGGACCAAATGAATAATGGCATGTATCCATCATTACAGAATCAAGTAAGTAATGTAACTACGCTTCTGCTTAGTCATTTGAACCACTCATCTATTTACTGCCCTATTAGCTTTGTCTTTTCCAGAACATGATATATATTTAGAATCATACAATATGTGGCCATTTTAGATTGGCTTCTTTCACTTAGTATTAAAATCTTCTTCATATCTTTGTATGGTCTTATAGCTCATTTGTTATTAATGCTGAGCAATATTCAATTGTATTACAGTTCATTTATTCATTTATCTACTTTGGTAACTCTCAAATTTGGGCTATTATAAATAAACACTCATGTGTAGGTTTAGAGTAGATGTGTTTTCAACTCCTTTAGATAAATATCAATAAGAGTGATTGCTGGATCATATAAAAAATCATATAAAGTGAAGTAAGCCAGACTCAAAGGAACTTAGGCTCAATGGTTTCCCTCATTTGTCATAATCAGTAGAAACCTTGGGCTCTCCTAGTAGAGATTTACAATAGAACAAAACCTAGATACATAAGACGATATAGAATGTCACTAAATGAAAGGACCTCCAGGATATAGAAACAAAAGCCATATGAGTGATTGTTCTCCTTAATGTACTGTTATCTCTCATCTCTTTTGCTGTCCCTTGGTTATCTCATATTGTTACAGTATTTCACTTGGTCATCTGATATATTTATATATGCATATTTGATTATTTGAAGTAGGATAGGGAAGGGGGAAAACAAGATGAGGGGTGGGGGTGGGGGGAGGGAAATGGGGACCATGACATGAGAAAGGGTATCAATGTTTGTGAAGTAATGCACCTTCTATCTGGTGAATTTAATGTAACCCTTAGATTAATTATAATAACAATATATGGAAAAAAGAGTTGATGTAGTTTTCTGACGAAACTAGTAAACTCTCCCCCAACACTTATTATCTTGCACTCTGGCATATTCTCTGGCATTTGATGTTAGTGCTCCGGGTTTGAGACATTCTACTTGTATACTAGTATCTCATTGTCATTTACAAAACTATTTTGGACACTGGATAAGATTACTTCTTTTGAGTAGCTGAGCTCTAGACATGCTACATGAAAGCTACTCACCATTGCTAGCCCCCCTCCCTCCACAGTACTCAGTATTAAGATGTACTAGGAGGATCCCAAAAGAAGAGAGCCAGGAGAGAAAAATAAAATCAAAGAGAAAAAGGTATCAAGCCTGAAAGATCATGGATGGGGAAGCCACGCTCTGAGTTCTATAGGAGCTTCCATAATAAAAGATCTGGAATTAATTAATTAATTTTAGAGAAAGAGAAAGAAAGGAAGGAGGCAGATTAAGAGTGTGAGGCAGAGTGTAGAAGATCAGGGAGAGAAGGGACAGAAAATGAGTAGACTTAGGCAAGAAAAAAATGGGGAGGATTTTTCCTATTAGAGAAGTGTGCCTCTACTATGAAAGCTACAAATGAGCAAATTTCTCTTCTTTCATTTTTGTTCTGATCCTGACTCATTTCTCCTTCCTGATCCTACATGATTTCTCCCATCGGTTTAGCACTATATACGGCTATACTCATAAACATATGTGAATTCATTGAAGGTATACCACATATACTGGGGATTGCAAGGGTTGAGATGCATACATTTTGGCTAAATTCCAAGGAGAAATGGTCTTTTGAGAAGTATAGCCAGAAACTAGTTAAATGGTATTAAATTTCTTTTTTAATATTTTTATTGTAATTAATAAAAGGGTTACATGATATTTGCCAGATGGAAGGTGCATTAATTCACATACATTGATACCCTTTCACATGTCTTGGTACCCATTACCCTCTGCCCCACCCCCATCTTGGTTTTCCCCCTTCCCTATCAAATTTCAAATAACCAAATACAAATAAATTCAATATATCAGATAACAAAGTGAAATACTGCAACAATATGAGATACCCAGGGGACAGCAAAGGAGATGAAAGATAACATAGTACATTAAGGACAACAATCATTCATTATATGGCTTTTGTTTCAATATCCTGGAGGTCCTTTCAATTAGCTTCATACTATATGGCCTTATGTATCTAGCTTCATACTATATGGCCTTATGTATCAAGGTTTTGCTCTATTGCAGATCTCTGCTAGTAGAGCCCAAGGTTTCTACTGATTATGACAAATGAGGGAAACCATTGAGCCTAAGTTCCTTTGAGTCTGGATTACTTCACTTAATATGATTTTTTCTAAGTCTTTCCATTTCCTAATAAATGGGTCGATGTCGTTTTTTTCTGACAGCAGCATAGAATTCCATTGTGTACAAATACCACAACTTGTTGATCCGCTAATCAACTGAGGGACATCTAGGTTGGTTCCATATCTTTGCTATGGTGAATAGTGCTGCAATGAACATTGTTGTGCTAGTGGATTTAGTATGCCCTAGATTCTGGATGGTTGGGTAAATGCCAAGTAGTGGAATTGCTGGGTCATAGGAGAGTTCTATGTTTAGCCTTTTGAGGCACTGCCATACTGCTTTCCATAGTGGTTGAACGAGTTTTCACTCCCACCAACAGTGTAGTAGTGATCCCTCCTGGCCACATCCCCTCCAGCATCTGTTATTATTCGTTTTCCTGATCCTGGCCATTCTAACTGGAGTGAGGTGGAATCTTAGAGTTGTTTTGATTTGCATTTCTTTTATGACCAGAGATGTTGAGCATTTCTTCATGTGTCTATAGGCCATTTTTGTTTCTTCTTCAGAGAAGACTCTCTTTAAGTCTTTGTCCCATCTTTTAATGGGATGGTTGTTACTTTGGAGATTAGTTTTGGAGTGATTCAATTTTTTGAGTTGTTGATATATTTTAGATATGAGGCCTTTGTCCGTTGTTTGGTTGGTGTAGACCTTCTCCCACTCTGTAGGCTTCCTAATTAATTTACTAGCTATGTCCTTTGCCATACAAAAGCTCCGCAGTTTAATGCAGTCCTACTTATCCAGCCTTTCTCTGATTTGTTGTGATTCTTAGTCCTTATTAAGAAAGTTTTGACCTGTGCCAAAGAGGCCTAGTGTATCTCCTATTCCTTCTTGTAAAGTTTTCAGTGTGTCCGCTTTTACCTCCAGGTCTTTGATCCATTTGGAGTTAATTCTAGTGCAAGGTGACAAAGAAGGATCCAACTTTAGTTTTCTGCAGGTGCTTAACCAGTTCTGCCAGCACAACTTGTTGAAGAGGCTGTCTTTTTTCCATTCTATTTTTTTGGCTCCCTTGTCAAAGATTAGGTGGCCATAGGTCTGTGGTTTAATATCTAGGTCCTCAGTTCTAGTCCATTGGTGTTCAGGCCTGATCTTGTGCCAGTACCAAGCTGTTTTGATAATTATAGCCCTGTAATAGAGTCTAAAGTTTGGAATTGAAATTCCTCATGCACTCTTCTTTCTGCTAAGAAATGTTTTTGCTATATGGGATCTTTTATTATTCCATATGAAATTTTGGATTGCCTCTTCTATTTCTTTAAAGAATGCCATTGGGATATTGATGGGTATTGCATTGAATTTGTACATAGCACTTGGCAAGATTGTCATTTTCACGATGTTGATTCTTCCAATCCAGGAGCATGGGAGGTTTTTCCATTTCCTTAGTTCTGCTTTAATTTCCTCTTTTAGGGTTTTAAAGTTTTCATCAAAAAGGTCCTTTACATTCTTAGTTAAGCTAATTCCTAGGTACTTTATTTTCTTTGAGCCTATTGCAAAAGGAGTTGCTTTCCTGATTGTTGCCTCATTCCTCTCAGTGTTGGCATAGAGGAAGGCAGTTGATTTTTGAGGGTTAATTTTATACCCTGCTACCCTTCCAAAGTTTTGAATCAGCTGAAGGAGCTTGGGAGTAGAGTCTATAGGATTCTTTAAATACAGAATCATGTCATCTGCAAAGAGGGATAGTTTTACTTCCTCTTTCCCTACTTGGATCCCCTTTATGCTTGCTTCTTGCCTTATTGCACTGGCTAGGAATTCTAATACTGTGTTAAAGAGGAGTGGAGAGAGTGGGCATCCTTGTCTCGTTCCTGATTTTAGAGGGAATGGCTTTAGATTTTCACCATTAAGTGTAATACTAGCAGTGGGGTTGTCATACACAGCCTTTATTATACTGAGGAATGTTCCATTGATTGCTAGTTTCTCCAGAGCTTTTAACATAAAGGGGTGTTGGATCTTGTCAAATGCCTTTTCCACATCTATTGAGACAATCATGTGATTTTTGTCCTTGCTCCTGTTGATGTGTTGAATTATATTAATTGATTTGTGTATGTTGAACCAGCTTTGCCTCCCTGTGATGAATCCAGTTTGATCATAGTGTATAATTTTTTTGATGAGTTGTTGTAGACGGTTGGCCAGTATTTTGTTGAGAAGTTTTGCATCGATGTTCATCAAAGAAATAGGTCTATAGTTCTCTTTCTTTGATGAATCTCTGTCTGGTTTGGGGATGAGGGCTATACTGGCTTCATAGAATGAGTTTGGTAAAGAACCTTCATTTTCAATTTCGTTGAAGAGCTTGAGGAGTATTGGTGTGAGCTCTGCTTTGAAGACCTTATAGAATTCAGCTGTGAATCCATCTGGCCCTGGGCTTTGCTTAGGTGGAAGTTCTCTAATTGCCATTTCTATTTCAGAGCTTGAAATAGGCCTGTTGAGTTGGGTCAGTTCTTCTTGGTTCAGTGTGAGTATGCTAATATTGGCTAGGAATTCATCCATTTCATCTAGATTCTCAAATTTGTTGGTGTAAAGGTTTGAGAAGTATTCCCTCATGATATTCTGGATCTTGGTCATCTCTGTCGTGATTTTACCATTGTCATCTGCGATTTTGTTTATTTCGATATGCTCTCTTCTTTTTTTGGTAAGATTTGCTAAGGGTTTGTCAATTTTGTTAATTCTTTCAAAGAACCAACTCCTTGTTTTGTTGATTCTTTCCATAGTTTTTTTGGATTCCAAATCATTTAATTCTGTTTTGATTTTTAATAATTTGCTTTCTTCTACTGGGATTAGGGTTGGTTTGTTGCTCTTTTTCCAGGAGCTTAAGATGAGACATTGACTTGTTGGTTTGTGATTTTTCCAAGTTGTTGTTGTAGGCACTCAGCGCTATAAATTTTCCTCTATGTACTGCCTTTGCTGTGTCCCAAAGGAGTTGGTATTTTGTGTGTTCCTTATTGTTAAATTTCATAAACTGTTGGATTTCTGTTCTGATCTCTTCGATGACCCATTGGTGATTCAACAACGTGTTGTTCAGTCTCCATGAGTTATAGGGTTTTCATTGGTGGAGATGTGTGTTCAGTACCAATTTGATGCCTTTGTGGTCTGAGAGTGTGCATGGAATAATTTCAGTGTTTCTGAATCTGACCAGGTTTGTTTTATGGCCTAAGATGTGGTCTATTTTGGAAAATGTTCCATGTGCTGCTGAGAAAAACGTATATTGTGTTGTTGCTGGGTGGAATATTCTGCAGATGTCTGTTAGATCTAGTTGGTCTATATAGTTGTTCAGTTCTAAGGTTTCTCTGTTGAGTTTTTGCCTTGTTGATCTGTTCATAGGTGAGAGTGGTGTGTTAAAGTTACCAACAATCACTGTGTTTTGATCTATGTATGGTTTCAGTGTAAGTAAAGTTTGCTTGATGAAGTTCAGAGCTCTGGGATTGGGTGTGTAAATATTTAGGATTGTTATGTCTTCCTGGCGGAAAGATCCCTTTAGTAGTATATAGTAACCTTCTTTGTCTTTTCTTACTAATTTTAGTTTGAATTCTATTTTATCTGATATGAGGATGGCAATTCGAGCCTGTTTATGGGGGCTGTTAGCTTGATAGAGCTTATTCCAACTGCTCACTTTCAAAAGATGATTGTTTTTTGGGGGTAAGATGTGTCTCATGAAGACAGCAGAATGATGGCTCTTGCTTTTTGATCCAACTAGACAGTCTATGCTGTTTAATTGGAGAGTTAAGTCCATTGATATTGAGAGTTAGGATTGAGAGATATTTATTAGTTCCTACCATTTTTAAAAGCTTTTATTAGGGCCTGTGTCTTGACAGTTCTTGTGGTCCTTAGATGGTATGCTGTTTAGGTGCCATTTCTTTCCCTATATTGCATTTATTTTGGTTTTCTATGTATAGAACATCTTTGAGAATTCTCTGTAGTGTTGGTTTTGTTGCTACATATTGTTGCAGCTTTTCCCTGGAATGGAATGTTTTTATTGTTCCCTCAGTTATGAATGAGAGCTTAGCTGGGTACAGTATTCTTGGGTGGTAGTTATGTGACTTCAGGACATGACATATATGCCTCCAGTCACTTCTTGCTTGCATGGTCTCTGCTGAGAAATCTGGGGTTATTCTGATTGGTTTTCCTTTATAGGTTATTGATCCCTTTTCCCTGGCTGCCTTTAGGATCCTTTCTTTGGTTTCTATTGATCCAGTTCGGATTACGATATGGCGGTAGGATGTTCTTTTCTGGTCAGGTCTGTTTGGGGTTCTAAAAGCTTCTTGTATCTGGATGGGCCTGCCCTTCTGGATATTTGAGAAATTCTCTGAGATGATTCCCTGAAGTATATTTCCAATACCATTGACCTCTTTCTCCATGCCCTCCTCAATACCAATTAGCCTTAAATTAGGCTTCCTAATTGTATCTTGGACCTCCTGAAGCGCTCTCTCATATTTCCTAGATTTGGATTGACTCATTTTCTGTTCTTTCTCTATAATAACTAAATTATCTTCAGCCCCGGAAATTCTCTCCTCTCCATTGTCTAACCTGTTATCAAAGCTATCTACTTTATTTTTCATCTCCCTTGCTTCTAATTGCTCATTTTTGATGCCTTGCATCTCTTCTTTTAGATCATGTATGGATTTCTTTAGCTCCTTGATTTCCATTTGAGTGGTTAGCTCAGTAGCTTTATTTTCTTTGGACATTTGCTGGAGTTTGGTCACCTTTTTATTTGTGGATTCTATGAATTCATCCATCTTTCTTTTAAAAACCTTTATTATGGCCTCCTTTATGGCTTCTTCTTTTTCACTTATCACCTTGTTTATGGTTTCCTCTTGTTTAGCTATGGCTTCCTCCCTTATCTCTTTCTTTATATTTTCACATTTTTCATTAATGATGTTTATCAATTGCATTTGCATAGCACTTGGAAGAGTCTCCTCTAGGTTTGCCAGTGACTGTTCCATTGTCTGTTTACATTGGGTGGGGGATGTTGTTTCTTGATTTGACATTTTTCTTGAGTTTCTTGTTCTGCCCATTTGAAAATGGGAGCAAGATTAATACTAAACACGATTATAGTTTTTCAGATATGTCCAACCTAGACCTCTGTAGCTGGCAGACACTAGATGTTCACAAGTTTTGATTGGTGTTATCACTCTTTCTTTTTGTGCACTTACAGACCAGTCTAATACAACCACTGATAAGTGATTTATACCCAAAACAATAAGCCTCTCAATCCAATCTCTTTTGTCTTTAAGTCCCTCTGAGCCTAGAGAATAATTAAACACCTGGATATACAGTATTGCTCAACAGCCATCAAGTGTAGATCCATGCATTATAAGGGTTGAAAGACGAACAGAGGACCAGAAATAGAAAAGTAGAATGAGAGAGGTCAGGGGAGGTACAAGAGGATTAACGTAGGAGTGTAAGATTATTATAGTAATGAAGAAAAGGTATAGCGTAAGGATAACTGACATAAGTTGGTCAGTAGGTAGCGTATTTGAGTACAAAGTTTGGAAAATATTAGAATAAAACTTACGTGTTGCTGCACGACTAGCTCTTAGCCCAACCAGTGGCCTCACATTGGACCATGGGATGGATCTGCGAGCTTCAGTCTGAGCGTGCTGGGCAGATGTTTTCCTGTGCTGCTTCCAGGGGCGGCCCCCAGCCAAGGGTCTGGGGTTTGAGAGTTTCCAAGGGCTCTCAGTAGGACCAGCAGGAGACAGCTCTGTTCCCAGGGGCAGGGCCCAGCTGGGGACGTGGGCTCCAAGGGCGGAGCCGCGCCTTTTTGATTCTCAGAAGGCTTGGCTGCTGGTTGGCCCTTCAGATACCTGCTGTGTTTCCACTGCTTTGTCGGAGATTCTGTGATTGTGGGGGGCCCCTCGGTGCTGTCTTGCTCAGGATTCCCAGCTGGAGGATGCCCTGCTCAAGAACTGAGGGGGTGCAGATGCTGGCTCCTATTTTCCCCGCACACCCTACCCGCTGTTGTAAGGCAGCGTACCAGTGCCCTCCACTCTCCAGATCCAGTGGCCTGGGAGAGGAGCCTGTTGGGCGGGTGGGAGCTGGGACAGCTCCGCCTCCCCTGGTGGAGTACTGAGTCTTAGGGTCCGCCCGCCTGTCAGTCTCCAGTCAGAGGGCTGGGAGTTGAGCCCATTGGGCGGGTGGGAGTTGGGACAGCCCCACCTCCCTTGGTGGGGTGCTGGGTCTTAGCACTGCCCGCCTGTCAATCTCCAGTCAATGGCCTGAGGGAAGGGACAGGATTCTAAATTCCTTGCCCCCGGCTCCTGCCAGTCTTTCTCGGGCGGGGTGGAGGGATCTGAGTTAAGTTCTATTGCTTGGCATACGCTCTGCTTTCCCTATGTGTTTGGGGACGCGCTGTATTACACACGCCTCTGTGTTCAGTCTGTGGGTGATCCACGGTGGTGGGGAGTCTTTTTCACTCCCTTCTGGTCTCCTCTGCCACCTGTGTTCCGTGTCTGGGTTCCACTGCTTGCTGTTCTGGTTCCGTCTGGGTTCCGCTGCTTCTGCCGCGTGCTGGCCCGGTTCTATGCTGGTTTCTGCAGCGGTCGGGCTGCCCGGCCCAGTGCCCTCTGCCGCCGCTTTTCGCGGCTTGGAGCTGGCAGTGAGGTGTGGGGGAGAGGTCCTCACGTTCCGAATTCTTTGAGAAAGTTGGATGTGAGCTTTATCTGGATTTCTTTTCCGGTTTGAATCCTTCTCCGTTGCCTTTCGAGTTTGTTGTTGTGGATTTCTGAAGATAATTGGCTCGTGGGACTCCCTGGTTCTCTCTTTTTGTGAGAGAGAGCTAGGCAGTGTCCCTATTGTCTCCGCACCATCTTCCTTCCCAGTATTAAATTTCTTGACCTTTCATTGATGATTTCTTTTACAAAGGAGCTGTGTTATGCACATGAATTGTGGTTAGGTAATATCTCTGCCATAAATGACAATGTTGCAGAATCATGTTGAAGATGGTAGATTACATTGTATAGTGGAAAATGCAACTTTTTAAGTGTGCGGGACAGTGTATCTTTGTAGCCACTGTAGATTTCATATTCCCAAAGGTTTAAGCATTGTGGAATAATTTCAGCATCCAAATTATAAAGATTATTACCAGACTTTGGATTTGCATTGTGATCAAAATAGTTTTTATTAAAAGTGATATTATAGAACTGTGAATAGGCCATTCTATGGCTAGAAGAAGTCTATTATTACTAAATCAAATTTTAAGAAATAGGTAGATTTCAGGAGCAATTTTTCAGTTTATTAATAAATGATTTTAGAAAGGCACAAAAAGAAATCTCATGAACTATTGTTCTTTTAAAGGAATTGTAAATTGCAAAGTGACTTAGTGTATGACATAACTAGCTTCAAATTATAACAAGATTAGTTCCTTGGCTTATTTTTAAAGCCAACCTAAAATTAAATTAAATATCATTTAATGACATTAGCTATTGAGATTTTTCAATGCTTTTAAAATGAACAGTAAAGTTTTCTAAAGTGACCATGACATGTTTAAGTAAATATTTTCCCAAAGCTTCACTGTATACTTTTACATGAGAGGATATGAGTAAACACAGGTCTATTGCAGTGTTGCAGGAAGCAATTTAATGTTTCCTCTGATTTTGGAAAACCTTTAAAAATACACAAAATCTACTGTCCTTGGCCACAAACTTTTTTCAAGTTTTCAAAGCTTGGAAAACCAGTGCTGATAGCTGTTCATCAATGGGCTCAGAAATGTCAGGGGTTTTGGACCACTCATTGAATTTTTTTCTCATTTACCCTTTGCCCCATTGGCTGCCAGATTACATTACAACTGAGCTGTAACAGAGTTACATATCTAGATCTAAACATCTTTTTCCATAAACATACAAGTTTCTGTTAGAATATGGAGATTTTTTTAAAATAAAAGTAAGCAATTACTTAGTATAAAGAGCTTTAAGCTTGACCTAGTAGAGCAATCAGCAAGTTTATTGAATCCTGAAAACCAGCTCAACATGCTGTTCTAGGCAGGTAGTCATCTTTCCTCCCTAAAGAGTTCTGCTGGCAGCAGTCAAAACCAAAGTGGGAATTTAATAAAAATGAAAATTGTGGTAGCAAAATATACTTACAAGGTTAATTTTGATCTATCACAAAAATTTTGGTAGGTTATAGTGGTTTCTATATAACCACAGTACTGATTTAGAAAATCCCCAGAGAAACAGCTAAACATTGATATATAACTTGCATTGCCTGCATAGGAAACCCAGAATCCCAGGGTATGTCTTCAGATACTAGAATCTGAATACATAACACTGGTGAAAATTACATGCACTCCTTATTGAGAAACTGTGTGACAATGAGTGTGTCGGGGTTAGGGGGAGACGGAACAGATGGGATGTGGGGAGAATGATGATGATGGAAGGCAAAAATAGGTGAGGGAGAATGATGATCCAGAAGCTCTAGACACTTGGACAACTCATGCACAACTTTTTGAAGTGCAGAAAAAAGCTAACACAAATGCACTATTTATCTTTAGAGTCTATGGTCTATCATTTTCAATGCTGGTTGGCAAGGGATGAGAAAGTGAACTCAGTTCTGTAGGGCCACTCAAAAAACTTGGGTACTCATACCACTGGATTCTCATACCTGTGAATGTCTCCATTTGTGGCATTTGATGGCAACTGGATGAGGGAGACCGGGTAGAATGTTTTCCAACTGCTGGAAGATTAATTCCTGCACATCTTC
The DNA here is from genome assembly GCF_031878675.1 of Megascapheus bottae. NCBI lineage: Eukaryota > Metazoa > Chordata > Mammalia > Rodentia > Geomyidae > Megascapheus > Megascapheus bottae. Next base: position 30,694,299 of record NC_143523.1, on the reverse strand, counting down.
TTCACTATGTTCCAAGAACTTCATTCCAAATGGGACAGTGGTGTGAATTACCAGGGAAGGGCCAATTTCTGATGACTCTATTGTATAAGAGGAACATAATTTTATCTTAAAGGGGTGAATATGAAAGCATCCCCAACATAATCTACAGTTTGAAGAAGATCATAATCTTTATGCAATAGAGAACACTCAGATTCTAATATTGAAGCATAGTGAGGTTATTTCAGAAATTAAAAATCAGCATTAGGGCTGGGAGTTTGGCCTAATGGTAGAGTGCTTGCCTAGCATACACGAAGACCCAGGTTCGATTCCTAGGTACCACATAAATAGAAAAAAGCCGGAAGTGGTGCTGAGGCTCAAGCGATAGAGCTCTAGCCTTGAGAAAGTCCAAGGACAGTGCTCAGGCCCTGAGCTCAAGCCCAGGACTGGCAAAAAAAAAATTAGCATTAGCATTTCTATGCAATAGAGAAATCTATCTGTCACATAAATCCAAGGATGAAGAATTTGTGTATATATCATGGGGTTATTATATATTAGTGAAACTTATAACTAAGATAGTACAATTATGACCAATGGTAATTGAAACTAATAATAAACTAATCATAATTGGGGAAAGAGGATGTTTTAGAGAACAAATTGCCACATATTGCCAAAGGATTGGAAGGAAGGATAACAAGAATACTTAATAGGTACTGATAATGATACAGTTATATTTACTGGTATTTTAATTTTTTCTGATCCACTAGAGTGAAGGTTCTTCAGGGCAGGGCCTATTGTTATATAAATTCCACACACACACACACACACCCACACACATATATATTTTTGTCAGCTGTGGGGCTTGAACTCTGGGCCTGGGGGTTGTCCCTGAGCTCTTCACCTCACAGCTACCAACCTACCACTTGAGCCACAGTGCCATTTCTAGTTTTCTGGTGGTTAATTGGAGGTAACAGTTTCATGGACTTGAGTGCCTGGGCTGGCTTTGGACTGCAATCCTCAGATCTCAGCCTCCTGAGTAGCTAGGATTATAGGCTTGAGCAACCCCAACCAGCTAAATTCCATATTTTTAAATTCAAGAAATACCGTGGTATTCAATAAATATGTTTTCATTTTATTTTTGAACAGATTGCAAAATACTTTGCTGAAATTATACATACACTAGACCAAATATTTTTAGCATCTTCAGATACAAATCCAAGTTTTTTTAACCAGAATTATCCCCATATTTTTCTCCTTCATTAATGGTGATACTAGGGTTTGAACTCAGAGAACCCAGACTTATAAATTTCATAATACAAAGGGACAGGGCTCCTAAAACGTCATGAGTCTTTTTTTATTGTAATCAATAGAGGGGTTACAGTTAATATTTGCCAGATAGGAGTATTACTTCACACACATTGATACTCTTTCTCACGTTTTTGTCCCCATTTCCCTGCCTCCACCCCCTCCCCTCATCTTGTTTTCCTCCTTCCTCCTCCCACTTCAAACAAGTGAACAAACATATATACAATAGACCAGATTACAAGGTAAGATACTGTAACAATACGAGAATAACCAAAGGACAACAAAAGAGATGAGAAATAACATAGTACATAAAGAACAACATTCACTCATTATATAGCTCTTATTTCCATATCCTGGAGGTCCTTTCATTTAGCCTTATCCTATATGGCCTATGTATATAGGTTTTTAGCTATTGTAATCCCTGCTAGGAGAGTCCAAGTTTTGTACTAATTATTACAAATGAGGGAAACCATAGAGCCTATTTTCCTTTGGGTCTGGTTTCATTCACTTAATATGTTTTTTCCCAAGTCTTTCCATTTCCTTACAAATGGGGCAATGTCGTTCTTTCTGATGGCAGCATAGAATTCCATTGTGTATAAATACCACATCTTGTTCGGGACAAGGTAGCCAAGTAGTTCAGGTGATAGACTGCCATGAGTCTTTATTAAACAATCAGTATTTCCAAATAATTTTACATGTATGAGGTCAGAAATATGAATTCAGAACAAGTGCAGTAAATAGTTTGTGAGTCAGCTTGTCTGTCCACTGTTCACCTCACTGTAGGGGAAGCATTGTTAGAAGAAAAATGAATGGGCCATCATACTGAATGTTAACCTGTCAGTGGGGACCTTTGCTAGTTACCACTCATAGGGCAGGGTGCAGTGAGTGTGAGGGTGAGTGTGAAATATCAAGTTCTTTCAGGTAATTCTACCATGCAAGAAACTCACTGCAGATTTCCTCCATGAGTATTATTTACGGCATCAGTTAGTAAACTTGGGAGAGAATGGCAATGGCAACCCTTTCTCTTCTCAGAGACAGAGAAGGTGGTCATCATTCTGAATCCCAGAGCTGGTGCTCCCTAAGATATCTACACAGACTTTACCACAGGGGCATGAATGCCAGCTGTGTGCAAAGAATCAAGAGGTTGCTCTGGCCCTGCCATTTGTTCTGGGGAAGAACCCATAAAGTCATTAAGACCAAAGATGGCTACATGCCAAGTTCCTTCCACAAGCATTATTAGTCATAGACTCCTAGAAGAGCAATAAAACACTGACATTTAAGACCTAAAGTGAAACCTGGCTCTTATATAACAATCAGAGAACAACCTGGTTACTTGTTCTTGGAACAAGACAACTTTTTTTTTTTTTAGAATTTAAATTACAATTTGAATAGTTACAACCTAAAACAATCACTTTAAGGGAAAGTGCTCACAACCCCCAAATTAAAGGGTATTTTTAGTGCTCAAATCCCAAATTACTAAGTCACCCAGAGTTTAATCATGACCAAGATTTGGAAATGGAGAAGTACAAACCCCACAAATATATCAATAGGACACACGGAACAAATTTAGTAGAATCATTATTCCTTAGTCACCGAAAAGCTAATAATTCTGTCCTTTCTTTTCCTCCCTCTCTCCTTCTCTCTTTGCTTTATTTAGTTTAACTGGTATAGCATTTTGCTTTCGGCATTTCAAACTGCTTGTACATTTAAGCATCCATGTTAAATTTAAACTCAAAAATAAATCACTGTCAGATCTCTGGGATTAAAAAATGTGATTTTGCCAGTGTAGCTTAGCTTCTCTTGACGTGTTTGAGAAGTCAACTCTTAATTTGAATGCAGGTTTGTTTGCTGGTAATTCTTTTTTTTTTAAATATAGAGTTGGTTTTATGATTTCCTTTTTGCCTGCAATATTTGTATTTTTTCTTATGTTTATCCTTCTTTGACCTCACTGAGTTTCTGGAATCTAAAGTCTCAACTTTGACATTCAACACAAAAAGTGTTTAGTTTCTAAATCTCTCCATATCTCCTTTTCTCATTCTATTTTCTTTTCATAGAAATCTTCCAAAATCAGTTAGATATCCTCATCCTGTCAGCATATACTTGATTTCCTTTCATATTTTCCATCACAGCCTCATGCTAAATTCTACATTATTCCTGATTTATCCTTTGGCTCACCATTCTCTCTCTTTACATTCATGCTTATTCTATTACTTTGCCTTTTGCACTTTAAAATGAAATTTTGTTTATTTTTTATTTGTATAAGTCCTATTTGGTTTTTTAAAATCTGCACAATCAATGTTGATAATCTTTGTCCTTAATAATTCTCCTTTCTTGAAATATATTTAATATTTCTTGAAATGTATTTGATATGGTTATTTTATATTGTATGCTAGATAATTCTAATATCTGAAGACTTTAGAAGGATTTGGAATATCCTTTACATGTTTATGTATATATATACATGTTTATGTGTAGGTACATGTATATAATTCTACATGTTCATGTGTACACATACAGGTACACATATGTAAGCATGTTTGTACATACATATATGAATTATATATGTACACACAGATGTATATTTTTCCCTAGTGAGGTATGCTTTGTTATCTAGGAATTTTATCTGGAAAATTCTTTGAGTCCTGAGTTTCCAGTTCTCCTTTAGAGATTTGTTTTTGTCTCTTCTAGATCCCTTTGGGCAGATTACCCATGACCACTTTAACAAGATTTATACAGTCTGATGGCAGAATGAATTCTGGCACCAAATCTGCCTAGGGCTAGATTTGTGGTTTGGCATCTCAGAGAAAACATTTTCTTTCTTTTTTCTTGTTTCTTTCTCCTCTACTGAAAGACAAGTGAGCATCCCATTGTCTTCTGCTGGTACAGAGTATATTTCAAGATACAGAAAAGCTCTTAGAAGCTATGAAACTGCACAAACCCCGCCACAAGCTTTTAAATCATAAAAGAAGGAAAATATTTTTTCTACAAAATAAAATTCATCAAAATGGAATCAACCAAAATTCATATAAACCCAAATGATAACTAATATATTAAAACATAGTCAAATCGCCCCATTTGTTAGGAAATGGAAAGACTTAGAAAAAATCATATTAAGTGAAGTAAGCCAGACTCAAAGGAACTTAGGCTCAATGGTTTCCCTCATTCGTCATAATCAGCAGAAACCTTGGGCTCTACTAGCAGAGATCTGCAATAGAGCAAAATCTTGATACATAAGGCCATATAGTATGAAGCTAATTGAAAGGACCTCCAGGATATTGAAACAAAAGCCATATAACGAATGATTGTTGTCCTTAATGTACTATGTTGTCTCTCATCTCCTTTACTGTCCCGTGGTTATCTCATATTGTTATAGTATCTCACTTTGTTATCTGATATATTGAATTTATTTGTATTTGGTTATTTGAAATTTGATAGGGAAGGGGGAAAAACCAAGACGGGTGGGGGGGGAGGTTAATGGGTACCAAGACATGTGAAAGGGTATCAATGTATGTGAAATAATACACCTTCTATCTGGCAAATATCATGTAACCCTTTTACTAATTACAATAAAAAAACATAGTCAATACTTTAATTAAAGAGAAAAAATAAAAACAAAAACCTTCAGGATCTGGTTATTTTGGTCATGATTTCTTTTAGATTGGTATAAGGCTGACTAGAGGCACAACATCACATTTATAGAAATAAATACATATGTGAAAAAATAGACCATACATCCATATGATTATAGAGAAAAGTTATGATGTTCACAAACTGTATTTATTTTAAAACTTCATCAGTAACCATCAGATTTTCCACTAATTTATCATATTATAATAATCTCAATTAAATAAAATGATTTGATCTCAATTTAAAATATTTGAAAGGCATCCATTACCATTTAATATCAACATATGAGAAAAAATTGAGCAGAAAAAGTAACTTCCTCAAAATGAGACAGAATATCTTTATTACACTGATTATTTGTATTTATTTATTTATATTTTGCCAGTTGTGGGGCTTGAACTCAGGGCCTGAGTGCTGTCCTTGGACTTTTCTCAGGGCTAGAGCTCTACCAATTGAGTCACAGAACCACTTCCAGCTTTTTTCTATGTATGTGGTACCGAGGAATTGAACCCAGGTCTTTGTGCATGCTAGGCAAGCGCTCTACCACTGGGCCAAACTCCCAGCCTTTTATCCTTCTTTACAAGAAAAACTAGGAACGCTTTATGACAGCAGTAGTGTTTAACATTGCTCAGGAAAGTGTCATAAATGAAAACAGAAAAACGGCTATAATTCTAAGGATGACGGGAAAGTGATTGAATTGGAAAAAACAATGAATTCCATAAATATTTTTTTTAAATCAAATTAAGACTTTTTTCAGATAGTACTTGAGTTTGAATTCAGAGCTTCATTCTTGCTAGGTAGGCACTCTGCTTCAAAGTCATGCTTTCAAAAGCCCTCTTTTTATGCTGGTTATTTTAAAGTTTAAGGTCTTCCTTTCTTCCCTGGGTGTGCTTCTGGACTATGATCCACCTATTTTAGTTTCACATAGTGTCATTCTTGATAGGCATGAGCCATGACATCCAGTGTTCTTTCATTGAGATGGAGTCTTTCAGATTTTTCTTTCTAGGCTGGTTAGGAAGTCCGGTCTCCATACTCAGCCTTCCACTTAGCTCAGAGTAATGATTGAGAAAGGATCTTGTGAACTTTGGAGTCCAAGCTGGTCTCAAATTACAATCCTATCATTCTGTTTCTCATGTACCTGGACTTACAAGTAGGAACCACTAGCACCTCGCAAAACATTTGAACATTAAATGGCTAGCCACAACCATGTACATGTATGTAATATACATATATGCATATGTATCAATTGAGTTTTTGTAAATTATATAAACATATATGTACATACATTAAGACAATTAACTAAGTCTCTATAATTACTTGAAATTTTACAAATGTTCCTGAAGGACAAGTATGACAATAGGAAGATTTGAATAATTTTTGAGAAAGGATATGATTTGAGGCTTGCTTTGTCCCATATTTAAATAAATTATACAAGCTAAAAACAGAGGCTCAAATCTTCCTATTATCATACTTGTCCAAAGAGTGCAAGAGCGAGGACTCAATAACTGCATACCCAAAGCTATGGACATGGTAATGGAAATATAAACATAACTATATGGACATAAAAACCTATGACTCTATAGACATAATGTTTTATTTCATAAATTAATATGTTTCTATGACATACAAACCCTTAGCCTAATTTTGATTAAGTTCTAAATACTAAGTCCCAGTGATTATAAATAGAGATTCCCTCCTTGAACACTTGTTTGTTAAATATGATGTAAAAATCAACATTAATAAATTCTCTAATAAAAAATAATTATGTAGCAAAAAAAATAGAGGCTCACATCTATAGTCCTAGATACTTGAAAAGTGGAGATCAGGGGGATTGTATAACAAGAAGCAAGACTGGTGTGGTAATATGCACCTGTGACCACAGCTACTCAGGTAACATTAGGTACAAATACTGTGGTCTGAGGCCAGAAGGTCCAGTATTTAAGTCATAGAGCACCTATCTAGCAAGTGATAGATCCTAGTACTGTCAAAAAAAAGGTATATATTGCAACTGCAGAAATTTAAAGAACGTGGTGCTAGTTTACAGTAATAGGCTGTCAATAACAATAGTTACCACTGAAAAATTCTAACCCATATTAATTATTTAACATAGGATAACAATAACTTAAAGTAATAGGAAAAGAATGTATTTTTATATTGTGTTGAAAATCAGATGGAAAAAATTACCTCAGACATTCTTTCCACTTTTAAGCCAAATTTCTCACCATTGTTGCATTCATACTTCTGTGTTCTCTCTCTCTCTCTCCCTCTCTCTCTCTCTCTCTCTCTCTCTCTCTCTCTCTCTCTCTCTCTCTCTCTCTCTCTCTCTCTCTCTCCCTCCCTCCCTCCCTCCCTCCCTCCCTCCCTCCCTCTTTCCCTCCCTCCCCCCCATGCCCCCCCCCTCTCTCTTGTTGTTTTTTAGGTCCAAGACAAGGAATTGAACTTCGTACCAGTCACTTTGACTCACTGGCCAGTGCTCTACCAACTGAGCCTGACTCCAACTTCTGCTTTCCTATTTCCATAATTGTGGGGGCGATGTACACTATAAGTTACACAGTATTTATGTCCCCATCTCTGTTCTCCTACTTACAAGTTCAACTGCAGAGGACATGCTTATTCACATGCAAATACAGCTGATAAATTTTGTTGGTATTCAGTATTTATTAATACTGAAAAGATTGGGTTAATCAAAGGCTAGTTCTATATCTGACTGGGAAGTGGAGAACTAAAGAAACTGAATGAGTGACTGAGATAGTTGCAGACTAACAACAAAAGAAATGTGTGGGAGCAGGTGCTGTGAGCTCATTTCTGCAGTCATGGCTACTCAGGAGGTTGAGATTGAGGATTGTGGTTCTAAGTTTTTCCAGGAAGGAAAAAAGTCTGTGGGACTATTTTTTTTGGTCCATCAGTCCTGGGGCTTGAACTCTGGGCCTAGGCCCTGTCCCTAAGCTCTTCAGCTCAAGGCTAGCATGCTCTACCATTTGGGCCACAGCACTACTTCTGGTTTTCTGGTGATTAACTGGAGATGAGTGTCACAGACTTTTGTGCCCCCCAGGCTGGCTTAGAACCACGATCCTCAGATCTCAGCCTCTTGCATAGCTAGGATTACAGGCATGCACTACTGGCCTAGCTCTGTAAGACTCTTTATTAATTTAATTTTTTTATTGTTGGGGTAACATATAGAGGGGTTACAGTTACATTCACCAATTAGTAGGTGCATTACTTCTCACACATTGTTACCCCTTCTCATGTTTGTGTCTCCATTTCCCTCACCTTCTCTCCCAATCATCTTGTTTTCCCCCTTCCCTTTCCTGTTTCAAATAAACAAATAAACGTATGTACAATATACCAGGTAACAATGTCAGATACAGTAACAATATGAGATTAACCAAAGGGCAAAAAAAGAGAAGAGCAATAACATAGTACATTAAGAACAACAATCACACAAGATAAAGCTCTTGTTTCCATATCCTAGAGATCCTTTCATTTAGTGTGAGACTCTTTATCTCCAATTAAACAGGAAAAAAGCCAGAAGTGGAGTTGTAGCTCAAGTGGTAAAAGCACTATCCTTCAGCAAAAAGCTCAGGGACAAGGTCCAGGCATCAAGTTCAAGATCCTGGATTGGCACAAAGAAACAACAACAAACAGCAACAAAAAAAAGAAGGTATGGGAATGCCTTTTAGAATACTGATATCAGATGGCCATGAGTGTGCTCAGTGCAGTATGTGTATGGCGTATGTGGTGTCATCACACACACACAACTGAGACATTTCAAGACTTTATATCTTAGTAGAGAGGACAAAACACACACACAATAATTACCAAGCTATTAACCACTAAGTAACAGCACTGATGAGGTGTGCAAATGAAGTTCAGTAAACACATATGGGTAAAGAGACGAATTGGACAGAAAGCTGAGGATCACACCTTTGAGCCAGTGGAGGCCGGTGGTAAATTTCCCTCTCTTCACTCTTGTGTGGAACTGACTCTTTTCTTCTTGTCTTCCAGCCACCTGAGCTCTTTACAGTTTAGCTTTTATATGGCTCAGGGTCCAGGGCCAAATATCATGAAGAGTAAGCCAACCACATCAGTAAATTCAACACAAAATCTACATCTTTGATGATGTGGAAGGGAAAGGGAAACTGACAGAAAGATACATGCGCCTGATGTCTCACTCTCCTTCCTCCCCTTGCTAGCAGAGCCAAGCCAAACAAGTCTATAGCAGTCTGCCTTTGGCACCCCACCTCCTTGGCAGCCTGTGTGCTGTTCTATATCTACCGCAGGCTTCGCTCTAGGAGAGACCACCTTCAGCGTTTATTTGTTTTGTAGCAGGCTCAACCCTAGTTCTTATTATATAGGTTACAAAAGCCAAAATTGAGCCTCAGGAGCTCTAGTCACCACAAGCTCTGGGCAACATCATCACTCCAGCTTTATCTACTGCAGGCATGTCTTTAGTATTTATGTTCTTCGACACAACTTTATAGTCTTAGCTGAAGAGTTAAGTTCAGGAAATAAATAGTTCTAAAATGATAGCTTGGGCTAGGCATAGAGAAAAGATTAAAAAAAAAACTGTTGCCCCCTTTACTTATTTCACTTTTATCTTGTCATCTTTGAGAAGAAATAATTGTTTTATTTTCCTCCACAGTGCTTCTCTGGAGGTAGGGCTATATTAACAGCCCTTGCTTTAAATATCCAGTTAAAACAGTTGAATAATTTTGAACAAACAGCTTCCCCTGGGGAGACAAAGGTAAGACTACGTGAAGAAGTGATAAAAGAAGATAATTGGCCTGAAAAAGATCCAGAAAGAAGAATAAATGGGGAAATTGTGTTCTTGTCTGCAATCAGACACCAAAATTACCTGGCAAATTTCTCCTTTCAAGGTAAAATATCCATTAAAAGGGAAGAAATAATAAGTGTGAAATGGCACTTTCAAATGACAAGAAATATAATTCAAGTTGAAAATGACTCCCCCCGCCCTCCCGGCTTTTTTTGCAGATTATTTCTAACTCTTACTAGAAAGTGATGATGCATCATCTTGGACTTCTAGAAAATCCTAGTTGCTCTTGTCCCCCAAGAAGCAAGCTAGTTAGCAGAAAATTTCTGATTTTGGAATAGTCACTTGTTTCTTTTCCGTAGATTTTTTTTCCCCATAGCTAAGGACTGAACTCAGAGCCTTGCACTTTACAAGGGAAGAGCTCCTCCAACCTCAGTCACTGGTTTCTTACACATAACACCAAAAGCAAAAGTAAACTGGACTTAAAACCCAATCTTGGATGTACTAATTTTTAACTGTTGTTAGTTATACATGACTGTTCAGTGAACTGTGACTTGTAATTATTTATGTATTTCAGTACATGAATATAGTATTGATGGTTTGTCCAAAACTATTCTTTGGAATAGCAGAGCTGAAATTAAACCAAGATTTTCTGAAATAATGACATGTTTTCTCACCATACTGCAAAATGACTCATTTTATTTAACTTCAAAGAAGGATGGATGTTAGGACCTAAAACCCAGTGTGAACTCAAAGATTAGAAAACTCAGAGGAACATGTTTCTGTCATGTTGTTTCCATAGATTCCCATATTTAGTGTATACTAGTGGTTAGGAAAACGATGAGCTTTCCTGCTGACATCATCGCTGTTGACTGGGTCTTCATTTTAGTGACTTGTAGAAAGTTACATCTAGCTGGGTGCCATGGCTCACACTATGCAGGAGGCTGAGATCTGAGGACCAAGGTTCAAAACAAGCCTGGGAACAAAGGGACTTGAGACTCTTACCTCCAATTAACCCCTAGAAAATGGGAAATGGGGCTTGGCTCAAGGGTATGGTGGTAGCCTTGAGCTGAAGAGCTCAGGGACAGAGCCCAGACTGAGTCCAAGCCCCATGACCCCCCCCCCAAAAAAAAAAAACCAATTACATCTAAAGCAACTGTAAAAGTATGGGTTTTACTAATCCCTTTACTTTGTATGTTAAGAACCTGAGATCCAGAGGAGGAAATTTATCTCATGATTATTTGGTCATGCTTCCTAAAGAAAATGGTCAGATCTAATCTTGTATTATATGCTGAAGATATAAAGTAAGATGTAGGGCAAATGTAAGGAGTGGGGAGAGAGAAACAAAAAAGAAGCAACATAAACTGAAATGTGATAGGAATAGGCATATGCATATCAAACATGGTATTAGAGGTTTCACACAGTTAGAATACATTAGGGTACCAGTGACGTAAAACCCTATACAAGAAACCCTGCACTATGACTTAAGGAAGATGTAAGAAGGGTGCAGAATTTGTGGGCACTATTCCTAAAACTTCTAAGAGTAAAGTTCTGGATAATCTGAGTAGATTAAATCAATAGCATGAAAACTTTGCTTTTGTCCTTTTTTTTCATCTTCACCTGCAGCAGCACTGGCTGGATTCATTTACCATAGCAGCAAGTTTTATCAAGCATTCAGTACCAACCCTGAAATTGAGTCAATTGGCCTGGCTTTAGTTTTGCATTATGAACAAAACAGTGGGGTCAGGAGTAATGAATCTAACTCGAGTCTTTTCATCAATATTGAAAGGAGGAAAGGGGTGAGCCATTAAAATAAAATTCAGGTACTATTGCCCCAGATGATCCAGTGGGTGCTGGACAGATGATACTAGCCACACAGAGATGCTCTCACCTGACCCTCCTAACTAGCCTGGAAGTTATTCCTCTACCATGTCCTCTCTCTAAAGGATATCAGTTAGCTGGTAAAAGGCCTTCACCATTTGTGAACTGTCAGCTCCATCTCATGAAACTCAAATCCAGTCTGTTTGAGAAATAAGTATTATAATGAATTTGTACGAATAGAGACTGTAGTTTTCTTCCCCCTAAAATTGAAAGTACTCCCTCCTCCATAGTCTAAGTCCAGCTCTGCGTGCAATCTCCCCTCACCCCTAGATTCATTAGACATTGCCACTTATCGTCTTGTCTATTTGTTAATCTCATCTATTGAGGAGATTAGGCTCAATACCTCAATCTGACATCCATTCTACTCTTAGAATTTGCAGATGTCCCTGTAATCTGTAGGAAATTACCTCAGTGACCCAGCCCAAACCCTACTACGCCCTTCCTGACCCTTACCATTTATTCAGCATCCACAAATACTTTAGAAATAAACAACGTGTTTATTATTCAGGTAATTTGCACTGCTTCTAAATGTTATCTGCTTTCTCAGCTGGCTGGAGAAGGCAGAACACACTCTTCTGTGAACAGTTCTCTTGTTTACTGAAAGATTATTTTGTAAATTTGTATACATTTACTTTTACTGAAGTTACGAGAAAACATCTTTTGAAATTGGAAGTATGAATTTGAGAGATCTTTTATTTTCAATTCATTGAGTGGGGTTTTCATACTTGTTTATATTTAACTAAATGTCCATCAGAATGGTTATCTTATATAGAGTTGTTTAGAGGATGTCTGTGGTCTTGTTAAACATAAGATATCCAAACATATGTAGTCTTGGATAACAAGGATTACAAATATGTATGTATATTAGTTTTAAAACTTGCCTTCCTAGAAGCTTTTATTTAAAACAGCAAACGTATATATCCACTAATCTATTAGTAGCTGCAAGCTTAGAAAAAACAAGTCAAAAAACAAGAAGACAAGACGCTAACAGGTATGTTAGTTTTTTTTTTAAAGCTAGTCTTTCCAGATCATGAGGGAAAAGTTTCTTGGGTCACATATGGAACCAGAGCTATAATTGTTCAGCTGTGAGCATTCAGTGCTGTCAGATTACAGATGTGCCTTGGCTTTGTCCAGTGTTGCTGACCCCATCCTGTTTATTCAGTAGATGGGGGAAAGCTTGCTTTAGCTAACTGTTCTTGGCACCAAGAACATAACTGTTACTTGATGCATTCATCTATTCATCCAAGTTTTCAACATATAATCATAGTTTACTGTTTGCAGACTATGAAGTAGATATTATATATATATAATAACATTTCTAAATGTAAAGGAAAAACAAATCACGGAATAACATTCATCCTGGCTTGAGAGTACTGATGCCTTCAAATCACTTTTCAGTTACTAAAAAATCAGACCATCACTAAAGGATCGTTATGCAAACTTTTGGGTACTCCCAGTGCCAAGATTAACTTCAATCTGTATTGCCTGCCACTATATTTCACCTGTTTGTGCATGCATGCAAGTGTGTACATATGCATGCATGGGGTGTGTGTGTGTGTGTGTGTGTGTGTGTGTGTGCGCGTGTGTGTGTGTGTGTACACTGTGCTCAATCTTCTACCTCCAAGTCTCAACTTCCCAAGTAACTAGGATTACAGGCAAAATCTACTGGCACCCAGCTTGCTTTCTACTTTGTATCAGTCTGTTTTTCCTTGATGAATTATATCTAATGGGATAGATCTATACCACCATTAAGTAAAGAACATAAAATTTAGGACATATTTAGAAGCAGCTCAGGTTAGACAGCTTCTGAAATGAACAAAAATAGAAAACTCAAGTCTAAAGGGATAATGTGCCAGACTTCCACTTGTATTCTTTATTTATCAAAGAAGATAAGTTGTACCGTAAATTGGTGTATCAGATTCAGTCCCTCTGTATTAAAAGTTTGAAAATGTATTATATTCTTACTGCTTAAAACCAGTTTTAGGGAAAGTTTAAAGATGATTGTGAAGACTTTGTTAATTCACTATAAATGGTTGAAATTTTACCGTGATGCTATCTCAGCTTAATTAATTTACTAATTAACAAAATACAGTCAGTTGTTGTTAACAAGGTTGCAATTTATTCCTTCCCAAACAAAAGAACTTGAAGCACAGTGGGAAAATAAATCACAAAAAGAAATGTATTTTGAGAGACTGGATGTTGTCAGCCTTAAACTTAATTGGGTAGATTCTGATTGTACTAATTCTATTTGACTGAAATGCTCTCAGCTTAAGAAAAAATAAATAAATGATAAATAAGACGTGATACATTAATTCAGCTACCTTTTAATCTAGAAAAAAGGTAGACAACAATGTAGATAATTTTATAGGTGATAAATACTGGGATTTGGGGGAGTACCTTCTGGTTTACATCATTTTCTGAGATTTAGAGTTTTCATTAATGAAAGAATGCTTCCCCAGTTACTCCCACTGTATCAGATTTGCTCCTCAAACCCTAAATGTCTCATCTACATAGACTGAATATGAACAGTGGTCCTTAGGTGAGCAGCATTACCATTGGAACACAAGAACAGAAAGATCTCTGAAAGAGAGTGCAAGTTAGATTTGTATGTGGAAATGCCAGCTATAAGTTACTAGTGGAAAATGAAAAATATCATAAGATACATTAAATTTAACAGATGAGTGAAAATTACCTAGTGTTGGTTAGAGTTTGGAGAAATAAGAGCTCTGTTATACTGCTGGATGGTCCTTTTAGAAAGTTATTTGGCAATATCTAAAATCATTTTAAACGTGCTTACTCTGACACAACTTCATTTATAGGAAAATTCCTTCAGACGGCCTCACCTAAGTACAAGAAAGGGATAGGAATTATCTTATTCTGTTTGAGCTACTTGAACAAAAGGCCTTCAACTGGACAATTCATAAACAATTTTACTGCTCAGAACTAGAGACTGGCAAGTCTGAGATCGAGGTTCTTGCAGATACTATGTCTGGCAAGAGTTTGCTTTCAATGTCAAAGATGATGCCTTCTATCTGCATCCTGAATGGGTGGAAGATGGTAGCTACCTCCTTCATGTGTCTTCCAGTGACACTAATCCCTGTGCTCATGATCCACGCTCCTCTCAGAGGACCTCTTAAAACATCACACTGGGGATTAGATTCCAACGCATGAATTTTGTAGAGGTATGTTCAGACAGTAGCCGAATGTGTGTGTTCATTTCAGCAGTGTTTGTAATCTCAACAAACCGGGAAACAGATATTACATCTGTGTGTTCAGCTCTGAATGGGTGATTACATTGTTTCAAATACTTTTATCATCTTTAAGACCTGTACAAAGGGGTTACCATTCAAAAAATAAGATAAAATCTTGATTTAAACATTTAACCCATTTACTTGATTAAATAGGCAAAAAGTGGTTTAAAGGAACAATAGATTTAGTAAGGTTGTTTTTCACTTTCGTGAAGTAAATAGTGTAGAAAAATATCTCACTGGGTACCTGCCACACTCCTGATCATAACTTACAGGGAAGAATTAGGCTGCCAAGTCCGAAATAGAGAACAGTACTTTTAGTTTTCACTTCTTAACCTCTTAACTATATTTGAATAACTTTATTTTTTTATTTTGTCATTTAGGTAAAATTAGCTTTAAAACAATATTTTTTTTTACTATCTTTTAATCACATTACACATAATTCTATTGGAGATGCTGAGAAGTCCTATTTCATTTTGTTTAAAACATTCTTTAAAAAAACACATTAGAGTTGATTCAACTTTACTATTAAAATGATGTTATTCTTGCCCACATTTATTAAAGTATTAGGATGAAAAACGCTAGACCCCTTAGGGATTCTTAATACCTTGAAGGATACCTTAATACCTTAGTACCTTAAAGGATAGTGCCATGAACCACCTATAATGTGACTGATAACAAGAATTCCAGATCCTTCCACTTCCAGGATTCTTAGTGGTGGAGTTAGTGATTGCAGTAGGATACAAAAACCATAATAAAGGTATATACTGAGACTTCGCTGATCTCCTAATTGGAAAAGGGGTGGGGATGCAAGTACAGTTGAAAATAACACATTTGGTGACACAATCTTATCTTTAGGAAAAGGAAACCTAAAAGCCACTGCTTTCATAATACAAATGATAGAAAATAGAGGTACAGAGGAATGTGAATGAGGAGAGACATTTTATTCTCAGTGTATTATATGGTAGATGGTGGGACAAGAACTAAGTTTCTCTGAACAGTTTCCTTTCTTTCTTTTTTTTTCTGGCTCGGGGCCTTGGTACTGTCTCTGAGCTTCTTTTGCTGCACGACTTGAGCCATAACATTACTTCCAGCTTGTTCTGTGTATGTGGTACTGAGGAAGCGAACTTCATGCAAACTGGGAAAACACTCTACCACTAAGCCACACTCCCAGTCCCTCTGAGGGATTTTTCTTAAGATCTCCAGGATAAAGACTTGTTACTTTTATCAGAGAATGTATGTACTGTAGAGTTCAGCCTGATGTCATTGTTTTATTTAATTTCTTAAGCTGTAGTTTCCTCATCTGAAAAAGAAGAATACTAATTGCCTCAGAGGGTTGTTCTAAGTATTAAATGCAACAAAACACGTAAAGCATATTGATTGGCCCACAATGACTGGTTTAATAAGATTATGGGTGTGGAGTTAGAAAGGTTGAGCAGTCTTGTTCTAGATTTTAATTTCATTACTTTATACTTTTTAAGTCGACATAAATTGTACTAAATTGGTCTGTAGATACTTCCCTTTGTTTTTCTTTTTAATGTGGAAATAAGTTTTAAAAGAAGATAAATATATTCTCTTGTAATTTGAGAATCAGCACACAATCATGTTGGAGTTCATTCCTTCCCAGAATTTCTTGGGCTCCTGCCTCTATTTCATGT
The DNA here is from genome assembly GCF_031878675.1 of Megascapheus bottae. Lineage (NCBI taxonomy): Eukaryota > Metazoa > Chordata > Mammalia > Rodentia > Geomyidae > Megascapheus > Megascapheus bottae. Next base: position 30,677,836 of record NC_143523.1, on the reverse strand, counting down.
GCAAACAGCAGATCTGATTTTGTGAGACCACTCTCTTTGGAGATATACCTTTGGGCCATGCAGGAAGTACAAAGCATACACCGCAGGGCATGAATTTTAAATTATAGGATTTGTTTACAGCCAATTTGATGGATCAGTTATGGCCTTAGAACTTATAACTATCTCTTTAAAAGAAAGCACATTATATTCTTATGAATAGCACTCAAAAATTACTAAAGAGTAAACTAGATGAAAAGACAATGCTTCATTGAGGTATGACAACTTCAACTTTTTAAAAAATGAGCATTTTAGTGTATTATATATTAATGTTCTGAGAAGAGTGGGGGAATAAGACACTAGTAATCATTGCCAAGTGAGATACTAGCACACCTTTGAATTAAATTCAAAGTTTAAATAAACTTTCAAAATTTTAATATATTACCGATGACAATATGGGCTTAAAGCATCTTCCAATATCAATTTTTTTTAGATTAAGAAATACCTTTGAACTAGTTTTCACATCTGTGATAAAAGCATTAAGCTAGAAAAGGAGAGAATGTAGTAGGATAGTCATACGCTAGCTTCAGGGATTGACCAACTCTGATGTTTATGCTAAATCTGTCCAGTCAGTTTTGTTTGTAAATAAAGTCATTTCTATCTGTGTGGCTTGTATTATATCAGAGTATTCATTCAAGAAGTTAGTTGCAAATTCAACTGAGAGTTATTATCTGGCCTACACTATCTGTGTATTTACCATCTGGCTATTATAGGAAAAAAATCTTCTAATGCCTGTACTAGATTCAGTACTTTGTAAGTCATGTTGAGGATTTGAGATTTAATCCTATATGCCTGGGGAGGTATTAAAGGGCTTGGAACAGGAAAGCAGGTGGCATGAAGAGATGTGGGCTTTGAGAAGACCAATCTGGCTATGTGAAAACAGAATTAGAGAAGAGAATCATGACTGGGCCTGTTGAGAGAAAGCAGTGCCTGTCACTGACAGTGGCAATGAGGAGAAGGGAGTTCAAAGTTTATTTTGAATTTTTAAAGCATAGTTTAGTAACATAATGATCATTAACATGAAAGAGAGGAAGAAGCCAGAGGTGAGCCTTGGGATTTGCCCCCAAACAACAAGGAGATTTCTGACTCTATTTTAAGAAACAGGAAAGACTAGAGGAGAGGAAAAAAAAACCCAGAATTTTCAGAACTAAGAAAGTGAGAAACTGACAACCAGTAAGAAACATGCTAGGTTTGATTTAAAAAAAAAAATAAAATCAAACAGCTCTCACAAGTATTTCCGTTCTGGGTTGGACAAAAATCTTCCCTCTATATTCTCTCTATATAATCCCCTTTATAATTTCCTAATTCTGTTGTGAGCTATCAGCCCTTGTGGCACATGGCTGTATTCCTTCTCTTCAGGAGTCTGAGATCTGAAGACCGTAGTTCACAGCTGGCTGTGGCAGACTAGTTTGTTGTGTTCTGATGAAGCAGAAAGAACTAGACTGGAAGCCTGGCGTAACTGGTAGAGCACCAGCACAGGCCAACAAGTTGAATGAGAGTCCCAGGTCCTGAATTCCAGTCCTGATAACCCCAACCTCAACTCATAATTCTGCTCGTATTTCTTTAAGGTTCTATCTGTGAGTCTGCATATGTTTCAGGGTCTGTTTGAGACAAGTTTTGTCCTTTTGGCTGAGACCCCCCTGTTCCCCTCAAGCTTTATGAAAACATGTATTTACCCTGGGACATCCTGTTTCTGTGTTTATTTGCTCTGTCAAAGGAAAACCAGAAGGGTTTTCAATGGTCTTTTAATTGGGCCTTACCCAGGTCCCTGGAGCAAAGGATTTATCTTGACTCACATTTCATTTTCCAGTCCCTTGATGCTGTTCTCCTTCCACAATGTGTACAAGGCAGCTTTGGTTTTCTCTGATGACAGTGCACTAAAATGTTCCACTTTCCCCATTTTCCTCAGCAGTGTGCAACCACCCCTTATTATACATTGTTATTCTGGCCTACTCAGCACCGTGCCCTATATGGAAATTTGTGTGTTGAGTGGTATTATGATTGGACTATTTTCCTCAATTGAGCAAGGCTATTCCCTCGAGCCAGCAAGCACACTGGTTTGCCTCTGAGAATATCACTTTATCACTGTAGTTGCATAATTGGGTTCAGCTTCAGATTTGTTCAAAGGGATTCTGTGGATGGATGAAATATCTTTGGGCTAGAGAATTTGACCTAAAGCTTTGTTCTAGCTCATTTGGTTCATTAAAGAGAAGTTATTGCTTTGACATTATAAAATGTTGAATTTAAAAATACTCCATGTAACCAATTTCAAATAATCAAATACAAATATCCAATATATCAGATACAAAGTGAGATACTGTAACAATATGAGATAACAAAGGGACAGCAAAAGAGATGAGAGATAACATAGTACATTAAGGACAACAATCACTCATTATATGGCTTTTGTTTCTATATCCTAGAGGTCCTTTCATTTAGCATCATACTATATGGCCTTATGTATCTAGGTTTTGCTCTTTTGCAAATTGGATAGGGAAGGGGAGAAAACAGGATGAGAGGTGGGGGTGGGGGGGAGAGGGAAATGGGGACCAAGACATGAGAAAGGGTATCAATGTATGTGAATTAATGCACCTTCTATCTGGCGAATATAATGTAACCCTTCTTTTTTTCTTTTCTTTTTTCTTTTTTTTTTTTTTTGCCAGTCCTGGGCTTGAGCTCAGGGCCTGAGCATTGTCCTTGGACTTTCTCAAGGCTAGAGCTCTACCACTTGAGCCTCAGCACCACTTCCGACTTTTTTCTATGTATGTGGTACCGAGGAATCAAACCTGGGTCCTCGAGCATGCTAGGCAAGCACTCCACCACTAGGCCAAACTCCCGGCCCATAATGTAACCCTTCTACTAATTACAATAAAAATATATTAAAAATACTCCATGTAATCAGATGGTGAAGTTTTATTTATGGCAGTATCAAAATAGTCTCATCTGCATTTGTGAGGAATTTTACAGGGTTACTGTGGTCAGTCGTACCTCCTTTTCTAATAAGATGGATGAAATTATCCTTCTTGGCAAGTTTTGACAGAAAAAAAATATATGAGAGTATTTTAGCAAAAGTTATTAAATCAAAGGAACTATAATACTTATTATAATTTTAGCTAAACTCTGGAGAAGGCACTCATGAAGGGAAAAAGAACAAACCAGTATTTGACTTTTTAATAAAATAGAATGCATATGGTTCAGTTGATCTTACGATTCTGAAGTGTTTTCCCTAACCCAGTTAAATAATATAAGGGCAAGTAACAACAGCAACAAAGAATTCATTAGGTACATTTAAAATATAAATCCATTTCTGTGTGAAAACTATATTTTAAGTCAGGGATGCTTCATTTTTAAAAATAGGAATTTGTAATGTTTTATACTCTCCTATCCCCATACAGTAGTTATAAATATTAATGTAATTCAATAGATTCTTTTCATTTCTGATATTTAATCTTCATATTATGGAGGGAATTCAATGTCCTGTACAATTCATGTGAATTCCTCTCATATAAATGAGCACATATATGAAACCTATAAGAACAATGATTGCTAAAAATACCAGGGCCCACAAATGATCTTAGAGAGTATAACAAAGCATTTTTAGCTCACTTAATAACAAGAAAATCATTGGTAATAAGCCAAAGATCTTTTTAGGCTGAATGAGTCAATGCTGTCATATCTGAATATAAAGATGGCTTGGTAATTTTGCACTGAGTTAAAGATGCTGATATGAAGTATTGATAAACTTCAATAAAATGATTTCCTGTGGTAGGATTCTGTTCTTGAGTGTCTCAGTCCTTCAATTTACTCCATAGTATCTTACCATCAGATATTCTCTACTGTAGTTAAAAGCTTTGTTCAAAAAGTGATATGAGAATCCATAAAAAGAAAACCTGAATCTAACTTAAATATTCTCTCTTTAACACCTTATTCAGGTAGAAAGATACTGTTTAGCCACACATGAATGTGTAAGTATTGTGGTTTTTAACAAAACATCTTTTGACAATTTCTTTTTCTCTTTTTATTCTCAAAATGAGTAAGTGTGTATAGCTGGTAAGTTGAGAACATAAAATAATTTATGTTTAAGCAGTTATAAAATAACATTTTCTATGCACATACTATGTTCTATGTGTAGTGCCAGGAGTTGGGGATATACCATGTCATTTCACCTTTATTAACATTTCTGAAAGACATATGTGCAGTAGAGTTAAGTAAATCTCAGAGAGATTAAGAAACTCATGGTCATAGGGCTTTTAGTCAAGTCACATGAAGATGCTGGTATTCAAACATTTCTAATCTACAGAAACACAGCAGCAGTAGCACATACTTTAAGTAGCATATGGTTTAATTTTAATCACTGAATTACAGTTTGAAGGTAAGTGTGTGATTTCAAAATCGATAGTCCTATGCTGGCTAGTACTAATTATTTTTGACCACATATGCTAATAAAGACACAATCATGAATTATATTGTAAATAATTAATCACTCATTTAGCTTGAACCTATCATCTATGGCATGATTTGTATCATTTAATATCATCATGACATAAAAATGACAACTGCCAAAGTGCAGCAGAGCTATGGCACATTTGCAGACCTTAACACATATTGTCTAAGTTAAATATCTCAGCTGGAGAACAGTTGTTTTTTCAACCCAGTATTAAAAAGAAATATATTGCACAAAGAGAACAGCAGGACTCTTTGAAGCATACATAACCTTGGAAATCAGGATCTGTATTGCAGGACATCATTCAAAGCAGATGCATATTCTCCAGAGACCAGGGTAAAACTGCTGAGAATAAAAATACGGAGACTACTTGTACCTCTTTGAGAAGAAGGTTTGATAATATAGTCAGATATTCCCCATGCTCTAGCCACGATACTGAGCATCCAAGGGAAAACTTCTGATCTGTCCCACTTGCCAAGGATTCACATATGTTCTTCATTGGCTTCCAGATTCAGCAATGAAATAGAGAGCTCATTAATTTTACATGACTTAAAGGGTAATGGTAACAGATACCTAAACTGTCTGAGAGATAAATAATTTGCTTTCAGATAATTACTTTACTCTGCCTGCTATGTGTATGATCAATACTAAAATTTTTATTTCTCAAAGGAGGCCATCAGGACCAGAAAAAAGTATATCAGGGTTGAATAAAGGATGGCTAGTTCTGAAAATATTGAAGTATGGAGTAAACACTCCTACTATGCTGCAATGTTCACGTGTTCATGTATATCATTTTTTTGCCAGTCCTGGAGTTTGAACTCAGGGTCTGGGCCCTGTCCTTGGACACGTTTTTGCTCCAGACCAGTGCTCTATGACTTGAGCCACAGCACTACTTCCGGCTTTTTCTGTGTACGTGGTACCGAGGAATCGAACGCAGGGCTTTGTTCATGCTATGGGAGCACCCTATCACTAGGCCATGCTTCTGGGCCCTCTTATGTTCAGTTTTGATCAAGATAAGAAAGGTTATTGGATGCATGGGATGCAGGATGAATAGGAATGTATATTCCCACTGAAGGAGAGAGCTAATTGTGGAGAAAGAGGCAGATTTTGCTGTCAGGACAGAACAGTTCTTTAGCCCCTGAGACATTCAGATTGATCTGAGTAAGAATAGTTGCCAGTGAGGAAAATGATGAAATCTTTCCTGAGGGAGCTCTAGGTAAAGGAATCATCTCATCTCTTCAGAACTGTGTCACAGACAAAAAATGGACCACAGTGAAGACTTGTCAGGTTCTTATCCAGCTCAAGTTTTTACTATATCTAAAGACCTGAGGCTCACAAGTTTGTTTTGAGTTTTACAATACTTTCCTTAATTTGCAAAGCCTCTGAGATGCCTCTAGAATGATTAAAAAACACAGGCACTTGTCTGGGAAGCAGAGTTGCACACATTATTTTGAGCCCTGGCTTGCAACTCAGAGTGTTGACAGCTTCACTTCAGACTGCAGTAGGGACTTAACTTCAAGATCCTTCAATACAGCTCAGTCCCACAGAGACAGCCCTTTTTTGTTTCTATCTCCCTTAACAGATTGACATAGTTATAGGTATTAAGGAAATTGCAAGCTGTACTTGCTACATTTGCAGTCCAGAAGATGAGGTCTTCATTCAAAACAAGGTTCTCATGTGGGTGCGTGGATTCAGAGTTCAGCGGATGCTAAATTTCTAAAGAAACCATAAAATTCCACCTGATTTCATTTAAGATATTTAAAAAATATGACTGAGCTACCTCACTTTATATGAGAGCCTCTCATAAACAGGAACCATGGATACTAGCAATTGCTCATATCTGTGTCCTACAGAGGTGGTAGGAGCTGTTGAAGAGTCACAGAGCACACAATAAACAAATTATAGACATTATACTAATCCTGTAGCACAATCTGGAGCCTATTGTCTCCCTCTTCTTTATTTCTCCCTCTCCCCTATTCCCTGGGATGTCCCAAATTTTCTGTTCAGTTAAGTAGAGCCAAGAAACTCTCATTTTTCTAATTACCAAACTGGTACTCACAAGACAAAGGAATCATTGTGTTAAAAGGACAGTGATTATAAATAATGGCAACATTGTTGACAATGTATTTAATGTGCTAGGTTGTTTCTTATAGAATAGTTGCATATCTATTTCTTTTTTTTTTTTCCAGTCCTGGGCTTGAGCTCAGGGCCTGAGCACTGTCCTTGGACTTTCTCAAGGCTAGAGCTCTACCACTTGAGCCTCAGCACCACTTCCGGCTTTTTTCTATGTATGTGGTACCGAGGAATCGAACCCGGGTCTTCATGCATGCTAGGCAAGCACTTTAACCACTAGGCCAAACTCCCGGCCCCAGCATATCTATTTCTTAACCTTTGTCAGTGGGGAGGACAGAGGGATTGTGTCAATTTCTACCAATTTACCTTGCTGATTTTTCCCTCTTTCCTTTCCATTGGCAAACTTGCTCCCTTACAAAGCCAGCTGGTACTGGAGTTTCTCCTTATTGTTTTCTTGCAAAACTGGCAGCAGTGTTTTCTGTTGCTCTCAACTATGACCTACCTGTACAGGTCAGATCTGTGCAATGATTCATTACAAACTGATCTAATTCTCACTCGTGGTTGAATAGTCGATAGAAAACTATTCTAAGTCACCAAGACATCTGACTTTTAAGTTCTGGACTAACTCCTGGCCAACCTGAAGGCCTTTTTGTAAATCTTTACCTCCCACTCAGGCCAACACTACAAGTGAAAATATCATTCTCAGAGTGCAGTGCAAGCAGAAGACAAAGGTGGAGTGTTGACGCGCAGAGAGACTTGAGGTATTTAATGTTCAGGCCTCATTTCCTAGAGAAGATGCTGTATAAATCTGTAATTGGAAAAGGTTTATAGCTATAGAAATGCCAGGCAGCTGTAAACTCCAGATTTTCTTTATCCTTTTGTTCACTGCTTCTTGGACATTTCATGACTCATTTACATTTATTGAACTTTTTGGCACCCCAGAAGAAAGTTAAGTACTAGGTCGTGCTAAAGTTTCTGATTTATTTATGGATTCCAGTGTTCGAAGACTGGGATGTAGCCCAGTGGGAGAATACTTGTGCTGCATTCAGGAGGCTCTTGATTTGATCCCCATGGCTATAAACACACACATACACACACACACACACACACACACACACACACACACACACACACACACACACACACACGAGTACTGCTTTCTTTTTCGTTTTGTTGGTCATGGGGCTTGAATTCTGGACCTAGGTGCTATGCCTGAGTTCTTTTGCTCAGGGCCAGTGCTTTACCACTTGAGCCACAGCTCTGTTTCCAGTTTTCTGGTGGTTAATTGGAGATTAATTGGAGGAAATTCTCAGGGAATTTCTTACCTGGGATGGCTTTGAACCATGATCCTCAGATTTCAGTCTCCTGAGTATCTAGGATTATAGGTCTGAGCCACAGTTACCAGGCCAAAAATACTGCTTTCTATTTAGAACAATTACTGAGTGGCTAATGTTTGTTATGCATTTTGTTAGATATATAAGTACTATATAATACTTATACATGAAAATAGTTTAGCCAGACATAGTGGCCCATGCTTGACATTGTATCATTTTGTACCTTTCATTTTCTCACATATGGTATATATCTATATATCTATATCTATATCTATCTATATCTATCTATATATACTATATATATAAATATATATATAAATATTTTTTTCCAGGAGCCAGGGTTGGGCTGGCTTGGTTGGCAATCTATCACATAAACCATGCCTTTAGTGTGACTTTCTGTTGGATTTTGTTTGGAGACAGGGCCGCTAGACACTTCTGCTGTGTCTGGCCGCAAACCTTAATCCTCAAGATCATCATTCTGAATAAGTAGGATTACAGCTACTCAGGAAACAGATCTGGGGATCTCAGTTCCAGCTAGTCCAGAAAAGTCCCCACAAGACTCTCTATGCAAACAAGCCAGAAGTGGCACTGTGGACAGCACCCATGCCCTGAGTTCAAACCTTAGGAAAAGTTAAAAAAAGGAAGAATATGGTAATGAAATGACTGGTCTAGTTAAATATTAATATTAATATTAATAAAAGTGAGCATTATATGAACATTTATATCATGTGAAGGAACTTGACATGTTTAGTACTCTGGCCATTGATAGTGAAAACAAACATGGTTTAAATGCAGGCAGTTAGATTTTATGCTAGGAAATGTCATTAGCAGAAGCTTCTCCTAATTTAAAACATACTTAAGAGAGAATTAATTTTGTATGCAAATGACAAAAGAAAGCAAGTATTATTTTGTCAGTTGAAGTGGCACCCCTGTAAGCTATAGAAAAATCATAGCTTATAATTCACTTAGTTCTATAGTTTTATAAAATTTTGGAAACTCTGGCATTACAAATGTTACAAACTCTCATTTGAGAGTTTCTTAATATTCTTATTTTTCAACTTGTCTAGTTTTATAAACTGTTATTGTAAGGTAGTGTGAGTGCTTTCAAATTCACCCACTCCGTTTGTGTAGTGGATTTAGTTTTTTAGGAGATATGACTACTATTTCTTTCCTTACTGAAAGCCTTTTACAGTGAAAAAAATTGTTTAATCTATCTTTATCCAGACATTGAAATCTTCCAAGATATTGGAAAAATCACTGTACAAAACTTACAGAAAATTGGTTTGTCTTCTCCAAACTGTCATTCCTTTTTTTTTTTTTTTTTTTGCCAGTCCTGGGCTTGAGCTCAGGGCCTGAGCACTGTCCTTGAACTTTCTCAAGGCTAGAGCTCTACCACTTGAGCCTCAGCACCACTTCCAGCTTTTTTCTATGTATGTGGTACCGAGGACTCGAACCCGGGTCTTCATGCATGCTAGGCAAGCACTTTAACCAGTAGGCCAAACTCCCGGCCCCTCATTCCTTTCTTTTTAAATATATTTTTATTGTAATTAATAGAAGGATTACATTATATTTGCCAGATAGAAGGTGCATTACTTCACAAACATTGCTACTCTTTCTCTTGTTTTTGTCCCCATTTCTCCCACTCCCTCCCCTCTTTATGTGCCCATTTTAGAATGGAGCCTTTTATTTGCAATGTGATTCTACTGGGCGATAATGGGCATTGCTGATAACTGACCCAGCAATAAATGCTAGTTGCTTTTCTCCCCCAAACTCTGTTTTATTTGAGTCAGTGATCCCTCACATAACTAATAGGAAGATAATCCCAGTAACAGATTTCTCTAGGCTTATAAATTAGAGCTGGGGCTAGTTGAGTGACTCAATTCTGGTCTTTTATGGCATAGAAAAATAAATCCTTTAAGGAGCTCTTGGAAATATTTACTTGATTCATAGAAAGTCAGTGAATGTGCCTTCTTTATAACCATGTTTTGGGGGGTATCTATGGGATTCCAATGGCTACTGGCATGTGCTACCTTTCCTCCAAATATGTCACCATCAAGAATGGAGGAGATAATTGGGGATGTAACTCAGAAGTTCAATGCTGGTTCAGCATGAACAAAACCCTGAGTTTGTTCCTAAGACAAGAGGGGGGGAGGGCGGGAGGGAGGGAAGGAAGGTAGGAAGGAAGGAAGAAGGAAGGAAGGAAGGAAGGAAGGAAGGAAGGAAGGAAGGAAGGAAGGGGAGAAGAATGAAACATAAGACCTTGAAGATATTTCTCAATTTCTTAAAACCCTTAATATCTTTTACTTAGACAACTCAGGGAACTAACAAAATCTGAAAGACTAAGTGGATTGAAAAGCCGAAATTCCTCACAGTTCTGGAGCCAGGAATATCCAATTTCAAGATGGGTTTCTGGCATGCAGCTGCCTATTTTCTTGATATGCCCTCAAAGGATCTTGGTGTGAAAGCTTTGCAAAGAGAAATGGTGTTCTTCTTTTATATGGCTAGCTATTAATCCACTTAGATTTGGATCTCATCTTTACAACCTCTTGTAATCTTAATGATTCCTCAAAGCTCTATCCACGTTTAATCTACCACACTGGAATTAGGGCTTTGTGATGGCTAATTTTGATTGTCAACTTGATTAGACTGAAAGCTGTCAAAGAGATTAGGAAAGCCTATTTCTGACTGTGTCTGTGAGAGTATTTCTAGAGTGGATTAAGATATGCTCTGAATGTGGGCCACACTATCCACTAGGCATGGGGCCCAAACAGAAAAGGGAAAGTAGGAAAAAGAAGTCACACTCTACTTCCAAGGGGTCATGAGGCAAGCAGGGGTCCACTATGTACCTTTGCTGCCATATTGCTCTCCCTCTCATCATGCTCTGAGCAATGGAGCCCTGACTACAACCTAAAACTTCAGATTTATATTATCCAAATTAAATCCTTTTACATTCTCCTCTCAGTTATCTGTCCCAGTGACAAAAACACTGAAGAACATAGTCTTTAGAATATGACTTTACAGCCATATAATTTCAGTGCTTAGCAGATAAGATGACTCATGTCCTGGTGTTTTTTTCAAATAAGTTTATTTTTTCTGTTAAGTACAGCTGAATATACACCCAAATAGATTTCTTACGAAGGAATTTATAAAAGATCATGTCTATTTCATGGCGTATAACTTGAGAAGAAGAATGACTATTTTCTTTCCCTCAGAACAAAGAAGTTGTAGAGTTAAAATGCTTAGACTATTGCTGTGATTGGGCATTTCATGAACTGCCGATTGTACATATATGTGGTATCATGTTAACATAAACAGTTCTGCCCTTAGGGAGTTTTAAGCTATAAAAGAAACATTTTTTAAAGATCATGTACTCTGATAGAAAAATCACACATCAACCTAGTTCTATCATTATGAAATTCTGGCCAGTCAAGAGACATTAGCTGGTGATTTTTATCAAGAGAGCTTTCTAACTAACAGCTTGATGAATCCATTACAGTGCTATAACCCTGTAACAACTTCAGGCAACAATTCCTTTGGAGAATTATTTTAGACCATTATAGATTACTCATGAAAAGCAGTATCAGTCCTACAAATAAGAATGCCATCTTACTTTTTTTTGTTTGAAATAAATAAGTCATATTTTTTCTTTCAATTCCAATCTAGTTTTTAGAGCTATCTTCAGCAAAAAAAGGTGAGGCAATAGATTTTTTTTTTATCAGATTCTAGGAAATCTCTCCTGAAATATTTTGTCTAGCATTTTAATTACTATATGTACAGAGTAATTTACCTTTCTTTCCCTCTAAATGAAACCTAAGCCACAAAATTGTATTGGAGTAAAGAATTTCTTACTTTAGTAAAATTCACCTTTCATTTCTAGCCAGGAAAGTGGAAGATCACACTTATCAAACTTAAGAACTCCCAAACCAAATAAACACAAATTGAGCTCCATCAAGAGTGGATGATGAATGATACATTTGCATATACAATGAGCCCTATTAAAGCAATCAAACACAGACCATTTTGAAATCTTAAACCTACTGACACTATTTCCATGAACTCAGTAATATGAACCATGTGGTGAATGATGTCTGAAAAACTGCTGGTTTCACTGTGAATTTTATGACTGGGCAAATGAGACATTAAATTTTATCCCCTGTGGCTTGAAGTTAAATGCTTGCTCTGTTCAGAATGGCAACACTCAATTACACAGCATTCTTCACGATCTACACCCACCATTGTTACTGTATTAAGGGAAATAATGGGGTACTGACCTATATGGCGCTTCTTATTATCAATGGAGACGAAGCGTATGCAGGGATTACTGGTGATGTACTTCCCACCCCAAGGGACATCAATCTTCGTGCCAGCGTCATAAAAGAGGCCTAGGGCATAGCGGGAGGAGTAGCTCACAGACTCTAGTTGCTGCCTTTGACATTCACTCATTACTGTAAAAGAAAAAATAAAGGGCATCAGACTTGAAAATAATCTTTTCTTTCAGTACACCAATACAATGTTTCTTTAAACCAGTTCCAATTATTTCCATCATCTTCCTCTTAGTATTAACTTTAAAAGGCAATATGAGCCGGGAGTTTGGCCTAGTGGTTAAAGTGCTTGCCTAGCATGCATGAAGACCCGGGTTCAATTCCTCGCTACCACAAACAAAGAAAAAAAAAAGCCGGAAGTGGTGCTGAGGCTCAAGTGGTAGAGCTCTAGCCTTGAGAAAGTCCAAGGACAGTGCTCAGGTCCTGAGCTCAAGCCCAGGACTGGCCAAAAAAAAAAAAAAAGGCAATATGAAATAGCTTGAGTTTTAACTTCTTTTCAGAATGATCACTGATGCTGGGGGAGTTATTTTTCATTTGGCAAAGGCCTACACTTGTTTGAGTGGCTATCAAAGCTCTCAACGTCTGGTTCTCAGTGGCTTTTCTAGACTGATCCTATTCCATCACTGGACTTTGATCCTTTGACTGTCTAGAAACACACATATTTTGTGTACAGACCATCTACTATATGTCAGGCTTTTTTCATATATTTTTTATTGTAATTAATAGAAGGGTTATATTATATTCGCCAGATAGAAGGTGCATTACTTCACATACATTGATACCCTTTCTCATGTCTTGGTCCCCATTTCCCTGCCCCCCGCCCCTACCTCTCATCTTGTTTTCCCCCCTTCCCTATCCAATTTCAAATAACCAAATACCAATATATCCAATATGTCAGATAACAAAGTGAGATACTATAACAATATGAGATAACCAAGCAAAAGAGATGAGAGATAACATAGTACATTAAGGACAACAATCATTCATTATATGGCTTTTGTTTCTATATCCTAGAGGTCCTTTCTTTCTTTTCTTTTTTTTTTTGCCAGTCCTGGGCTTGAGTGCAGGGCCTGAGCACTGTCCTTGGACTTTCCTCAAGGCTAGTGTTCTACCCTGAGCCACCGCACCGCTTTTTCTATGTATGTGGTACCGAGGAATTGAACCTGGGTCTTCTTGCATGCTAGGCAGGCCCTCTACCACTAGGCCAAACTCCTGGCACCCTAGAGGTCCTTTCATTTAGCATCATACTGTATGGCCTTATGGATCTAGGTTTTGCTGTATGGCCTTATGTCATGCTAAATATGTGACATAGTATTTTACTCTATCATCACAAGCAAGGAGACTGTGTTCCACCTATCATGACTTCTTAAAATTCTCATACCACATAACAATTTTGTCATCTCTCCACTAGTAGATCTTATTAGGTCCTTCAGCAAAAGGATCACACCGTGGTCATTTTTGTTACATGCACTTTCCTACTCACTAAAGGCACAAGGATGGAACTATAAAGGGAAAGAAAGGGAAACACAGATATGCAATGAGTTGATACACTTAATCTCTGAACACAATGTCTAAGCAATAATGTAAAAAACAGGAAAAAAAAGAATTGTAAGAATTGGGTTCAATGGAATTCTATGCTGCTGTCAGAAAGAACGACATCGCCCCATTTGTTAGGAAATGGAAAGACTTAGAAAAAATCATATTAAGTGAAGTAAGCCAGACTCAAAGGAACTTAGGCTCAATGGGCTCTCCTAGCAGAGCCCTTGGGCTCTCCTAGCAGAGATTTGCAATAGAGCAAAACCTTGATACAAAAGGCCATATAGTATGACACTAAATGAAAGGATCTCTAGGATATAGAAACATAAGCCATATAATGAGTGATTGTTGTCCTTAATGTACTATGTTATCTCTCATCTCTTTTGCTGTCCCTTGGTTATCTCATATTGTTACAGTATCTCACTTTGTTACCTGATATATTGGATATATTTGTATTTGGTTATTTGAAATTGGATAGGGAAGGGGGAAAAACAAGATGAGGGGTGGGGGAAGGAGGGAAATGGGGACCAAGACAGGTGGAAGGGTATCAATGTATGTGAATTAATGCACCTTCTGTCTGGCAAATATCATATAACCCTTCTATTAATTACAATAAAAAATATATGAGAAAAAAAGAATTGGGTGCAACTGTTGATTCTGTCACTTACTATGTAGCATTGTTTAAACGACTTAATCACTCTGAATATAGTTTCATTGTCTATAACTGACAATATTTGGACAGACTACATTATTGTGTTGTGAGGATAAGATAAAATGATGTATAGCACAGTGCTTGGTTCATAACAAATGTTCACTAAATAGCAACCTTTTATATGATAGACAAACATATTTAGGAAACTGAGACAGCAATATAAAAAAGAAGATAATACAATGATGCAAAAGAAAAAATACTCAAATGCTTAAATTCTCATCTCTACTCCACCCTGATAATTATCTCAGATAGCTGCTTATTCATATATGTTCAGCCCTGTTATTTAGAGACTGAGAGTCTCAATAATAGGAAACAACTTTATTTAAATCTTTGCAAGTGATTTTAGGTGTAGAAAGAGTCAGGAAAGGGAATTTAATAAGTAATGATTGTATTAGAACCTCATATAATTTTAGGCGGTATCTGAATTAACATTTCAGAATCAGGGTATCACTTTAATTTTCACCAAAGCCCTGCCAAGATAGGTAGCTAATCATCCTCACTTTATATCTTTGGGAAACTGAGTTTTAGAAAGGTAACCTGCCCTCGATTCCACTGTGCCTACAATGAAGAGTCAAGAGGAATCTAGAGTGCCCACACTAGAATCATGGAAAAATCTTCACTACCTCAGACTTGCCCCTGCTTATCTTAGTTTCAAAGTGGACTCAAACACTGCTTTGTTCTCTGACATTAATAGGTATCTTGTATACACAGATAAAAGTCATTGTTCCCTTCAACCATCATTTTCTGTCTTATTAAAAATGTTAACTACTTGATGAATGCATGTTCTTCTGACATTAACGTCATTACAGTCAATGAATTTGGCATTTCATTTTTATTATTAAAATTTTGTTTTCCAAGTTATGGCTTGGTGTTAATGCTTACTGTTCTCTGAGAAGAGGTAAAAAACAAAGACAGTAGCAAGTAAGTTTGTACCACCAAGTTCCCCCTTTTTAAAGTTAACCAGCCAGATAAAAGCAACAAACAAACAAAAACACAAAACACAAAACTCCCAAACAACAAAAAAAAAATGCTGGGTGCTAATGGCTTATGCCTGTAACACTAGCTACCCAGGAAGCTGAGAACTGAGATTGTGGTTCAAAGCCAGCCCAGGAAGGAAAGTCTCTGAGACTTTTATCTCCAGTTAATCACAGAAAAATCTGGAAGGCATCTCCATGGAATCACAGAAAAATCCGGAAGTTGTGCTGTGGCTCTGGTAATAGAGGAGTAGCCTTGAACAAAAGAAACCCAGCAACACCCAGGTTCACAGTTCCCTAGGACAGGCAAAATAAACAAACAAATAAATAAATCAACCAAATACAGCTGTGCAGCAAGTTATCTAGAAAGAGAAAGGACCTCAGTTTTCTTTTTAAAGCCAAACTAAGGATCACTCAGATTCATCATCAAATTGGACCTTCTCTTATCCCCACCGATAGTTGTGCATTTAGCTAATTTTTAGCCACAATGTCAAGTGGTAATTCCTATTGGACAGCTCTTTGAAAAGGGAATAAGCATCTTTATAGAGAGAATGAATAAGCTTAAACATCCTTCTTCGAAGAGGGATGGCTACAGTTGATGCTGAGAACAGGAACTTCTAAGACTTCTGACAGAAGTTATCTCAAGATTAGGACATATGTAAAGTTATACAGGCAAGACCTAACAACATCATCTCATGTTTTATGAAAAAAAAATCCCTATGCAAAATGATGCAGGAACTAGACCTCCCCAGCACATACATTGGTAAACAAAGTCACTATCACATATTCACAAAGCACATTTTGGAGGGATGGGGCATTTAGAGACATAGGCAGAAGACTTTAGCGTAGAAGAAAACAGAGGCTGGAATATGGATTTCTTGGGCTCCTTCCTGTTTCTTAAATGCTGGTAAATGCTGAGTTCCTCCATAGCCCCCTGGCTCTAACTCTTCTGGGATATTGCTAACCTTTTCTTCCCTCGTTCACACATTAGGCTTAAGGAGAGCTTCCTGCTCTTACTTGTTTCTGGGTGTTACAATATCCTTTGTTGGTTGCCTTAATTCTGCCCTGGTTTTGGCTTAGTAAATGCCTCTTCAGCAAATTCTGTCAGTAAAACTTTTTCAAAGTACAACCTCTTTCTTACTGAGCTCCTAACTGAAACAATACTGAAAAAAAAATCTTCTCCATCTTCTAGGAAAGCATTCTGAAAGGAAGTATGACACATTCCGTACTTATGCAGTGATAGAGATCAATTTCCTAAAATCCAATCCTTGGGTACAGGAGTAAACCAAATGAAAATATTTTATAATCTATGAAGGTCTGTGTTACTTTAAAAGGAAGCAAGGTGCTAGTGTCAATTGTATTTCTCTTCATGTACTATAGACTTTTGGGGCATGATAATAAATATTTCAATGTTTATAATAAAAAAACACCTTTGAGTATTAATACATCATTTATCACTGATATTATAGTTCATGGTAAACAATGCTTACATTGATATTTTGTGTGCACAAAACCTTAGCCTCCCACCAGAAGTTTGTTTATAGTTAGTTACAAACCATTGCTAGTTTCCTGATTTAGCAGAAGGACAGTTGAAGTTAGGAGGTAAATTATCATAACTGATGAAGGGAAATAGCTCTTGCTTATTGTTTTTATCTTGTATGTTGAATTCTAAGAATGTCAAAACATTGTATTTACTGATTCAACATCAGTCTATCTAGTTCTGTAGATACACAAAAATAACAGCATCTTAGCCAGAATGTCTAATTTTTCCCTTACTCAAAATGGCTGGAAAAATCACGGTGAAAGATCCATTTTCCATAAATAATTCACAGAAGAGTTTGAAATTTTACCATTCACGAGCATTCCAATTTGTAAAAGCATTCCCTTTGTGTAAAAGCATCACAGACTCATCTTGTTTCACTTCACCTGGAATAAATTGAACGTTCACTTGGACTCTGTAGGTACAGAAGTCATTAAGCCTAGGAGCCCAGTTTCAGAAATAGTTTTGGCAAGCAATAAATCTAGAGTTTATTGGTGACAGACTTCAGCGGTTTTATCTCTGTGGTATTTCCCTGGGGAAATATGTTTTACCCTGAGAGGTATCTCTGGAGTCAGGAAAATTTGGGTTTGAATTCGGATTCTGACATTTGTATGACCTTAGTCAAGTTACTTAATCTGTCTTAGCATTTGTTTTCCTGTAAAAGAAGAATAGTGCCTCTCTTTAAGGATTATTAAGAAAATGTAATAATAGAAAAGACAATACCTAGTATTTATTATGAGTCTTATAAAACCCCAATATTGTAGTACTTTAAAAATCTTTGGCCCATCTTTTAATGGGATGGTTGTTTCTTTGGAGATTAGTTTTGGAGTGATTCAATTTTTTGAGCTGTTGATATATTTTAGATATGAGGCCTTTGTCTGTTGTATGGTTAGTGAAGATCTTCTCCCATTCTGTAGGCTTTCTAGTTACTTTGCTAGCTTTGTCTTTTGCCATACAGAAGCTCTGCAGTTTAATGCAGTCATACTTATCCAGACTTTCTCTGATTTGTTGTGTTTCTGGGTCCTTAATGTACTATGTTATCCCTCATCTCTTTTGTTGTCCCTTGGTTATCTCATATGATTACAGTATTTTACTTTGTTATCTGGTATATGGTATATATGCTTATTTGGTTATTTGAAATTGAATAGAGAAGGGGGAAAACAAGATGAGGGCTGGGGTGGGGGGAGGGAAATGGGGACCAAGACATGAGAAAGGGTATCAATGTTTGTGAATTAATGCACCTTCTATCTGGCAAATAGCATGTAACCCTTCTATTAATTACAATAAAATACTTGAAATAAAATCTGTAAGAGGAAAAGTCTGGGTGATTGGGGTGGTGAATATAATTGAAATGTATTATGTATGTATGAAAATAGCATAATGAGATGTACTAAAACAGTTAAAAAAGAGGAAGAGACCAGAGAGTGGCTAAAAAAATGCAACATTAGATAGGATACAAGCGACATAAGTATGCATGTATATAATTATCTTAATAAAACCCCTCTATACAATTAATGAATGTTAATGAAAAATTTTCAAGAGTCTTCAAAAGTCTTTACAGGTGCTATGGGCAACTGTGTATGTAAGCGCTAAAGGTCTACTTCAGGGCCTTGCTCTTGCTGTCACTGTCACTGAATTACATTTCCAGCCTTGGTCGTTTATTATTGTTGAAACATATTAAAATAGTACCAAAGCAAAAAACATCTCTCTGGTTGGCAAAGTCATTTTGTTTTTCTGACCAATGGATAAGAACCATCAAAACAAAACCTATCTATAGTTTAGTAAATATATTAAAAGAATTCAATAACAATTGTAGGACTCTTTGGCTATTTAGTTTTGTCTTTAAAACTGAGTAAAACCTCATATTTTAGGTCATCAGTCTAATTACATTTTTTGTTTCTCCTCATCCCTCTACTATGTAACCTACTATGTAACCTAGGCTGGCCTCAAGATTATATTCTTGGCTCAGTCTCCTAAGTGTTATGTTGGGATTACAGGTGTAAACAATCATTATATATACATACATATTCATCATATAATATATTCATAATTCCAATAATTAGGAGACTTGTTCCCATTTCATTTTCCTATGTGTCTTATGTGCACATATACATATTATAATATATATTCCTGAAATAGGAAAAAACTATATATACATAAGAAAAATAAATACATGCATGCATGCATGCATACATACATACATACATACATACATACATACATACATACAGGTGCCAAAGAAATAGACTTCTTTGTATTTTTCTTTTGTCACTTGGAATTGTATTTGATGAATAATTTAGGATTAAACTGTTCTTACACTTACATCTTAATGGGAAAGGTTAATCCTTGTGTAAATATAAAATTTAATAGGTAAACTAATCTATTCATTATGCATAACTGTTCCTTTTGGAAATTAAGAGAACACATTTAAAAAGTATGATGTTTTAAGGCAAAAAAATCCTTATCTGGTAGAAAAAAATTATCTTCCTATTTCTCAAATTTTGTAGGACCTTAACTAACCATGCGTTAAGTAATGCTTAATAGATAGTCAAAATTTGTAAATATAATAGCATTTAATTAATCTTTCCTTCATCTTATTTTGTTCCTGACCCTGAGCAGGGGAATAAAAATAACCAAGATACTTTTTTGTAGTGTTTTTTTAGGTTTGGTGATTAATCCTGTTACACCGGGGCAGTTTCATGCTAGAAGGGTTTAGTGGGAATATCAAGGCCCAGTCTGTTGGCCTATAGCCAGCGTTGTGTTGAGCCAGGTCTGATCTTCTTTCCCTTTCCTCATGGAGAGTTTTCTATTGCTTGTGCTTTCCCATCTCAATAATCATAAAGAACAATCTGTCAAGGAGGAACAAAAGAAGACAATATTTCTTTTCGGGTCCCTGCTTCTAGTGCCTACTTGGTACTTTTTTCCTCAATCACTCAAGTAAGAGTAGCTGTGCAGTTATGGCTGTAGCTGGCCTTTCATAAAAATTCCCAACTTTCTTGCAAGCACGTGAAGCCTATGATCCATTACAAACTTGCCACTTACCCTTTCTTTATCTGAAGGTCCTATGAAAACTAAAATAATATTCAGTTGTTTCTATGGCAACAAGTTCTAAGCACAGGGTTAGAAAAATAAACACTTTGAAATGCAGAAGCAGTTTTTGAACAAATGAGAGATTAGTTATCTAAAGCAAGGTTGAGCATAGGCCGCTATGCATGCAAAACTGTGTTAGCCACTGTAAAAAAATTTTTCAACCAAACACTCAGCAGAATGTAGCAGATTTCAGACTGAGATAAGAAATAATTTCACCAGAGTTGTTGTTAATTTTATTTTTAGGGACCTTCTTTTTGAGTTTCAGAATCTAAATCAGAATTGGTTTTCTTATTTTCTTCTCAGAACACACACACAGTAAGTCTGGAAACCACAATAACATGGTTGGAAAATGCTTGCCTTATTTCCATGCATTCTCAACTTTTTAGACCATTATGCCATTATTCTTCTTGAAGGAAAAGTGCTGAGTTTCAGATGGGAAAGAATATGAAAATAAAAGCATTGTGTGTGCAAAAATGTCACAGAATATCATGCATATTTTACAGCTTTTCTTCTTAGCCTAGACATTTAATTACTTTTTGGCTATGCCATTCATGAGCAATATAGTTATTTTAAAATTCATAACAATAAAAACTTTATTACATGTTACTTCATATTTTCATACAACTTTTTTATATTTATGGCTAGAGTGACTTTATATTGAGGCAATGAGTGAAGAATTAATACTCTAATTTGAAACTTTTATAGTTTTGAAAACCATAAAGTCATGTTTGCAAGGTTCTAGAATCTGAGGCAAAATGTCAGAATCTGATGGTGTATTCTAACAGACTCAAAACTATGTTCATCTTGTACTCAGCAGATCTGCTAGCTGCTTTTCTGTTTACATAATTGCAACTCTCCACAATGCTTAGCTAGAGCCAAAGCAAATAAACTGAACTGGAGAATAAAATATTTAAGTGGCACTAAGCTTCATTTAGTAGAAGCCTACAGCAGTTTACTTATTTTAAAAATCATATTCTTTCACAGGTAACAAAAATCTTCATTTGATTAGAAAGCACAATTACATTGGTCATTTTTTTGTTGTCTTTGGGTTTTATTGTACTCGTTCTATTGAAATAGAATTTTCACTGCCAGGTATCAATTATTTCCCCTATTTCTCATCCAACTTTTATATCGCTACAGATGTTCAATGCTAACAACTGAAGTTATCTTTAACCAGGCATGTGTAACTCTGAGCCTCAGTGAAGGCTCTGTATATGAACATGAATAAGTAGGAAGCAGAATAATGTGATGCATATTATATTCAGATTCCCTGTCTGTTAAGTAGTGACAGGACCAAGAGTAAATGGTTTTGAGAAAGATTAGAAGATCAGAAATTATACAAAAATACAAGTACAATGCATATTCAATTTCCTACCCATCCTTAGTAGAAAACAGGTGAAAGCAAAAAATGAATAATTATTGTCCCAAAGAAATTAGTTTTCTTCCTTCTTACTACATTTTCTAGATCCGTACCTCTACCATGTACTGAGGCAGGGACATGATTTTTTTTGCTTTCTATCTTAACATATCTGCTTCACAAATCTGTATAGTCCTTGCTTGCAGGTGAATGTTCACATTTGCTAGATCATCATCTCCATGTTTGGACGACCAGTGATATGTCATTCCATTACTCAGAGATCAAAATCCAGAGTTCAAACTTCTTTATACCTGGGCTAAGTAGATCTTCTTAGGAACATTAAAATGGAGCTAGTCTCACTGATTTACAAGGACATGTAGAATAAAATTATTGAGTTATCTGGTAAACTCTTTCAGACCCATCACATGTAGTTCCAACCTCAGTGATGTATGTCCTCTGTAGATTGTGTTTACAAGTCACTGCCTGGCCCTTATCCACATCTCAAGCAGCAAACAAGCTGACCTGGTAGATGATATCTGTCCCCAATGGCCCAGCTCTTGTTGTTCTATCCCAACCCAAATCCCTTCATCTCCATTGGCCTTTCCTATACAGTTTTCTTAGTTAACAGCTCACTGCTTGGCCAATCTTCTTGGTTAGTTGTATGGATGCTTCTCTAAATTCCTAGTCTGTGTATCTGTGTTTCTCTCTCTCTCTCTCTCTCTCTCTCTCTCTCTCTCTCTCTCTCTCTCTCTCTCTCTCTCTCTCTCTCTCTCTCTTCCTCCCTCCCCCCCTCTCTGTTTTGTTGTCACAGAAAAATCTCTTTGTCTTTTATTCCATGTACAAACAAGACACCAAACATTGCCACCACAACAGAATAACCTCTCTTGCCTTGGCAAAAAGAAAGCAGAAGATGATTCAATATAAATGGAAAATGGCTTTCATATTGGGTGATACAGAAAAAGGAAGCCACACATGTGTGAAATAAAATTAGAAGTCAAAAAGGACTCTCTACTTGGAAGAGATTCCTGAAGTCCTCTTCAAAATTTCACAAAAGATCCCACAAATCTCTTTATTTGTTTTTCTCCTCAATAGCCAGTGCCTGCTTCCATTTAACGGTATTGTTTTCTATTTTATTTGTGCAAATGGGCAATGTTTCTACTTTATTACTGATAAATAAGCTTTTGGGGCAAGAATGAGAGAGCAGACTAGGGCAGTGCTTCTATAGAAATATGCGCTGCTAATTAGAAGCAACCAGATTACCAACCCAGAGTTCATATACTGAGAGCTGCCTGGAATGGAAAATGATTTATACTCTGCTTTCTCACTCAGTAACAATTTCACAGTGCTCTCTTTTCTTTGTACAAAGGTTCAGGGACATGCACAAAAGCAAAAAGTATGAACATGCATCCCATAAAAATTAATGCACCTCTATTTCAAATAATGCATGTTGAAAAACTGAATGGAGTGATGCAGCAAATAAAATATTTATTTTATATGCAATATAGATGAGGCAATGTCTCGTGAGAAATTTAACTTTTTAATTTTCTAAGTTGGTGTTTGTATTTTATTAGTAATTGCAAATGAATAATCTATTATCCTCTTGCAAGTGTCAAAAAAGATAGGGTGGGAAAAGCATCCCTTGCACAGATGGGGAGACATGAATGCACCCTTCATTGTTTTCTGCTAGCCACTGAATCTTTGGCTTTATTTTTTATGATAGCAAAAGTACAAATCACTGAGATAATGAAACTTAGGTAGCAACACCTATAGCAATCTGACTGAATGAAGTATATGCGTATTTTGCTAGGCTGGGGATGTGGCTTAGTTGTAGAGTGTTTGTCTAGTATACATGAAGCCTTGTGTTTGGTTCCAGAGTACAACATATGCAGAAAATGCGAGAAGCAGTACTATGGCTCAAGTGGTGGAGTGCTAGCCTTGAGCAAAAGAAGCTCGGGGACAGTGCCGCCCAGATCCTGAGTTCAAGCCATAGAACCAGCAAAAACAAAAACAAAAACAAACAAATGAGCAAAGAATAAATAAAACATATATATATATGCTAATACTCAAACTTCATGATATCATGAGTTATTTTTCATGTTGCATCAACTTCTACTATGTGTTATGGTGATAATTTACTATGGGTGAAATATGCATAAAATTTATTTTACTTTAATGTTTTTATGATCTTTAGAGGCATGCTAAGGACTTATCCCTTGACATCTTGGTGCTTTATTAGTTGGTGCTTTATGCCCTTAGCTGTTGTATTTTAGTCTGTCTTTAAGCAACTTACAAGGTAGAATAGTCTGTCTTTAAGCAACTTACAAGGTAGAATAGGAAGTCTATAGTTCAAGGCACAACCCTCATCTCATAAAACTAAGTGGGCACAGTGATTCACCCCTGTAATCTAATTTCAACACCCATAAGCAACTCAGAAGGAGTAGACAGGGTGATTATGTCACAGGCCAACCTGGAAAAAAGCATGATATCCTATTTTTAAAAATATGAATGAAACATACTGGGCTGTATAGTAGTCAGTGACTGTCTAGTCAATGCAAGACAGAGTTCAAACCCCAATACTTCCAAACAATAATGATTAAAAGTTCTCTTGATCTATTCATAATGCAATTCTTTAAAATTTATCTGAGATAGCTTACTGTTTTTGCTATTCTTAAGAGAATATATATATATACATATATAAAGATATATCTAGACATCTAGATATGTATGTAGGACATGATGCAAGATGGCCATATCTGTAATTCTAGCTACTGGAGAGGCAGAAGTCAGGGATCTCAGTTTGAATCCATTGCAAACCATGAATTTGTAAGACTTCATCTCAATCAAGGACTAGATGCAGTTGTGTATACCTGTTATCCAGTGAAAAAGGCAGCACAAATAGGTTTACTGTCCAGGTCAGCCTAGGCATAAAGCAAAGACCTATCTTGAAAAAGTCTAACTTAAAAAGGGACTGGAAGAATGGCTTAGGTGCTAGAGCATCTGTTTGGTAACTGTGAAGTCCCGAGTTTGAATCCCATTATTAGCAAAACAATATCTATATATATCTATATATATCTATATCTATATATATATATTTAACTAGCCATTGCTATATCATAGGGTTAGGGTGTATGTCTGAGTTGTGATCCACCCATTTTAGGCTTCCTGTAATAGCTAGGATAATGCCTATGCCTCTATGTTCAGTTCTACATGCCACCACGCCCACGTTGGTGTTGACCAGAAACCTCAAGATCTTTTCTTCATGGTTGGATTGATTATATTCCTCCTTCTCAAGCTCAGTGCCTAAGTAGCTAGGGTTATAGGTGTGAGTCATGGGCTCCTGGATTATTATAGGATTTCAATCTGTTCTCTTGAATTTTCTGGGATTAAATAAAGATTGATATGGCTTGAAGAGTATCTATTTTAATGTGCAAGTTACATATTCTTTAAATTTAAATTCTGTTTTGTGTTATTTTGTTTTGTGACGCTAGAAACTGAATTCATTGACTTAACAACTGCTAGGCAAGTGTTCTATCACTTTAGCTACTACTAGCCCTAGAATAATTTTCAGTAGCTTTAAAAAAATCCATTTAGTTACCTATAACAGGGCTTTAAAATGAAAAAAATAATATTTTGTAACACATGAAAATTAATTGAAACTTGGCTGGGAGTTTGGCCTAGTGGTTAAAGTGCTTGCCTAGCATGCATGAAGACCCGGGTTCGATTCCTCGGTACCACATACATAGAAAAAAGCCGGAAGTGGTGCTGAGGCTCAAGTGGTAGAGCTCTAGCCTTGAGAAAGTCCAAGGACAGTGCTCAGGCCCTGAGCTCAAGCCCAGGACTGGCAAAAAAAAAAGAAAATTAATTGAAACTCAAATTTCAGTATCCATAAATAAAAATTTTGGCACTAGCCATTTTCCCTTCTTTATGCATTATCTTTGGTTGTTTTTATACTATAATGACAGAAGAAAATAGCTTCCTCACAGGCAATGTATTCTGTTTTTACTGTTTTCAGTGCTGCTGTGTGTATTATGAGCTATATTCATGTCATCATCATTTGTATTTCAAATTATTGCATCTTATTTTTTTTAATCGCCACTTTATGCTCCATGTCAAAACAAGGAAGATGGATATCAAATGTTATGTACAATGAAGTGTGTCTGAATGCTACCAAATGAGATAGAAAAAACATTGTTATTTACAATCCCATAATATGTTCAAAATAAAGTATGCACAGACATTGCTAGATTGTGACATTAATCCTACCTCACTTGTAAGCAAGTCAAAAGATTTCAAAAATTATTAGAGTATCTCATCATAGCAGAAGTTTCTTCTCCAAAAATAAAAGTAAAATATAAAAACAAAAAAGTAAAATGAAATCATATCCAAAATAATTTTCTAAAAGGATCATTTATTTCTTAAGCAGAGAAAGCCACTAGTAAGTGATTCACTTATTCAGGTTTATTATTGATAATGGTGAGTAAAATTATATCATATTGGGTTATACTAGTTGAAGAAATTATCTAGAGCAAATGGATTTAGTTAATACTGTATGATGAAAATAGTTGCTTGAAAAATTGAACATGTTGGATATCAATAGTCAAGTGAAAAATAAGGCAATTCTTTTTGAGTGATTTCTCTTTCCTCTTAGAGCTGAGACATAATGATACTTGCTATTTATTTGAAGAATTAATCTTGAATTTGAGTTGACTGCAAAGTTAGCCTCTACGTGTAGCTATATGGTAAAACTCTAGGCAAGAATAATTTTGAGAAAATTAAAAACATTAATTCGGTAACCTGAAGTAGAATCTTCTAAGATGTATTCCAATTAATTAATGTTTATAAAAATATTTGTTTTGAATGAGATAAAAGCTTAATTGTATAAATTTACATAGCTTGTGGAAATGTAAGGTACTTTCAGCCTATGGTTACTCACTGTATTATTCATCAGCAGGTGCTATGTGGAAACTATTTAAAACTGTCGTGTATAGTTGAAATAGTGCTGTAAATGGTGAGATTCATTCACCTTTGTGAATTCAAATATCATTAGTTGGATACATTTTGTCAAAATAGAAACCATCTCTACCATAGAGCATATTGCTTGCTAAGTAGTGACAATAT
Organism: Megascapheus bottae; assembly: GCF_031878675.1. Lineage (NCBI taxonomy): Eukaryota > Metazoa > Chordata > Mammalia > Rodentia > Geomyidae > Megascapheus > Megascapheus bottae. The sequence goes on along the minus strand of NC_143523.1, from coordinate 30,651,300 downwards.
TTTGTTGTGATTTTTTAAAAATCAGGGCCAAGACTGAAATTGCTATGAATGAGATATACTATCATCAACTACTATAATTGAACATTTCATGTTTTTGAAACTGAGCTTTCTTATAGATTTGACATGTCTATAAGAAAACTTCACAAGTTTAACTTAAAATTACAAGACAAAACAGCTCTTACAAGTATATGTGCAATTTATACTCCTATAAAGTCATTTCAATGATAGCTAAGGTCTGAATGACAGATAGTGGCAAGCAGTTTTCTACATTTCTTATTCTGACAAAAGTGAAAACAAGAAGTGAGATTTGAGACTTTCATTTCCACAGTAATGTGTAGGAAATTTTTAGATCAAATTATTATTATGGCAACATGTTTTCTGAATCTTGATGCAATTGAAGATGAAATCTCCATATTTCAAAATCCATTTGATCGGGCGGTTGAGAAATTTTAACCTACCCTGCAATTTAAAGTAACTCACATAATGACATACTAAAGAAAAAACATCATGAGAAGAATCTAATAGAATTTTTCATATATCTTCCCAGCAATAAATGTGCTCAATTAAAATCAGAGGCTTCGGGACAGACATTAGTATTTAGCAGGGCCTATTTGTGTGAAAGAACATTTTAAAAGTAAAATATATAGTATTTCATTATGAGCCAGTATCTGTTGATAGACTTATACTCTGCCACTTGATCCATGCCTCTAACACTGTATATCACTGGTAAATTTTGATATAGGGTTTCTTATCCCACCCAAAAATGTGCCTGAACCACAATTTACCCATGTGTTTGTTTGTTTATACTTATTCTGGGGCTTGAATTTAGGGACTGTATGCTGTCTCTGAGCAAAGCTCTTACCACTTGAGCCACAGTGCAACTACTGGCTTTCCTGAGTAGTTCACTGAAGATAAGAGTCTCACTGACTTTTCTTTTTGGCTTCAACCATGACCCTCATATCTCATCCTTCTGTGTAGCTAGGCATACAGGCTTGACCCATCAGTTCCTGGCACACTTTATCTACTTCTTGTCATTGCTGGGAATCACAGGTATATACCACCATGTTCTGATATACTCCATGGATAGAGAGTCACACTGGGTTTTTTTGCCCAGGCTGTTCTTAAACTCTGTAATCCTCCTAATTTCAGCCTTCTAAGCAGTGACTGGTATAATCGTGTACCACTCATTGGCACTGGCTGAAGTGTGATCCAATCACTTTTTAACAACTCCCTGGTTGGGTATGAAGTCTTCAACAAATGAATCTTTAGAGTTATTTTATATCTTAAACCTTTAAACTTAGTAATAATACTTTTCACAATCATTTCATAAGTTTATGTTGGTTGAGATTTTACAATGTGCAAAGTTCTTCCTTGCGAGAAACACTATTCAAGTACACTGTGGAGGAATGCAAAGGCAGAGACTCTCCCAAGACTGCTCACAGATAAGTGTACTAACCATCATTTAACTCTGGTTTTCCTATCTTAGATTGTTCAGCTTTGAGAGAGTTGGTTCACATTTCTGACCTTCAGTTTTCTCATCTGTAAACTGGGGATCCTAACAATAGCTATAGCTCAAGTTCTATAATTGTAATATCACCTGAATTATAGGGCTGAATTAAACATTAGCATATAGAAAAGCACTTTGTATAGTTATGGGAGAGAGAAATCAGAAATGGCTTAGAAGTTCAATCCATTCGGAGATTAACAAGGTTGCTCATTATTGAGTAAATCAGCTACTCAAACAACTGGCCATTAGATGCTTTTCACTTCTGTGGAATCTGTGTCAGTGGAGTCTGTTAAGAAAAAGATCCTATCACATCCCAAATATTTAATATGAACCACACAGATACATTAAGAGGTTGAGACCACCAGTGACGTCATACTTACGTGGGCTTATCCTGGCTGTGTACCTGTTATCTATATGACCTTAGTCAAGCCACTTAACCTCTCTGAGGCTCAAAATCCTCCTCTGCAGAATGGGGATTGTAAAGAGACTATCATGCAGAATGATATGAGGATTAAGAAGATGATAAAGCATCAAAAGCACCTCAATTGTGAGTTCATTGAAGAATGAGTTCAGTGAAGGCCAGTTCATCTCCTTTGACGCCTGGCTTTCTCACTGATCCAAGATTTAAATTGCAGAGTAAAGCAAAACTAAATAAAATATGAACAAACCAAAGTTAAAAACTCTAGGCAAACAAGTAAAAATCTACTTGTTAATTAAGTACTAGAAGATAAAGAGACTGTGATGAAGGAATAAAAAAAAGTGCTTTACTAGAATTGCCAAATAAAATGCAGGACATTCAAAATTTGAATTTTATATAAATAATGATGTCTTTAAATATATCTAAAATATGGCATGCGAGATACTTACACTGAACAATCAATCATCTAGCATTTCTTTGACATTCTAATTTAATCCAGTGCTGCTGTATGGACCCTGACAGACTAGACATGAAAGTCTCTCCATCTATATAACCAAGACTCAAGAATTCAAGAGTTCAGGGGTCACCACACACTCCCTGTCTCTGCCAAGGAAAGAGCCCGCAGAGGAAACCCCAAGTGGATGATTCTGGGCAATTTTGTCTTCTGTATGTAGACGATTTGAGCTTGATGCAAAAGCTGCTGGGAAAACTGTGGCAACCCACTCCTTCCCCACTTGGGTCTGTGGGCCCTATGGTTTTCTATGGGGTGGAACCTTGTGGTGGTGGTGGTGTGGTAACCCTTTGTTTCTGTGCCCTTGCCACGCCCTGCTTAGCTCACCTGGTGATGGGGGAGGGGGCTAGGGCTGTCTGGGGAGTGGTGGGAGGCTTATCAATTTAACATTTTTTTAGCTGGGTTGTGCTTTGCTGTTCTGGCATGCAAAACTTTAATTACTGCTTTGATGCAGCTTGGCTGTAGACTGTCCTTGCTAGGCCTGATTTAATAGCTCGCTTGCACAAAGTCCGACAGAGATTGCTTTTGTTGCACTTTCGAACCGCTCTGCTCGTGAAGGTGGCTCTTTTACATTGAGAAGGAAATTCTGTGGTTAAACTGTAGCCTAGGTATTTTTAGAGCCGTTACCATGTTAACCGAATTTCATACATTTCACCTGCAAGATATGCAGTAGTGCTTAGGGCCTTCCTTAAACTCTAACCAGTTTTATGATTTATCAGTTGTTTGTATTGTGTGTTTAGGGCTAACTCTGAGTTGTCAGAAAAGCTACTCCCTGAATATTGGGCTACTAAGAATCTTTTTATCTTATTTTTGATGTGGGTACTATGTCATTAGGGAGTGCTTTTTTGCTTGATACAAATAATTTGAAGGAACATAACCGAAAGGCTCAAATAGGTTAGTTCTAAAGGTCAGAGCCTGAAGGCACTGACCCATTTGTTAATCATTAAGCTTTTCCTAAGCTGCCTCTGACAGAGTTCTGGCTTTCTGCCACTTTTCTGGTCATTTTAAACAGCCAAATTCTTGTACCGTTTCAGCTTCTAAGAAGGTAGCAAAGGTTATGAGAAAGGCATAACAAGTCAGGTTTCTTCTTTTCTTTTTTCATTTTCAACTGTCTTTATGTTTTTGGAAGGCAGAGCTGTTTTGTGTTAAGGGACTCTTCACACCATGCAAAGCTACTGCATTTAAAGACGGACCCTTGGGTCTTGTAAAGGGGGGAACTTCTAGCTATTCTTCGCACACCAGTTCATTTCCACAGATCAGCCAGATGGGAGGTAAGGGATACCTATTTAGTAGGAGTTTCAAAATGACTGCTAACCAGTGGCATTTTCCAATAATCTTAACACTTGAAAGTGAAAAAAAGAGCAAAATATCCATAATGCATTTATCATTTGTCACCAGTTAAAAACTAGAAGAATTTTAAAATATTTTGAATGCATTTTGTAAAGCCTAGTGAGGTTCAAGTGATCTGATGTGATATTTCATTGTCAAATTTAATGCCAGTTTAGGTCATCTGAATAAAAGTCCATCTGCATACTAAAAATCTCCCTCAAACAAAGCTACATTTTATATAGCCCAGGGATGTTAAGCTGCTAAACCACTTGCTTTAATACTGAACAGGTCCAGTATTTCTAAAGGGAAAAAATCACACACTTAAACCTCTCTTATTCATAACCGAAACTTCCAGAAGCTAAGAATCTGAGATTTTTCCAGACTCAGAAAGGTGCTACAAAGAAAGGAAGAGAAAGGAGAGGAAAGGAAAGGGAGTGGATAAGGGGGAGGGGAGAGACAGAGAGAGAGAGGGAGAGAGAGGGAGAGAGAGAGAGAGAGAGAGAGAGAGAGAGAGAGAGAGAGAGAGAGAGAGAGAGAGAGAGAGAGAATGAATATGATATGAGAATGAACTCACAGAATAAAGCAAGTCAGCTTTTAGAAGTAGACCTGAAGCCTTAGCAACACTGAAAAGAGACCTGGAGCTTAAATCTGATTGGCTTGCCAGCCAGAAGAAATGATAAGCTCTGATTGGCTGGTGATGATGTCTCCAAATAAGCAGCCTTTTTCAGGAAAGCAAATTTATGTGACAGAAGGGATGAGAGACAGAAGAAGCAGGCAAGAAAAATCAGGAAAAAGAACAGGGCAAAATAAATGGCAGATTATTTGCAACAGAGGTAGTAACAGATTAAAATGAGAGTAACAATATTTATTTATGTAACTGCTTATGGTTTACAAAGTGTTGTTATGTGTAACCATTGATAATGTCATCAGAAAGACCTTCAGGGCTCCCCAAAGTTAAATAATATTCCCTGAGTTATCCAGTTAGTAAAAAAAAATAGCTAAGCTCTTCTGGCTCCCACCCAAGGTTTTTGATGCCACACAGGTGCCGTGGAGATAATGATTCGCACTTGTCCTAAGGGAAATGAGCTGAAAATATTCCAGTCCCAGAAAAGAGAACAAGGAGGCATATAAGCCTTTAGTTTTGTGGGAGATACAGAAAGGTGTGACCACAGACCTTCAAATCACACACACAGGGAACTTCTCTGTGTGTATTTGGAGTTGTAGTATAAAAAGTATCATGTTGAGAGTTCAGAAGGGAGGCATTAGTATATTTCATATGAATTTATCAGTCACTGCACATAGATAGTATCAAAGTTGCCTACCTACTTATTTCTTCTACCTCTGCTTGAAATCACCCAGTTCATGCTTAGTAAATAGCATAACCAATTACACAAATCCAGTATTTATTTTATCATCAGGTCCTGTAGACTTCACTTCTAAAACATGTTTCAGGCTTTGTTTTTCTATGTACTTAGTCACCACTGCTTTTTCTTCTTGAGATATTGTAATTATTGGCGACTAGTTAATTTCTCTGGTTTCATGAACCCTTTCTTCCTCGACTCTTCTTCCCTTCAAATTCGTTCTCTGTTTCCCTGATTAAAACTTTTCATAACAAAACTGAACGTCCTTACCACAGCCTCAGTTTAATCTGTCTCCCTCTGCTAGGACCCACTACTCTAGCCATGGAAATCTCCTTGACTTAAGAGAACACACCCAGTTTTTACAGATCATGAGCCTTCAATTTGTCTGCTACCTGTCTTCAGATCATCTCATGGCTGGTTCTTTCTCTGATTTCATGGAATCTATACAGATAGGCTTGATTCATACATGGTATAAGAGCTTGCCTTCATTTTCTTACATAATTCTTTCTTTAATTAGCTTCTTTTGATTTCATAACCTGAAATTATGTTTTTATTTGATTCCTTATCATCTTCTTTTATATGTTTCTCTCTACCAGTCACCAGATTTCACTAAGACAAAGATGCACAACAGTGGTACACAGGAGGAACCAATCACGATGTTATTAATGCCACTTATGCATCAATGAAACCATGGACAGAAGATACTGTGGTTCCTATTTGTAACCTGTTACTTGCTAAATATTACTGGAGTTGTGAGCTCTAATAAGATGCTATCATTTTGGAAGTTGCATGGAAATCTAAGATCACATCCCAATTTCTAGACAACGGATGATATGAATTCACTTGAAAGGTTTATTCACAGCAAACAATTGAAATTCTTACAGAGACTGGAGCTTTACTAAAGGTATTTTGGAGTATGTAAGGAAGCAGGGTGTTGCCTTTCCTTCTGAGATTCAAAAAGTGTGGGTTTTTAGAAAATTTAGTCGTAGAGTCCTTTGTACTAATACAGCTAGGTTGATTATTTTTAATTTTTAGACAGTTGGTGGAGATTACATATGGTTGTAATAAAGACTTATCTATTTTGGATTTGTCAAAAGCGGTGCCTTTGGTAATTAACATATCCTTCATAAAAATGAATAGTGTTTTCAAAGTTCTTAAGCTCTCAATGAAATCAATATTCTAGTCAAAGTTATTACTGCTTTTATTCTGCTTCACTTTCAGCATTCTGCTTTGGGAAATTTCTTAGCTGACCTACTAAGTTTTCCTTGAAAGTAAAGTTTACTATGGTGCCCTCTGGTGGAAAAATTATTGAAAGCTAAGCTCTATCTGGAGATAAAAAAATATGACCATGGTATGGATATAAATGGGTAACTTTAATATAAATGTCTTTAAATTATAAGCAGAGTGTTCTTGCTATTAGGTGACTTCAGGAAATGCATGCCTGGTGATATCTGCTTGCAAATTTAGGGACACAACAAGTAGGTGCTTCAGAGGAAATGGCTTAGATGAAAGGAATGTAATTTGATTTTTATTTATTGCATTTTTATCTTATTTATTGTGTAGAGCATCAAATCCATGCTCAGGGTGCATATATAACTCCATTAGAATAAAGTCCAGGAGCCACAGCATTTTGTGTAACCTTGCAACACTGCAGCTAATTTGGCATTATAATATAGAAGGTAAAATGGAGCTAATGGCAATAGCAGCATTTGCAACAATATTTGTAAATAGGCATGAATACCAAGGAATAAGTAGAATTTGGTAGTAGTCTAATAAGAATAACTAGAGATTCATTCAGTAGTATGTTTGTCATCAAAATGGACAAAAATCATGATCTAGCCATCAAAACAGCAAGGGTCAGAATTCTGGCTCCCTGAACTGGGTTGTGACCCTTTTATGACTTTTTCTGTAGGGAAACTTTCACTTATCTCCACAAGGGAATAAAAAAATAAGCCTCTTTTGGACACAATCTGGGTCATACACCAAAGGGATCCTGCTAAAAGACTGGTCCAGCCAATCTTAGAAAAAATGTCAAAGCTAAGGTCTAAAGATAGAAAAGATCTATTGCCATGTTGTTTATCTGAAAACACTAATTAAAATTCTCAATCAAAATAAAACTGAAAAAGGGAAAAGAAAACATGTCTGATCATCCTGTCCATGAATCGGTTTACAAATTATTTGATGATTATTAATCATCCAAGTTTCTTGAAGAAAATGTAGATAGAAGTCAACTATGAATATAGCAGTTATATTTGATCACCTTATTATTATTTTAAAATTTTTATTCATGACCTGCTTTTGAAATTTGTTGCACTTCAAATTAAAAAGTAAAAACAAGAACGAGGAAACAATGAAGCTCATCTCTAGCTGTGGTGCTTGAAGGAGTGGTGCTGCCCTCTAGGGGGGGACTTTGTAAGTTAATGAGGGCTTTTTTTTCTCTTCAGATGTCTTAAGGTATCAGAAAGTTCATTACTGATATGCAATGGGCAATGGCAAGTGCTTTGAGGTGCAGTTACATATTGTTCATATAATAAAAAACTACATATGCTATGACATAAGCATGGAATGGCATTCAGATGTATAGAAGATAAATGCTTTTGCATAGTCTAAGTAGGCATTGACTTTTTTTTCCCCCAGAAATGGTATTGCAATGTAAATTGAAGGAAAGCTGATATCTGTTTTAATTAGTCAACATTGTTGACTGCACATGCTATTTGGTGTCCTCCAAAATCACCACTGTTATCACTTTTACTTGTAATGTCCCAATCCAAAGTGATACTATCAAACAGGTATGTTTGGCATCATTGATGTTAGTTGCATTTGATTATTATTATTATTATTATTATTATTACTGCCATATTCTTTCCTTCTTACTAGTTGACTTGGAGTTCTCAATCTGCATTTGTACTTTTGAAGTTCTATGCACTGGAAGGTTTTATTATCCATAAATTTCATTTTTATACAGGAAAGGACATTGACACGGCAATACAAAGCTAAAAGGAAGAAATTACGAAAGTCTTTTCCTCCAAAAAAGCTATGAAAAAAATGTCTCGAAGATATCCAGAATGTACTTTGTAACAATAGAGGAGCATTGGTTCAAGAAAAATGTCTATGGGTTAAGTCAGTGAGCTTTGTTTTTACCTCACTCTATCCTCTGTACTAACTTTGAAAGCCAATACCTTGCAGTAATGACAACAAACAAACACAAATCTCAAATAGCACGGATTAAAACCTGGGAAACACAAGAGAGGGTTGAACAGGGTTGGAGCTACCTTCTAAACTCCTCACACCATAATCATTTGACCTATTTGATGGTTCCCTTAGACAGCCCACTCACAGCACTGTGTACACAGGACTTAACTCAGAACCCAGCCAGTCTGAACACAGAAATAATTTTCAATTCTTTGCGTTTCAAAAAATGTTAAAAGAGGGCGGGGGAGTGGCCCCCTGGTAGGGCCCTAGCTTGACATATATAAAGCTCTGGGTTCCATCCTCATCTCTGTAACAACGCAAACAACTCAGATAACATGAAAGGTTAGTAGATAATAAGTTGAACACACATAAACAAATGCATGCATGAATGAATGAATGAACAGGAAAGAATAAGATAAATACATAAGTATAACTACATTTAACTTAAAATTAACTGATTTAAAAGATAATTTTATAAAGTAATTATCATAAGTTTGTGTTGATGTGTTCAAAAGTCATTTATATGATGAAAAACCATCAAGAAAGTAGTAGGTGATGCATATATATACACACATATATATGAGAAATGATTTTATTAATTCTTGGAGTTATTGGTGTTAATTCAACAGACTATTGTACAATAACTTTTTGAGACACAAGCAAAAGAAATTACAAGGGAATTGAAATGTTATACTATAAAATATCTGCATAATACAGACAAAGGCAGTAATGAGGAACGGGGTAATAAGAAAATAAGACATACAGAAAATCAAATAGTAAAATGGCAGATGTAAGTTCTACTCTCAGTAACTATATTAAGTGTAAATGGATTATATATTTTCATTCATAGGCTGTAATTGGAAAAATGGACAAGAAAGAAAGGAAAAAATGGATTCAAGTCTGTATTTACAAATGGTACAGTATAGATTCAAAGAACATAGCCACTGGTAATGTAAAGAGTCTGTGATTATGCTAGGTCAGTCAGGTCACATAAATTCTCAAAACTAAGTAACCAAATCTCTCTAACAAGAGACTTTTATCCCGCACTGGAAAAATAGAAGATTCCAAACTAACAGATGCTACAGGATACAAAAAGAAGAGTCTTAATTGAAAATAGGAATAGGAGATAGATTTCAGAAAGTATACTTAAAATTATGCCATATAATGGGAAATTCAGATTTGAATCAATAAAATCTCTTCTTTTTATTTTTCATTTTTATTGTGACACTATCAGTATGCATTCAGGAAAATAAAGAAGGAAACTATATAGGATAAATACCTGACCTCTTACAAAAATTGCAAAGGGATGGAGAAAATTTATAGTAAAAAAATCTTATATTTGGAAAAAAACGGCCAGAAGTAGAGCATTCAGTTAAGTGAAATAAATCCAGGTGCAGAAAAAGAAATACTGCATGTGGTCTTGCAGAATCTAATGGGAATTAGAAAGGGGAGAGAAGAAGAATAGGGAAATATGGTTGAAGAATGTATGATATACAGATGAAAAGGCATAATAAAGAAGTTGTAAAGGAATAAGGACAAGAACAAGTAAAAGTCGAGTGAATATGATCAATACATTACATATACACATAGAATGTATTCTAAAGAGAACTATAGGAAATTTTCCAACATGATCACTGCCGTTTCTTACCAGAGACCAAGATTTAATAATAGATATTAGGAGAAAGTCTGAAGTAGATTTCATTTTTATTTGAATATTGGTTTTATTTTTATTGCATATGTAGGTACATTTCCATAAAGGTCTTCTGTATATAATAATTGCATGGCTAGTTTGGTGAACCATTTCTCAATTAGGATGAAATGGAAAGTATTACAACCTGGGGGAGGGTTGGGGGGAGAAAATGGGAGAAAAATGTGTGAGGAGGCAACAATGTTCAAGGAGTAATGTACTCACTACCTTAGATGTGTGACTGCAACCCCTCTGTACATCACCCTGACAATAAAAATTAAAAATAAATATCTTTTCACTCATGACAATTTCATGAGATTTTGCAGAACTCTTTTTTTGGGGGGGGGGGTCCTGGGGCTTGAACTCAGCCTGGGCACTTCCCTGAGCTCTTTATATCAATGCTACCGACCTGCCCTTGAGTCAAGCCCCACTTCCTGTTTTCTAGAGATTAATTGGAGACAAGAGCCTCAGGTTCTTTTGTGCCCAGGCTGGCTTTGAACCTTGATCCTCAGATCTCAGCCTCCTGGGTAGCTAGGATTACAGGTGTGAGCCAATGCACCTGACTGCAGAACTCTTTTTTTTTTTTAGATTTTTTTTATTAAAGAATTAATTAACAATGATTTTTACATCATATTTCAAATGACATGTTTAACAAATAAGTATTCAGGGAGGGAATCTTTATATACAATCACTGGCACTTAGATTTTAGAACATAATTAAAATTAGGCTGAGGGTTTGTATGTCATAGATACATATTAATCTATGTAATAAAACATTATGTCTATAGAGTCAACAAAAAAATCTTATATTGAAATTGACGGTTATATTCAAAACTTTTTTGTGATGTCCACTAATTATAGACACACATATATAATGTACAAATGAAAATTAGAGAAATGTGAACCCTGGTTAGTCCTTTGATGATATTCAGCAGTTAGGCAACTGCATATTTGCCTCTTAGAAATTGTTAATATTTGTGACTATGACAACTTTCGTTGTAGCTTAATATGCACACTTTTAGGTTTCCACACTGAAATATTTACAGATAAAATAAGAAAGACACTTTCCCCATATAAACAATTGAAACATGCAGAAACTGCAGATAAAACAAACGACTACATATTGGCAATTTCTGAATTCATTATTCTGCAGTCTCTGAATTTGATTAAATGCAAAAATATCAAAGACAACTCAGTGAGGGAAAACCTTTTTTTGACAAATGAAGGATTTTTGTAAACATTTTTGTGGTAAACTAAAGCCATTTTTAATTGAATATAACATTGTACCTTAATCTAAGGTGTACATGTTATTCATTGGTTATGGTGTAGAATTACAATAAGATGATGTTTTATTAAACTGGTTCAAGCCTAGGAATCATATCTTTCTCACAGGAGACTCTTAGCTTGCCACCTTGGTTAGTGTCAGGGCCAAAGGGCTTCAGAGAGGACAAGCCATAGAAAATGAGTGAATCTTGGCTTCAAATCTTCTCTACTCTCTATAATGTTTGTGATTAAACAATTTGTTTATAACCAAATTGTTTACTCATCAAAACCACAGTTTCATCATGTGTATAATGGTGGAGGTGATTTACTTTCTCTATTATTCAGAGATCTACTATCCCTATGACTTTTTTTGTCCTAGATGTTTTATTCTTTGAAAAAGTACTATAACATTGTCCAAAATTAAATAGATGGGGGTCTAAAATTATGACTAGACTTCCAAGTCACATGTATAGTGTCATTCAAAATGAGGGCATAGTATATCCAATATATCAGATAACAAAGTGAGATACTGTAACAATATGAGATAATCAAGGGACAGCAAAAGAGATGAGAGATAACATAGTACATTAAGGACAACAATCATTCATTATATGGTTTTATTACCAAGATGGGGAATGGGGGGAGGGGAATGGGGACCAAGACATGTGAAAGGGTATCAATGTATGTGAATTAATGCACCTTCTATCTTGCAAATATCATGTAACCCTTTTATTAATTACAATAAAAATATTAAAAAAAAACAAAATGAGGGCATAATATACCCAAGAAACATCATTTTGAATTAGAGGATAAGAAAAACCTCATTCAAATGGACTTGGGACACTGGATGATTACAATGGATCCCAAACATGCAAGAAAGTAACAAACTGGAAAAGGCAACCTTGATGCCTGTAGCAACGGAAACCAAGAGGCAACTCCAGCTCTGACTCAGCATTGTCCAAATGCCACCTTACTTTGGGTAATTTAAGCAAAGTGCCACAGATAGAGGATTATTAAAAAGACAGACCTAAAAGTGTGGAAAGGTTTACAAAATAGGCAAAGATAAGAGAACTAAGATCATTTGGCCTGTGGAATGTTGGAGCAGAGGGAAGATGTAATAACAATCATCAAATAGGTAAAGAAATATTATCCAGATACAGATAAGGAGCTGTTTTAGTCAGCTGGATAGAGTCAAGGCTTCTATTACAGAAGGAAGAATTATAGTTAGGCTTAGGAAAAACTTCCTGGCACCTGGGAAATTGGAAATGTTCTTTCTCTGAAGATCTTAAAGCAGGGGAAGATGACTACCTTGAGATGATTTTTAGCATAGCCTTTTTGAAGTTGTAGGGATAACTAAATGATGCGTTATCTAGTGATTTATGTTTCAATCTCATAGATGTGGGTAGAAATAATTGCTTTGGTGTGGACTACAGATACCAATCTGGCAGACATATATCAGGACTCATTTCCTTTTCTGATTCTTTCAATTTCCTGCTCCCTTGAACTATCATAATCATCAACATCAACAATTCTTATTAACTTCTAGGTGTATGTGTTATATATCAGTCCACAACTAGTGAGAAATACATAACATGTATCCTCTTGACTGTCTTGTGCCTCTCCCCATAGGGGAAAATGCAACACAGAAAGGCTAGCTTGATGTTTTTGTGGCAATTTTAGTTTGATTTGAGATTCCTTTTGTTACTGCTATTCTCTGAGTTTCCTTTATACTGATAGGCTGAGAAAAGAAGTGATTGTGTTATAAGTGGATGGTGTGTTGCAGAAAATTGGCAATGACACAGAAGAGTGGGAGTTAGAATTAAGTGACACTATTAAATGATGAAAGGGGTGACATCAGTCAAGATACATGATACTAGCAAACTGATTCTTTGAATGGTAACTCCTTGTACAACTACTTAAAGATAATACATGTATTTTTTAAAGTAAAGTTATAATTGGAAAAGGAAGGGAAATAGGAAGGAGAAATGCTAGCTCTTTCAACAAATTCTGGGGGTGCAATGGCAGACAGTTGTACTCTTCACTCTCCAAAGTGTCCACTACTAGCTGTTGAAATAACTTAGAGGATCAGTGAAAGAAGGATAATGGTCTCTTCTTTGAACAATAATTGGCTCTCTGATTCTGATTTTTTTTCCATAGCACATGGGAATCTGTTTCTGTGTGTAAAACTTGAATGGCCTTGGTGACTTGACTTGCAGATGGGGTTGACATATAACAATAATGCTTCCATGTAAGGAGACCATTATTAATACAAACTTCAACTCTACCTCCTCTCCTATTTTACTGGATGCTTTATATACTCATCTTCATTCTTACCCTCAGTTTCAGCAGTGAACTGATGAAAGAGAAAACAAGAGGTCAGTTCTTAAAGAGATATTATACGTACCATATAAAGGTAATTGTTTAAATTTGTTTAGACTGTGTTCTCCTCAACTCCGTTAAAGATGGAAAGTGGACAAAATATATCATAAGAAGGTAAGTGTGGTACCTTTGTGGAAAAGTATTGATTGAGATAGAAAATTTTTTACCTTTTATATTTCTTTTTATTTTTGTTCAATCTATAAACATTATGCAATGACTAAATCTTCTCTCTTTCCCCATTTTAGAGGTTGAACAATGGTTGTTCCTGTGATCTGAATGTTGCTGTTTCCAAAAATTCATTCATCCATAGGATTAACACTCTTACAGAGGAACTTTCTGCCATGTCCTGGGAGACGTAGTAAGAAGGTGCCATCAGTGGAAAACAAGGCCTCATCAGAATCTATTAACTTTTTGACCTTGGACTTCTAAGCCTTTTGAACACTAAGAAATATATTTGTATTGGTCATAAATTACCTAGTCTAAAATATTGTATTAAAGCAGCCAGAATAGATCAAGATAACTATCTTTGCAATTTAGTGTTTTATAAAACATATTTTTTATTTAAACATTTTTGGCTTACAATTCATTCTTTATTACCCTACTTGTCACAAGAGAGGATTTCAGTTGGCTTGTTCGTAAATTGTATTTGTCTACAAAAACATTGATTAAATAGAGGGTACAATTTTTTTTTCTTAATGTGCTGAGAATAAAACTTTAGTGAAGACTCATTTCTGCAGACATATTTTCAATATACCAGTATGGTTTTCAGTTAACAAAATGTTTTATAGCAAATTGTTCAAAAAAATTACCTGCTTTTTAACACATCTGGTATAGATAAATAAAATTAATATGCAATATCCTTTAGTCCTTAATTGAATGTACACTGAAGCCATCATTTCCAATCAACAACTTGCTCATTTCCAGGTACTACATGTGAACATTTTAGGAATAATGCGATTAAGAATTTAATTTAATTAGCCTTATTTTCCATTTGAGATCCCAAATCAGGAAGGGAACACGTTGAAGAACACACATCTTAGGACTATAAAAATGCATTTCTCCACCCTATGCCATTAGAACAAAGCACATCTACTAATGTTAGATGAATCACCATTCCTTTCTTACTTCTGCAAGAGACATCACATATATGAATCATTAATTTCCATTTCAAATGATTTAAATAGAACTCAGAAAGATTTTCTGAGTCATTGGGGTCTCTGACTTAGATTGTGATAATTTGTACTCTCCATTTTCCCACAAGAAATCAGTTATAGACTAAAGGCCATTCTCCTGTATCTGAAAATGTATGTAACTTACAAAAGAATTAAAGTAGTCAAAGAAAACAGTCCACTTAAAATGCACACAAAATGACTATATTATGCTTCTAAACATATTTTGAGATGAGCAAGTCAACTCAGTTATTTAAAAAAATAGCTCATGGAATTCATGTTTGATAACTGACAATGTTTATAAAAATCTGTTTTTTTTTCAATAGAAATTGTTCTAAAAGCTGACAGCTTGGTAGCTCTGTGCTCTATACTGTAGACTGTAGGCTGTGTTTATATTAATATCTATTGTTAGTAACAAAGGTCAACCAAGTTTTTCTCTAAATGGTTAGTAATATTTCTTCATTGAGCTATACAATTTGTGCTGTACTTCCTTAACATTGTTATTATATTCGGAACATTGACTGGATTCATTGTACTCATAAACTGGCATGAATTGAAATTCCTCTACACAATTACCTAAAGATAATAAAAAGAAAGAAAATGTGTAAATGTGGGCGTGGGTGCCCTTCAATCAAATTTTATTATAACAGGGGTCTGGCTATCTTTGGATTACTGTACTTTTTAGTTTGCCAACTTTTCATTTGTAACATGACAATATTAATAACATGAGAACTGTTTCATGTTAAATTTCATAATGCAGAAAAATACAAAAAGGTGGGGGTTTTTGGTGCTACATATGAGGCTCATAGAAACTTTATAGCATATTATTGAATATATTTATAATTTATTAAATCAGAGAATTTAAAAAATTTTGATCATAATTTAACAGGACTGCTAATTTTACCCTATGATTGTTTTATTGTTTATTGCTTTCATCTTTTGTGATTGTGACTTAGAAGAATCAATACTGAGTTTGGAAGAGTTAAAATTATGGAATTACTATTTGTGCTCTCTATATATTATATTACTAAATTCAAACCAAAAAGGTGCTGTGTAGCAACTGAGGTGAAATCATAGCTTCATTTCTAGGAAGGTGCAAAAGAAATGAGTGCCCATAGAAATACAATGAGTTCTAAGAATTAAATTCTGTGGTATGTGCTAAAATATAAACAGTTTGAGACATTTAATAACACAATAAACTAGCTTATTTCTTGTAGTTCAAGGGAATCTTTATAAGAGAGTGGAAAGTCAAAAGCGTGACATACTAAAAGCATGCAATATTAACACTTGTAACACTTATAACTCTTAGAGTTATAATGTGACTCGGTTCTATATAGAACATACTGATGTCACATGATTCCGAAAGACAAGGCTGTTTCCTGCAGTGGTCTCTGTTGTGTCTCATGTTAGATCATGAATTCTACGGGAACTGATCACAGCATGGACCAAACCCATGGCCACACTGAACTCTATGTGTTCCAAATAATTATTTTGTGAGGAGCTGATCATTTCTCCCTATTCTAAAACTTACATATACTCCTACATATTTATTGGCTTTATTTTTCAGTATTGGGGTTTGAATTCAGGGCTACATGCTTGGTAGGCAGATGATTATTATTAAGTTAGCTTTTAGGAAGGTTCTAACATTTTTGTCCAGGGTTGGCTATGATCCTTCTGTATGCCTTCTGAGTAGACAGGTTCACAGAGTTGAAACTATACCTGTCTTATTTGTCGAGATGGGTCTCATTATATCTTTTTGCCCAGGCTGGCTTTGAATTGTGGTATTCTTTATCTCTACCTCTCAGGTTACTATGCTTAGGATCTCTTAGCTTTTAATAATGCAAGATTTGTTTAGTTACTGGACCACAGGGAAAATATATATGGTACATATGTTTGTTGTTAGGCAAATTCTGTTTTATATTGCTTTCATTGTTAATTTTTCAAAATCTTCTCACTTCTGGTTGATTAACTCGCTAAAAATCATACATTCTGTTTCCTTTTTCTCTTTACTCTGCCTATTCCAAAATACTAAAATTCATTTATCTAATTAGGTGGACAAACAGGTAATAAGCACAGTAGATATCTGGTCGTATGAAAAGAACTAGGATCAAAGACATAGCTCCTCCATGAGCACAAACTTAATTGGAAAGACATACATTAAGTGGTTGAAACATGAGTATGCATTAGGTAATACTGAAGAACTATAGAGGGAGAGCTGACTATATCTGCTCTGGGAAGAATATAAAAGATGTAATGGTGAGCTGAAGCTTGAAGAGTGCACAGGAGTTATCCAGGCAGAAGTAGAGCAAATGTTGTGTGCTAATGCATGGCACTAGATGGACTGAGAGCTCTAAACAGTTCAAATTGTTCAACACAGCCTAATGATGGGTGAGGGAGGCTTCTGTGGTTGACAAGATTATAGAAATGAGGTAAGGTCACATCATACATATTTAGAAGTATGGGATTTATCCTACAGATCCATGGCTCCACAGCTGAATTTAAAGCCTATGGAATGGAAGGGAGCCATGAGATGTTGAAAGCAGGGACAGGTGGGAAGTTCTACTGCACAATCAGAGAGCAGATGAAGAAGGCCTGAAGTAAGGAGGATGGATGTGGATGGAAGGGGAAACCTGCATAGAACCATTATGGGGACCCCATTATTTTATGGTGTATCAGGTATTGTGCTTTACTTTTTTATAAAACCATCACAAGGACAAAACAAGGAGGGCATTGAAAGAAGTCATTGGGACCACAGTTCATAGAGGCAGAGGACTTGGGGTCAGGTAATTGGTTGAGATTTACAAGACAAAGTGAGATTTGCATCTACATTGCTGTGATTTCAGGCTCACTTTATACGTTTTGGGAATACATTACCTCACTGATATGAAAGCCAGGTGTCTCATTCTATTTTTGGTTGCCATGACAAAATATCTGAGAAGGGATCATTTAAAAAGAAAAATGGCTTATTTTTGGTTCACTGTTCTATAGGCTGGAAAGCTTACAATTTGAGTGGCTGCATCTTGTCATCTCTGACTCTCTAAGGCATTACAGGACTAGAGAAGAAGCCAGCAAAACACAAGGCTAGGCTCACTTTGTATAGCAATCCACTCTCAGGGTAAGTAGATGAGTCCTGTGAGAGTGAGACAGCACTCTCACTAGAACACCAGAATCAATTCATGAGGCTTCATGTCCCAAACATCCGTAGAGGCCTAATCTCCCATTCAGCGTCTTCGGTATGAGTTTTACAGAGGAAAAACCCATGTTCAGACATAGCACTGGGGGCAGTGAAGTGAGGGGAAAGCTTTAAATCAAGATGAGAAAAAGTTAGACCAATTAGAAGTAGGCAGTCAAAGATGACCTTGGGGGAGGCTAGCCGGACTACATACAGCAAGTATGCTGAAGGTCAGATGACGAAGAAGAGAAAAACATGAGAAAGGTGTTTAGGCCTGCAACCTCAAGATACTTAGCAATAATGGAAATAAAGACAATTCTATATATTCTGTAGCATCCCAATTGCTCTCTATGGTGTATGTCAAAAAGCAGATAACTAAGTGTTTGTTGAATAAATGATGTTTATCTTTAGTGCTGAATCTAAAGAGACACTAGAACTATTTAAAGCCTGTGTTTTGACAAAAATCTGCTGCTGACATCCAAAAAGTGGGAGGAAATGTCAATAATAGGACAATAGGAAGTCAGAGTCTCTGTCTAAGATCACATAATGTATTTAGGTAGAGGCTCGAGGCAAAGGTCTCCTGGTTTCGACTCAGACGCTTCTTGATATCATACTCTCAACCCTCTGATCTGGCAGTACATGCATTTTTCTTCTTTTTATCTTTTATTCTACCTTCTTCTTCTTCATTATTCTAAATCATATGCTCCAGTTTTGTTAACAGCTTTTGCTGGCCTGCAACTTATTTTACTCATTGCATATGTAGTACTTTCAATACAACCCAATATATATTCTACAAATATTAAGTACCTATGTGCCCACAATAGTGTTAGAGCAGAGTCTACTCTTAAGGATGTCTCACTAACTTGATATCATACTGACTTGATCTTATATCACTTTAGTCCTATGTATGCCACGTTCGTTTTGTGTTTATGGTCTTCCTCCAAGATGCTGACCAAATGCTCACTGCTCTATTTGAAGCTTGGCCCATACTATTAAAAATTACTGATATTTTCTTTTCTATTTAAGTTTAAGAGCCTCTTCCTTCCTCTTGTGGATGTCTTTTATATACCTTAGTGGTTCTCATGGTTTCCAATAAGACCTGCTCTCTTCATCTCTGATTCTGGGGATCACATACATTTCATATGACTTCTATGAACTGATCTGATTCATCCTTTTGCACTATTCCTCTTGCAGACACAGAGGAATCTTAACCCTTATCAAACCTTCTACTCACTTGAATTTAATAGGTAACACACTAAGAACCCTGGCTTTATTTGGGTTCTCTAATCTATACCAAAACTGGCTCTATCAGCATATTAGTATTAAAATAAAAAAGATGAAAAGCAATTTCTATTTAAAGATATTAATATACATATAATTAGTCATTTTCTTATTTATGTATATATATATATATAAAACTTCTATTTTAAAGGAACTTAAAGAAGCAGTTTAGTGTTGATACCTGGCTACCAGAAACAAATACTCTGAATGTATTTAGAGAAATACACAGAAGGTTTATAATTTGTCTTTCTGTTAGTTTAAGCTTGTCCAGAGAGAATATGTCATTTGCATTGCAGGGCTGTATAAAAACCAGCTTTCCATATGCCTAGAAAAACGAGAGTTAAAAAATCAGAGCTGAAAAGAAATTAGAGATTAGAAAAATCAAATGGCTTAATTTTAGGGATGAGAAAACTGAAAGAGAGAAATTTGAGGGTGGTTATTCAGATTGGCTCCTTCTTTCCTTTCTTTCTTCCTTCCTTCCTTTTCTCTCTTTCTCTTTCTTTCTTTCCTTCTTTCTTTTTTTTGTGTGAGTCATGGGGCTTGAACTCTGGGCCTGGAGAATGTCTGAGCTCTTCAGCCACAGTGCCAGTTCTGTTTTCTGGTGGTTAATTAGAGATAAGAGTCTTACAGACTTTTGTGCCATGGCTGGTTTTGAATCAGATCTTCAGATCTCAGCCTCTTGCATAGATAGGATTACAGGTGTGAGACACCAACACCTGGCTTAGATTGGGTTTCTTATCTTTGGCTTATAACTGCTTACATTATGGAATCCTAATATATCTGTGTCTATGTGTCTGTGCATACACTTATGTGTGCATACACCATTCTTTTGAATTCTTGAAGATTAGAACTGCTGCTTGAGACTACTGGTTTTAGAGGTTCAACTTTGACTATATAATACCTTCTTATATGAAATACAAAAACACATGTAAGGATCTTATCCACTGTGCATGAGGCTCTTTTGAAGCATAAAGTCATATTTTGGACTAGCATCCTTTTAGACTTTGTTGATCTTTGATATATATATATATGATATATATATGATATATATATATATATATATATATGGTATTAGGTTGGGTTCTGGTGAGTTATACCTGTAATCCTACCTACTCAGGAGGCTGGGGTCTGAGGATCACAGTTCAAAGCCAGCCAGCCTGGGATGAAAAGCTTGAGAGACTCTTATGTTCAATCAACCACCAAAAATCCAGAAGTGGAACTGTGGCTCAAGTGGTTTAGTATTAGTTTTGGACACAAAAAAAGCTCAGAGACAGTTACTAGGCCCTGAGTTCAAGTCACAGGACTGTCACCCAAAATTACATAGGTAGGATTACACTAATATTGGGACGATTCTTGCACAGAAACTGTCACTATCATCAATGTGCCCATAAACAACCTATTTAGTAAACTGAACTTTTAGGCTGACAGTTATTAGTTTGCTGCTTTTGTGTCTCTCAGATCAACAGCAATGAAAAACAAAAACAACCTCAGCAAAAAAGAAAATTCAAGAAAACGCAAACCAAAACAACAATAAGCCAACGGAAGTCTGATAATGGACCAGCAGGAATATTTTTTATAACGGTAGGAAGGAAGTTCAGATGAGGGTATGTAGAGCTCTGTTTGGGACAGGCAGTGATATGGCTGGAAAAAGTGCCCCCAAATCACTTATATTTCAATTCTTTCTTCAACCAAAGTACCACTTAAAACCAGCTACAAAAACACACAGATGCTGTGTGGTATGTGTGAGTTTGGAGGCACACCATGCTCCTTAATAGGAAAAGGAGATCCAGCTTTGAAGAAAATAATCCAGCATGTTAGAAAGGCAACAGACTCCCTGAACACTAGTATGGAATGTCACAGTCATATGGGTAAAGAAACCTGAGAAATGGCCAAAGCAAAGTCAGCCCTAACCTTTCTCCAAATAAATAATCCATACTGGGAATAACTTGAAGAGCTTAGACAAAAGTGCATGGTACTTCATTTAAAAGTCAAGAACTACTGGCAGAGTAGATGTTATTAAGGTCTAGTAGTTCTGGTCCTAGGTGGTCTGTTCCCTATTAGTGATTTGATTTCTGCACCCCAACTGTAAGTGATCATTGGCATTCCTTTTCCCTGCTCTCTTGCCACCTTCAGTTTCCTGACAGTAGTTAGCATGACCAGGCTTATTTCTGACCTTCCATGACCTCAACTTTCCTTCTTGTTTCCGTTTTTGTATCATACCAACTCTACCTTATGAGTTAAGGCACACTGAAAAGTCCCACTCTTCTTTGCATAGAGAAAATGATTATGTGACTTCTAAGTAAGAAAATGTTTCAAAATGACTCAGTCTCCACCAGATAACTTGACCTCATTCTCTCTCTTTGCTTCGCAAAGAGAAATATGTGAATTATGTTCACTGGCAAGGCCTATTAAATATTTTTGCAGATTTTTTTCTCATTTTATGTGGTGCCTTTTCAAATTTCTTGCAAGCATGTTCAAGTTTTGTACTGATACATACAAAATAATGATTTATTTTACTAATTCATCTATTAGTCTAACATTTAATTCATCCTTTGTGACCTTGCTCTCATCACATTGAAAAGTAGATACAAAAGGATGGGGCCATTTCACAAATATCTTTATTTCCCTTTATGGCAATGCAGTTGCTGCATGGTTGACTGAGTGGGAACCCAGGAAACAGGGTCCTGGAGCCCCAAGATTATCTTTTCACGGTTAACATCTGGGGTTTAATTGATGTCAAAGATCAAGTCTTAAAGAATTTAATGTTTATTGTTTATACAGTAGTTTCTCATCCTATGTAGTTTGATGAGAATTTCCGCAAGGATAGTTTCTGAATTCTTTCACAGATTTCCCAATGGGAATTCTCATAGAATTGTATAGGATGAGAATCTGGCCTTCCTAGATTTTATGAAATGTTTGGAGAAGGCAAGGGGAACTTATTTAGTTATTTTTGTTTTCTGCAGTATTCTTATGGGAGATGTTATATTTTTTGAACCAAGATTTTATATGTTTTAAAATTCCAGATGTTTTTGGATGGCAAGTCTAAAAATTATACAACTGCTTAGTAGCCTTAAAGTTGGATTTGTTCATGTGGTTTAAGAATTATCTTCTCAAATACAAAAGTATGATGCCTAAGTACCTCTTCATGTTTATACAAAATAATATACATGAACTCTAAGCTATGGAAACAAGAGAATTCTCTTTTCAAAGATCTTAATTTTTAATATTTTATTTTTAATGATTCTGTCTTCTTTACCTATGTATGGCGTATTCAAGTGTACATCATTCAAGGAGTTGGAGAGAAGATATAGAACCGGAGGGAAAAGTGTGAAAAAGTGCAGAAGTGGAACTTGCTGGAAACTGACAAAAGTGAACTACGTTCCTGGAAGGTGGGAATGGGAGGGAGGGACTGAGAGAGAGAGTAAGGAAACAGAAATATACTCATAACGACTCATGTCATTGTAATCTCTCTATACTTCTCACTCTATACCAACAATAAAGTAAATTAATAACAAAAAGAATCATCTTATCAGATTTTTTTCAAGCCAATGTTTTATGTCTCCTACAATTAGAGAACTTTGGTATAAAACACAATATGTAAGTTGGAATATGAGTTTAAAAACCCTTTCATTAAGGAAGGGGTTCTTTCTTTCATTGACAAGAGTCTACCTTCAATGGGAATTTTATCAGTAAAACTTTACAGATAACAACTTTGAAGAGTCCACTACATTAATCTGTCAGGCAAATTAAAAAGTTGTATTGTAGTGTGAAAGATGGTATCATAAGTTTCCCCCAGAAAGTCAATGCATCATCAATGCTGAATAAAATGGTATTCCAAGGGTCAGTGTGTGAAATATGAACCACAGATCTTCAACTGTCCAAGTTATTAAGATAATGCTGAAGCCAGAGCATCAACACTCAGCCCACAGGATGAGAACAAAAAAAGTGCATTAAAAACACACTTCCTTTCGGCTTCATGAAATTTCAAGCTTACAATGTCAGCAGGTTACTTTTCCTAGAATATGTATAGCTTTGGCTTTTTGTTGCTGATTTGTCATAATTTTATATACAAGAGAACACTTTTTCCTTAGACTCAGATATGAATACTGTTTAATATGACTACTAATTACCTTGCCTCATCTTATATGGGTATGTTTCATAATTACTTGCTTTCTCTTGCAGAATTAATGATCTAAAATAGATTACTATGGAATTAAAATATATAAAATAGTCATTTAAAATTATGTCAAGGTTTAATAAGCATGCAGTAAATTCAGAGAAGAAATAGTGAGCTTTCATCTTTTTAAATAAGTTTAATAAACACCTTGGTGGAGCTAAAGATTTATCAGAAGTTTTTTTTATTGCATACTTATGGGCGTCAAATGCTTTCACGTATTATCTTATTTGCTTCTTGCATGACTGGTAAGTACATAAAAGCGAATTCTGATTTCTAGTTGAGAAAATAAAGGCTTGGGGGTAAAGCAATTCATCTCAGGTCCATCAGATAGTATAGAGTATATTTGGGAGACCTGAATCCATTCCTGATTTTTAATAATGTGCTCTGTTCATTTTAATATAACAGTTTTTAAATCAATGCTAACGAGTGCTTTTGTTTGTTTTTAAAATTGTGTTTTATTGTCTGGGTGATATATAGATGGGTTATAGTTACATTTGCCAGTTAGTGGGTAAATTACTTCCAAACATTGACACTCCTTTCATGTTTTTTCCTATTTTCCCTCCTCCAACCCCCTCTGAATCATCTTGTTTTTCCCCTTTCCTTCCCTATTTCAATAAACAAACACAATATACCAGGTACTAAAGTCAGATATAGTAACAACATGAGATAAATCATAAGGGGAAAAAAGAGAAAAGAAATATCTTCACATACCTAGCAGAGATTTATAATAGAGCAAAACCTAGATACATAAGGCCATATAGAATGTGGCTAAATGAAAGGACCTCCAGGATATAGAAACAAAAGCCATATAATGAGTGATTGTTGTCCTTAATGTACTATGTTATCTCTCATCTCTTTTGCTGTCCCTTGGTTATCTCATATTGTTACAATATTTCACCTTGTTATCTGATATATTGGATATATGTGTATTTGGTTATTGAAATTAGATAGGGAAGGGGGGAAAACAAGATGAGGGGTAAGGGTGGGGGGAAGGAAATGGGGACCATGACATGAGAAAGGGTATCAATGTTTGTGAAGTAATGCACCTTCTATCTGGTGAATATAATGTTACCCTTCTAATAATTACAATAAAAATATATGAAAAAAGATATAACTTCACATAGGACATATAACATAAAATTTTAAGAGTGCCTATGAGAGATAGCTTTGAAATCTATCCACAGCTATGGTACTGAGAAAAAAGCCGGACCAACCTGATCTAAACAGGACTAGATCTGCTCCATACTTTGATGGAAAATAGTTTCAAAAGCATGTTAATATATCTTCCTGTGTTACATTTATGAACATATTACTTAAGATAGCAATGTCTTCTCAACTCTGGCCATCAAAAAATGGTGGTACTGATTCCATTAAAAAAAACTTACATAACCCAATGAATGGCTATATAACGTCTCTCATTTGAAATAAAAATCAAATACATACCCTCTTTCCTCTGCCTCCATTAGCAGAGGTCTCATGAAATTGCACAAGTTGTTCAAGCAGTCAAGATTTTGACTGCTTTTGGTTAAACATTTGACTGATTTGGGTTAAGCATCTCCATCTCCTAATATTTACTGCGCATTCTCAGGGTTTGTGTATTTAAAGTGAAATATAAACTATACATGGTGTTTGTATTTTGGGGATAAGAGTTCTCTACAATGTTATACAGAGCTCCAAGAGTACAGATTGAGGCAGATACTCTGTGTGATCCCAAAGAAGGCATCTTTATGGAAAGGACTATACTCTGAAGCACGCTCTGAATGTTTCCTTAGCATTGATTTTTCTAAACGACTTTACTTTGAGATGGCCTGGTTCTCATCCGCCCTTCTCTGCTGAACCCCTACTTCAGCAGAGTTAGTCCGCCACTTCCTTGAGGGCGGACTAATTGGGGGAAAGCATGGGGTTAGGGATGTCCAGGTGCTTTAGGGCTCTGACAGTGCTTTAAGTTGTTTGCCGAAGTTTACTTCAGGTTTCAGATAGTTCAAGATAAGGCATTAGGAGTTCCTTACCACCCCAGTCCAAGCCATCTAAGAATAAGTAACACGGTTGCCAGGCAAAGAATACTTCAGGGGGGTGGTCCCCCAAGCTCGTCCAGCCTACTAAACTGCTGCTTTTAAAGCCTCTAAACTCAACCACTTTATTCCATAGGGACCTAGGAAACATAATGAAAAGCAAACAAACAAAACAAATGTCATAGAGACCATTCACATGATCTGCCACTCTCTGAAGACTGGAGAGACTTCTCCATGGACAGTAGGAGGTATGAGAAGCAGATGAAAATAAGACTAGATCCACGCTTCCTTTTCTTCAGGTGTAGTTCGTTTTTCCTTAACTTTTTTCTTCAATTTAAAAGATAAGACACCAGAAGAAAATAAGTTATAGACGCATTCAGATATCTTTAAAACAAACTGTGTGTGTGTGTGTGTGTGTGTCGTGAGCACTGGAGTCTGAAATCAGGGCCTCATGCTCTCTGGACACTACCCTTCCCTCCTCCTAGAGCTACTCTCCCAAGTCCTTTATCTTTTAGGCTTTTTTTCAAGTAAGGCCTTGAATTTTGTTCTACCTGCATGTAGCTTAGTCCTGAATCACCATACTTGGCTTGTTTTTTGAGATAAGAAATAACTCTTTGCCTGGGCTGGACTTGAATGAGAAGCTTCTCCATCTCTGCCTCTCAAGTACCTGGGGTTATAGGTTTAAGCCACTATGCCTGACCCATTTTCAGATTTTTATAACCATTTTAATCTACTTTATGATCACTCTCTATTAAGGGCCAACATGGCCCTTAATAGAAGGGCATTACATTAATGCCAGAAGGTCTTAACCAGTCACTTGCTAGATATATGATGTTAGATCCTCTTAATTAGATCCACAAAGGCCATTTTCCAAATAAGGTCACACTCACAGTTCTAGATAATAAAATATGGATATATTTGGGGATTTGGAGAAGGGGTACTATTCAGTCTTATATAGCAATAGGTAGGCACTAATATTATTGAAAACATCAGGGGGGTTTTGGCTTTGGCTATGTTTGGGAGTTATCTGCATCTGAGTTCATCACCTGAATGCCAGGATACATGTAAGTAGATCAACAATACCACCACAATAACCCCACAATAGAGAGGGCTAGGCCTCAATATCCTCATTCACTGCCATCTTCCTGGTCTGTGAAGTCTACACATATCTGAACTTGTGCCATGGTTTCTCAACTAGATCTCTTGACTCTCATCTCTCTCCTTTCTAATCTATGTGATTATATTCATCTTCCACAAATGTTCTGCCACATTTACACATGTGATCAATCAATGCATTCTCATGGTGATGTTAGTGTATCCAAATGAAAACAAATGGTGTTTGCTGAACACGGCTTTAATGACTCCATATAACTTAGAAATAGTATACAGTTTCTACCTGTTCCTGTTCCAGCTAGTTTGGCTACATGACTGCATCCCCAGCCTAGGATGCTCTTTGCCTTCCATTTTATTGCTTACTATTTCATCCTTTGAAGAAATGCTCATTTAAACACCACAAACAGTTGCTATCTTGACTACTTATTACATTGGTTCAGGCTGGTTTGCAGTTTATCTTTTGATGTACCTATTGTGTCATGCCTAAAAGGCAAGTTTTTTTTTTTTTTTAAATCTCTTCCTAGGACCAACATTTTTTTGTCCTTCTTAAGTATTTAACACTTGATTAGGATGAAGCTTTTGAAGGGAAAACTTTTTTTTTTCATTAAGTTTTATTCTGTCTGAAACTCACTTAAACAATAAATGATAGCTCCAAATACGAAAAAAACAGCCTTCCTGTAGGAATGAGTGTACTATTTCATGAGACTTCATCTTGGTTTTTAATTTTTTTTGCTAACACTGACTTTTTGAAGGTGCTTATGTTTTTAAGATCATCTTGTATTGTAGAATGGGAGAGATGAAGTAGAATCATGGAAGAAAAGAAGTAGACTACAGTAAAAGCATTTTAGGTATTAGTTAAAATATACTTGAGCTTTACACATTTTCTTCAAGGATTAGAATTATTTTTAGTGGTCTACCTTTTTTATGGAATATCTATTTTTTCTATGTACCTAGAAATTGAAATATTAATTTGATCTTTCAGTTTGCTAACTATGAGCAAATCTCACTGATTTCAGCTTCAAACATGTTCAGTTTTATGATTTAACCTCCATTATATGAGAAGCTTGCTAGAAGACCCATAAAGGCAAAGATGAAAGAAAAGAAATAATGAAAGAATCACTTCTTTTATCTTCATTGCGATTATATGGTTATTCTTAGATTTCTCACTAGCTGATTTTTTGAAAAAGAGTCTTCTTCAAAAATGTAAGGAATCTTGGTAATGAATCTCCAATCAGTGAACAGTGGTTGTTTCAAGGTAAGGCATTCCTTTCTGTCCATGTTTCCACCATGTTCTATGAAGTCTAATTTCTGTTTTCCTTAAAGACCTTGCTAAAGACCTTGATTTGTAAAAGGATGGCATGACTGGGCTTGCCTTGTGTTTGCAGATAGGCTATGCATTTGCTGACACATGACCTGTCAGCATTTTCCCTATCTCTTATATTGTCAGGACATGCTCTATTTATTTGGACCTAGGAACATTATTAATAAGCACTGTGGTACAGCCAGTGCTCTTAAAACTTCTTTAGAAACTAATTTCGTAGAAATGGACAAAGACTGACTTTATTAAGGTTAATTACTTAGTATTTTCCACATGTGAAAGAACATTGAGAGAACTGTTTTATTTAACAAGGAGACTGATGCTATGTTTATAGGTCTAAGAGTCTCTTGAAATTAGTACTGCTTATAATTATAATAGACTGAAGTCAGATGCAATAATTTCAGACAGAGACTTTTAAGTTTAATGCTTACAAAGCTTGCTGATTGAATTTTTTTTTAAATGCAGACATGTGCAGTACAGTCTGACTGGTAATTTTGGGATTTATCAGCCAAATATTGCTTGCTGACTTCTTTGTTTTCAGTTGATGGGAGTGTGCATTCTATTACCTGTTATCCAAAGAGTCTTGAGTCTTGGTGGGTTCTTTCACAGTATTAATTCTTTTGGAGATGGCAGTGATGTCTACAACAAGTATAAATCCTTTTCGTGGAAACCTTGTCAACTATCGTACGTGGTTTGGCACCAGGTCAATAGCATGTGTGGTGTGTGAGTACTTAAGCTTGATATGTGATTTTTGAATTTCTCTAAGAATGTAACCTCAGGTCAATGATTTCTCCCATTCGTGTCGGGCCTTTGTCTTGTTCACCCAACACATATATGTAACACATATATCATGAATCTGCATAAGGTGGCAGGATGACTGAATGAGTAAATGGAAACAGATGTAAGTCAGCAATATGTGATGCCTTTGAGAGACTGACCACAGTAATGGAAAATTTAGCACTGGAATATAGGAAACAAAAAAAGGTTGGGCCAAGTCATCTCATGTGTGATTATTGGTCCTTATATCAAGTGTGAGATATAAAGCTAGAATAGAAGCCTAAGACATGAGCTTTGCTCTCAAGAGGTTTATAATCTGATAAATTATTTTTCTTATAGAATGGTAACCACAAATACTAAACAGTACATGTAAGCTAGCAAAAGAGGGTTGTAAGTTATATTTAAAGTAGTTTTGGGGATTGTGAGTCTGAGATGTGGACCAAAGGCAAAGCAGCATGCTTTCCCGAAGTATAGGCTAGCTGGAGGAGATGGCTCTATGCCTAGTTGATGGCTTGAGGCAGCCATGCCAACCCTAAAGTGCTCTGTCAGTAATATCCAAGCAGGACATAATTCTCCCTTGTGAATACAGTCATTGGCTAATGTGGTGTGCAGGCAATGACAAGGGAAGGAAGCAGCTGGTGTTTCTTCAACACAAGGCTGACATTTCTCAGGTAGTAGCAGTCACACAATGAATAGATATAAAATATTTTAACATGTGAATGCGGAATAAGGAAAATGCCTGGCATCAGACTTCTCTTCATCTCTGGAACAAAGGCAATGTCTGCAAAGACAACCTTGGTCTTTGGCACAAGACCACACAAGTTTCTTGGTTGCTCTAAGATTTACAACAAAGGTCAGTGATACTTTACCTATTTATTAGCCTTTAAAAAAAAGACTCATTCACCAGACTGAAATACGTAACAAGAGTTAACATGACCTTCCAGTATCTGACTCATTTAGGTTTTATCCTGCTTTGGGATTGGTAGTTCCATATATTGTGCTAATCAGAATACTCAAGTACATTGCTGTATATTGTAAACTTGGGTGACATCCACACAACATTAGCACCATGTTCCTGAAAAGTATGAAGAGGAAAGGAACTGTGCATGTAACACTTCACCCCCGTCTGCGCCTTCCCCACGCTTTATCAGGACATATGGCAAAGTCACATTAGTTGTCTCCTGTTTTGGTTTGGAATGCTTATTGTAAAATAAACAATTTTGCAGTAGAATTTTTGCTAGTGTATGAAATGAGACATACATTTTACCTCACTGTTCTTGTTCCCCAAAGCACAAGTAAAACAAAATAAAAATGATGCATCAAACAAGACAAAGGTAAAAGTACAGAGTCAAAAAGAACTGGTATACCTGTAACTCTTACTGACAATCTATCTTTCTGTCCCAATGTATGTCAGTACATAACATTTCCTATGTAGCCACAATTCTTTGTGTGCTTTGCAGTATTTAAAGTCGTTTATAGCATGTCATCTAGACTAAGCAGATGAGTAAAAATCATAGTGGTTGTTGTCAAGGGGCTAAAAATCTGGTTAGGCATTTTGTTTGTAAAACAAGAGGTAAAAATACAATATGTGTTAACTTATTTCTAACTGATTTGAATGATAGCTACTACAGGAGGTCAGTAGTAAAATGAATGACACTCCAGTAGAAAAAGAAATGTTCATGTGAAGTTTCTGCTGAAAATTCATAAAGAAATAAAGGGGAAAAAGTCATTGTGAAAACAAAAGATGGTAAGCGTGAGGGACAGAGGCAGGAAACAAAAGTGTGTTTGAGATTATGGGCACCTGCAAACGCTATAGAAGGGATGATGAAACTCAAGAGTTAGAATGAGACAGAAGAGAGTACATCGAAGTAATCCTGAGAATTTAAAAGTTCAGAGATCATCCTAAGGTAACTGGAAAGCTATTCTACTGCTGAACAGATGGCAATCAGTTATGTGGCAATTCACTGAGGTCCTCTGGGTATAGGACAGGTATGGTAGATGTAACAAAGCTGGGATCTCTTCTCTGCCTTTGTGCGGAGAACAAAGAAAGACAAGTTTATTGAAACAAAAGTGAAAGTCACAGTTGTGTAATGACTGGGACATACAGGTTAGGTCATTATAATCCCGTGTCAATGAAGTCAGCAAAATACTGCAAAATAAAACAATTGCATGTTGTCGGTGGATACCATTATCTTCTTTTTGTTTTACTATTAGAAAAAATTAAAGGAGGAAATCAAGGAGAAAATATTTCACTGCAGCAAGTGAAATACTTTGAATGTAAGGGGGTTTTCAGAAGAGAAAAAGATGAATTTTGCTACTCCTATTGTTAGCATTGAGTCTAGGCAGCACTCACAGATGACGTAACATTTGCCCATATCATTCAGGGGGCTATTTATGTGATTTATGTGCTAACTCAATCATCACGACAGCTCTGTGTATCAGGTTCTGTTATTATCACCTGTCTTCACTCAAGTTGTCCAACATACCAAAATCAAGAAGAAGAGCCAGGATTCAAATTCACTCTCTATTATGAACTAGTATTGAATATAGCTTTCTCACAGGCGGAAAGATCCTATGGGGCCAAAATGGTGGTTCAAGGAAAGATGGGGCTTTAGAAAGATACAAAGTAAAAATCAGTTACATATAACTGATAGTTAGCAAGTGATGGTTAACATAGTACTGTGGTTGGAACTAAATGTAAACAGGAAATGGTTTCTCTCTTTCTTCCTTTCTCTTTCTTTCCCTTCCTTCCTTCCTTTCTTCTTTCCTTCCTCTCACCCTCCCTTCCTCCTTTCTCCCTCTCCTCCCCTTTTCTTTCTTTCTTTCTTTCTTTCTTTCTTTCTTTCTTTCTTTTTCTTTCTTTCTTTCTTTCTCTCTCTCTCTCTCTCTCTCTCTCTCTCTCTCCTTCCTTCCTTCCTTCCTTCCTTCCTTCCTTCCTTCCTTCCTTCCTTCCTTCCTTCTCTTTCTTTCTTTCTTTCTTTCTTTCTTTCTTTCTTTCTTTCTTTCTTTCTTTCTTTCTTTCTTTCTTTCTTTCTTTCTTTCTTTCCTTTTTGCCAGCCCTGGGGCTTGAACTCAGGTCCTGAGCACTGTCGTTGGACTTTCCTTAAGGCTAGCACTTTATTGCTTGAGCCACAGCACCACTTTTGGCCTTTTCTGTGTATGTGGTACCAAGGAATGGAACCTAGGGCTTCATGCAAGCTAGGGGAGCACTCTACCACTAGACTATGCTCCCAGCCAGTTATTTCTTTTTGTGACTGAAAATAAAAGAGTACTAAATATAGACTGACCATCTTTATGTGTTTTGTACTTCTCACAGGTACCATTCTTATCTGGAGTTTACAAAATTAAGATGGAAGGGAGTCTAGTTAAACAGAGGAAGGTATATTTAATCAATTTGCACAATTAGTAAGGTGGGTGTAGCTAACAAACCTTTATAGTAGTCTACATATTAGTTATATTTAAAGTTATATCAAGATTTTCAGCCTTATGGATTCTCTGGGCTTGTCTTTCTTATACTAAGGAGTCTTCTCTTTGGCAAAAGCCCTGACATAATCAGTAAAAATCAAGTGTACTTAGGAAATAAGGCTCTATTTCTTTGACATAGTGGCTGGCTTTATAGAACATTTCAGAGCCAAAATTATTTATTACTATTATTATTACTATTATTATTCTCCAGAATAATACATGCCTCTGACTCCATCGTTAGTATGGAAACCTGTTTATTTCTTTTCAGTATCTAATGTCTACGTATTAATTACTTTCACCTAATAATTACTTTACCTAATAACACATTTCACATAAACTCCAGAACCAGAACTAAAATCATGTCTCATTTCAAGTTCTAGAAACTGTGAACTAATCAACTGAAGCATAGTATTTGGAGATTGTATTCTTCCCATTAAATTTCTGATTGCCAAATAAAAACTTATTTCATGCTTGATCTCAAGGAAGGAAAATGTATTAATAGCTTTACAGAGCAGAGAGAAATTAATCATCTAGAGCTCATTAAAAAAAGATGAAAATTATATTTATTGGATATCTTCTGTATGCTTACCATTTTACATATTTTAGAGTAACTCATGTAATCTCATTTCACATGAAAAATGAACTGAACTCCAGCATAGTAAATCAATTGCCTATGGTCAAACACCTAACGTGACAAAGGCATCACAGACTCCTACCTCCTTAAACTATGTTAACTCTACTAGAAGACAATAGAAGAATTATCTTTTTGTTCCTACCAGAATTATTACCAATAGTAGAAGGACTCTGAATAATCAGAAATAAATGGATGTTATTGGCAGAAATAATATACAGCAAAAATGGCAAAAACTGTTACTGTTGTTAGGGTAAGATGAAAGAAGTACATGCAGTACTTGATGTAAACTATTTTACTCTGAATTCATTTGCTCCAGTGTTCTTGGGATTTTGTGCAACTATAAATTTGAATTTATTTTCCAAGGTAAAAGGCTAGGAAAGGACTAGGTAAAAGACTACTGAGAACTTGTAGGCTTATGCTTCTATGGATAGCTTTACAATGGCTCCCTCCCCTTCACAAATGTAATGCTCTTGGGTATAGCATGAATATCTCATTTTTATTCATTTGTCTGTCTTAAATATTGTCTTTTGTACCAAATGTACTGGTGTGCATATGGATATTTCAATGACATGGCACTTGAGTATTCAAATGGCCTAATTGTCTATTAGGACAAGTGAAGAATAATCTAAGATTGACAAGATAATCCATGTGGTTTTGACTCCATGTGGGTTTAGAGCATAGTCTGAGAACATTATCCTATTTTCCTTTCCTTGGTGGACAGTCACAAATATGTAAACAAATGAGAAAAAGAAATAAAAGGGACATCCAGATTCACTGCCCGAGATCTATTACTTTACCCTTGGGGCATGTGACTATTACAGAACTGGGGGAAATGCCCAGAGCACCAAATCCAAAGGGAGGCTCATTGTAGTGAGACATCTATTTAGACAACATCAGAGGAATATTGGATCAAACCCTACTGGTGTAGAGATTACACGATGGGCATTTGGTTATATTTAGGGAATTATATTATTTAGAGTAGCCCAAGTGCAGGCAGGCCAAGTGCCATTAAAGACTAAGGGAAAACTTGTTTTTATTAAAGATGGAAAGGTCATCATAGCTGGTCATGCATCTTTCCCCTTTGGGAACACTTGCAAACACAGATGTTAGCAATTATAGATTTGAAAGATATTGTTTGCCAAAGTGATATATTGATGTATTGAAATGGCTAATGATGTCATTAATCTCATCTAGCAAGAACCAGCTTAAAGAAGGAGCTTCTTTGTAAAAATCAGAAACCAGTCAACTGTACTGACATAGACCTTTAATCCTAGTCATTCGGGACACAGAGATCAGAAGGACACAGGTTTGAGGCAGCCTGGCAAAAAGTTAGGAAGACCTCATTGCTATTAATAAGTTGGGTATGGTGATTCATTTCTGTGATTCTGCCTATGTGGAAAGCCATTGGCAGCATTAACTAAGGTGGGTCTTGGCTTAAAATACAAGACCCTACCTGGATAACTAAAGCAAAAAAATTAGGTCTACACTTTCATGTAATAGAGCATTTGGTTAGCAAATGGGAGGCCTGAATTCAAACTCTGGTAATTCCCCTTCCCCCACAGAGAATTAGAGACTGATTCACCATTTTGTACAGAGGGACAAGAGAGACACAACAAAAACACTGGAGAAACTATGTTGAAGCCAGACCCCATAACTCTCTAGCAATGTAATTGTGGGCAACCAAGTCTCTCTGAGCCTCATTTTTACTCTCATATAAGATGAGCACTTCCTAATAATCATAACTTTGATATTATTAGGTATTAAGTAAATATTACAATATTCATTTTATGATGTTTTGACAATTCAAAGAGAAAATGTAAAAAATGTATCTAAAATTCATCAATGTATATAGGAATTAGTATACTTATTAATTACTTCCTGTTGCTTTTTGTTAGTGTAACAACAAAAGTTAGGTGCCAGGGATGTAATAAATAGAGCAGAATTTCCTTCTTGGAGTCCAGATATTCATCTTGATAGTTCTGTGAGAATATGGTTATTACTGCTAGTACTAGCGTCATTAACAATAACAGTTAGGGGAGGAAGGATTTGGAGCATATTTTCTTTTTCTTTGGCTGTATCCTTCAGCATTGTTATTAACAACTTTCTGGTTTTGTACTTTCCACCCAGAGAGAAATGATCAAATAAACAGTACCCAGATAAAAATAATGTAAAGCCACATGTTTATAGTTGTTTAATCAGAGGCTTGATATTTTTTTTCTCTGTCTGTGGTTGAAGTCTTCTGGAAGTTTAGACTTTAATGCAGTTGCTTAAAAGAAGCACTTGGTGCTGATAAGATTCTTCAGTAAGCTTCTGATTTGTCAATGTTTTCTCTTTGATACACTTGATTTTCTCTTCCATTTCAAAGCACATTGCACAGCCAATTTAAAACAGAGATGCATAACTTCTGGAGCACTGAGGCCATATTGGAAATCTTTTGCAAACCTTAGGGCTACTTCTTTGATGTAGGCTTGCGGGAAACATCAATGCATTAATGGATTTAGTAATATCAAAAG
This sequence comes from Megascapheus bottae, assembly GCF_031878675.1. Lineage (NCBI taxonomy): Eukaryota > Metazoa > Chordata > Mammalia > Rodentia > Geomyidae > Megascapheus > Megascapheus bottae. The sequence goes on along the minus strand of NC_143523.1, from coordinate 30,616,023 downwards.
CAAGCCAGGTCTTGCCATTTTCAGTCTCCCAACAGAGTAAGGATATGTGTGCACATGTATGTGTGTTAATAAGGCGATTTTGAAAAAGAGACAGCAAGCTCAAAGCTTAAGCTAAACATGCTTTGACTGATGAGAATTAGGAATTGTGAGCTCTCCTTCAGGTTTTAGGGTGTGAGGTTTGGAATGCAAGAACACAAACACAATCAATCTCTCTCTCTCTCTCTCTCTCTCTCTCTCTCTCTCTCTCTCTCTCTCTCTCTCTCCCCGCCCTGTCCTGAGTTCTTAATATGTGTCAAGTACTATTTGCGTGTGTAGAAATACTTTCTCTATGATATCATGAGGTATAAATTCCTTGACTAGTCCCTTAACATTTCTGTTTTCTTGCCAATAAACTGAGGACAACAGTGATAACACTCTAATGGTATATTGGGTGTTATGCTATGTTATTGTAATAAACTGAAAGTATATAAAAGTCAAAATAGCCAGTCACTGGTGGCTCACGCCTGTAACCCCAGCTACTCAGAGGCTGAGATCTGAGGATCATAGTTCAAAGCCAGCCAGGGCAAAACAGTCTGTGAGACTCTTATCTCCAATTATCCACCAGAAAACTGGAAATGGTGCTGTGGCTCAGGTGGCAGAGCACTAGCCTTGAGTGAAAGGGCTTAGGGACAGTGCCCAGGCCCAGAGTTCAAGCCCCTCCACCATCATTACCATCAATAACAACAGATAAAAATATATATTACTTAGGATTACAGGCTTTGACATCAGAAAAGTTGACGAGAAAGCCAGAATCACAGATTTGTGGGCATATTCTATAAGCTTTTAACCAATTCATTGTGCTAGTGATTGAGTCCAGTGTTCTGTGCATGTTAGGTAAGGGCTCAGCCTCTGAGCAATCCCCAGATCTATAGTTCTTTAATATATGAAATTGGAATCATGATTGGGTCAAAATGGTTGATTGGATATAGAAATTCCTGCTCCTACAAATATTTATTGAAATGATAATACTTTTAAAAATTATAATATATATGACAGTGGCAAAAAGTCTGGAGATTCTGAATCATTTGTGAAAATTAGAAATCAGATGAAATCTAAAGCCGGAGGAAATCTTGTAACTAAATAAAAATGGGACAGCGCATTATGAGGGCAAAACTAATATTACATTCTGTGATCAGTATAAACTAATATAAGAAATGTGTTTCCTTATTGTTTATCTCATTACTACCTTATTTTGATCCTTTATTTGCAGGAATAAAGCATGAAGTAATACAGAGCACGAGACCTCTTAGAGGGGTAATGACACCCCAAAGGGGGTGTAGGAAACATGGAGCATGATCAAGAAAGAAGGTACAAAAGAATTCCTCTACTCATATTTAGAGAGGGGGACTAGTGGAATAGGGTGGGTTTACTTGAAGTTTCCAGGTGGTGACTTGCTTTCTCCACTGAATGAGATATGATGTTGCCCAAGGTCCCAGATCCCAGATCCTACACCCTTCAAAGCATCCCTATTGCTCCTTTGAGTCAGAAATAACTTTGGGACTGAACAAGTGTCCCAGGCAAGCTCTGAATTAAAACAAAACTTTCAGTCCACTGTCCTATTAGGAAATCCACATGTTTAAGCATATGTTATACTTTGTTTCAGTCAAAGCTGACAAAGCCACTCATGTCTATATTATTAATATTATACTTATTGATCCAAATAACTACCATTTAATTTCAATTTCCTAGTGAGATATGTTGCCAACTTCAAGTTGATCTATGATGTCACTCAGAAGTCTACCATTTACACATTATAACTAGACAACTATTTAAAAAGAAAAATTCAAGACATCTAAAGAGCCATTTCTAGAATTTTATAAAGAACTCAATAAGACTAAATGGGATACTTCATTACCAGTAAGGGGGACAGCAATAAAATCAGTTTGCAGATACCATTTACATTTCCATATATTATTTATACAAGCTTGAGTTTTGTAATTTCAAGACTAAACATGTTGATAGGAATTTGCATATTATTGAAATGGCATAATTTATTGATGAGGCACAAATAATAGAGGTGATGCTGTACAGCAGTTTGAAGGCTAATGTATAATTTACAATACTAAACAACTTCATGAACAAGAGTGAAAATTGAACATTAGGCTCTGCCTGAGAAAATACTTAGCTATAAAAAAGAGGCATTTTAGCTTTATATTTTATCACAAGGATGTCTTGGTGGCAAACGAATAAACTACTGGCTTTCAGTGTGCCAATGACACAAAGAAGCCAGTCCTCCGTCCTGTCTGTCTGCCTCTTCAGTCTTGAAATTTAACAGCCTTTTGCTGACATCGTCATGTAGAAAAAAATAACCATAAAAGATTCATTGAGGGCCAGGAGTTTGGCCTAGTGGTTAAAGTGCTTGCCTAGCATGCATGAAGACCCAGGTTCGATTCCTCAGTACCACATACATAGAAAAAAGCCGGAAGTGGTGCTGAGGCTCAAGTGGTAGAGCTCTAGCCTTGAGAAAGTCCAAGGACAGTGCTCAGGCCCTGAGCTCAAGCCCAGGACTGGCAAAAAAAAAAAAAAAGATTCATTGAAAGCCTCAAATAGTTGGGAATAGTTTTATATCAGGTATGAAAGTCAGAACCAGATAAATTGATAGATTAAAATATATTGCAAAATGAAGATATTTATAATAAGAATTATTATAATTATTTTATCTAAGGTTTATATCTCAGAAAGAAATCCCCAATGGGCCAGTTTTATACAAAAAATTTCCAGATTCTGGGATAATGGACTATATACATTCTGCTTTCTAACAAAACCTTGATTTCATTCAAATATCTAGTTAACTATCATGTAATTTATAATTTGTATAGGCTAATTGTATCACAATTTACAGTGCATTATATTAGACATAATTTAGTTTAAGCCAATCATGGAGATGCTACTCCTGGTACTTACAGATTCTTGTGAAGACCAACTCTGACATGCAAGAGAAAGTTTGCTGGAGTGATTCTGGGAGAAATTCTAGAGAGATTTATTCATGCTTAAAAAGGGAGATGAGGAAAAGATGATGACTTCTTTCACCTAACTGTCCTATCTGAATGTTATGATTACAAATACTGCAAGCATTTTGTGGGCAATCCAGCAGGGGACAAAATCAACACTCTAAAGATGACAGAGGGAAAAATGGAAATAGCAAATTCCAGCTTTTGGGAAGTTGAAGCAGAAGGATTGAAAGGTTTAGGCCAACCTAGTCTATATCATGAAACCTGGTCTCAAAAAAGGAGACTGCTCCAGTTCTGGATTCATTTATAACCAATAAATCCTCTTCCTACTTAAATATATTCAAATAAAAATTATGGTAGCTGTGACTGTAAAAAAATGTAACTTATGGACCATGTGCTAATTTTTGGTGCCTAGCATCTGATCTACCCTTCTATTGCTACATTTTAGGAATTTGCTTATTAATAATGTGTAAGAGGTAATCTTAGAGACAGAGTATGCTTCCTAAAACAGAATCAGAAAAGATCAGACCATTTCTTTCTCTTCCTCTTGGAACACAAGGGAATAGGCAATTTACTTTGGACTAGGATGTTTCACCCCTTGTCTATGTAATCCTAAAGTTCACGTTTAAGAATGAATGGAACCTGAGTTGAGAATATTTACGATGTAAGTGTGGGACAACCAGAAGTGTAGTAGAGATCTGTATTCTTTCCCCCTCTTTGGCTGATGTTAGGTCCTTCAGTTTCTTCCCATCCTCAAACTTTGTCTTCTAGTCCTTCTTTTCCTTCTTTTCATTCTTTAAGCTGCACTTAATATTCACAACCATAGTCTCACAATAAATAATTTCCCCTTTGTCTATGTTTTTTTTTTTGCCAGTCCTGGGCTTGAGCTCAGGGCTTGAGCACTGTCCTTGGACTTTCTCAAGGCTAGAGCTCTACCACTTGAGCCTCAGCACCACTTCCGGCTTTTTTCTATGTATGTGGTACCAAGGAATCGAACCCGGTCTTTGTGCATGCTAGGCAAGCACTTTAACCACTAGGCCAAACTCCCGGCCCCCCCTTTGTTTATATTAACTAGACTTTATTTCTGTATTTCCCAGTAATAAACATTGGCTTCAGAGGATTTTATTCTCAGCACTAATAGTCAAAAGCAAACTTGTATTGATATATACAGCTCAATCCTCTTGGATAAGGTAATGGTCTCTCTGTCTCTGTGTCTCTGTGTCTAGAGTCTTTTTCTCTCTCTCCCCCTCTTTTATTTTGTTTGATTTCCCTTTCATCTATACAAAAGCCCACTATAAACTCCAAAAGTCTCAAACTCCAAACTCTTTCAGCCATAAAACAATGCCCATGGTAAATTAATCTGGATAGTGGATAGCCAATGAGAACATGGATCTTTAAGCTCATGTGTCACTACTACTAACTTAATCTTGTAATTATTGTTAAGAGTATAAGCCCCAACAATTTCTGGTGGTTTTGATATAACATATGACTTTGTTTACCTCAGACTAATTTTGTCCCTGAGACCATCAAAAGGGTGTCCTTTTGCCATAACTCTTGGTGAAATATATTTTGGTGAATTAGGACAGTATCTAGGACTAATTTGAATAAAATACACTTTAAAAAGAAATATAAAGCACACACAAATATAGTACAATTAGGTTCAACTTCTGACAAAAGAATATGATAATGAAGTTTCTGGTTAAAAACTGAGCTATGTCTTGTACAGTGTTGGTATCTTTTCAGGCATTTACAAAACTTGGACATGTCAGAATTGGAAAACTCCTTAGAGATGACCTATTCAAGTTTCCAACTTACCAATAAGAAAACTAAGATCTAAAGTAGTTTCAGTGATGTGCCCAAAGGGTCAGATCTCACACTCAAGTCTCTCATTTGGAGTCTTGTGTAATACCCCACATCAAAGTCTTGTTTATGTCTCTCAAATAAACATTTCAACTGCCTGGGCTGTTTTATCCTTACTTCTTGAAATCCAATTTATGCAGATACAGGTTGAAATGTCATTTCTTGAACTATTTAAAATCTCTTAGTTCCTCCTTTAAGAAGTAATCATGTTATCCCAAATATCAATATCAGATAATTGATTCTTTCATTATCTGCTCATAATATTGTTGTGTGCATATTTGACACTCTTTCTAGATTATAAATTCTTTGAAAGCTAAGATTGCCTTCATCTTCTACTTAATTATCTTTATAGGTGGTAACAAAATGTATGTGATAATATATGGTATGTATGTATGCGAAAAATTGTAGCTTAAAGTATCAATCTGCTTGATACTTCAGCAATCACTTTCAGGTACTTTCATCTATGCCAGTCAGTAATTGTGGGTATGATATTAGACCGGTAGAAGAGCTAATCTGTGGTTGGTAGCATTCCAGCCTATTCATAGAGGTGGGCATTGACTTTATTTAACTGCAGACTTTGCCCAGACATGACTATGAAATGTTAATCATAAATGTATTATTTAGGACATAGTCAGATGTGAAAAAGAAAAGTTCTAAACAGTCCATTGTAAATAATGCTACTATTTGACATATTGGTAAGTCCACAGGGAAGAAAGACTGCAAGTGTGGCTCACTCACTGGCTCTATTGGGGTCCACCAGGAAGAGTTCCTCTTATCTCTGGTCTCTACAGTTCTTGGTGCTGGTTTTTTCATTAAATCTGGTTTGTTCTTCTCTTGGTTATTAGATATCTATTGTTATCAATGAGGAGAAAATGCTTGTTTATTTAAGTAAGGGAAAGAATATACTTCTCTCCTTGAACAATAAAATTCCTTTCGTTTAGTATGAATTCAGGTTATGTCACCAGGACGGAAGAATTAAAGTTACTGTAGGAGAATCAGATCCTGCCTGACATCCAGGAACTAGTTAGCATCCCCTCAATGTCCTAGAATGCTTGCGGGGGGGATGGGTACTCAGATTCTAATTTTGTCTGGAAAGATGAAGGACAAACAGATGCTGGATAGGGAATGCTCAGTGTATACTACCTGACACAGAAAAGTCTACAAATGGTAAGTTAGCACAAATATCCTGTCATGGAATTCTCCGTTGAGTCAACTCCTTTTTAAAATACCTTATTATAAATAATAGGTATTTCAATATTATCCTTGCCTTGTGTCCAATGAATTATAATGACTTATGAAATAATAACTCAAAAGAAGAATTATTTTTTCATTCTTATTCATGTATTCATGCATATTCTAAAAATCCATAAAAATGTCTAAACCTTTAGTTTCTTCATCAGAAAATTTGCTTAATTTTTTTCTCCCAATATTTTTAAGTGAGCTCTTCCTTGCCCACCTACTTAATCCCAGTTTGATGGTGACTTACACTACAATTGTACTGATCCTGGGGACTAAGGAAGGAAAGAAACATATTGTTGTGCTAGGAAGTGGGCACTTTTCTCAAGATTAAAAAAGTAGTACAGAAAGGCAAATTGCTTAGGTGTCTTAAAAGTTTCCCTGCACATTTGCAACATTCAGCCCTGTCCTTTCTGTCTGGAGGAGGTAAATGCTAAATCTGGAGGCCTAGTGTTTCATGATTTGAAATATTCAGAAGTGATTCTATTTCCACACTAGAGCATGGGTGTGTGCTCTTCCTCACAGCTTGCTTGGCAGGGACAGCCATGCGGGTTGCCTTTCTGTGCTGTGGGGAGTCATTCAGGAGGTATGCTTCCTGGAAAATAAATCGCTCTTAAAACACCAGACATATAATCAAACAAACATCTAAGATGGACTGGGTATGCAACAGCTGCTTTCAAATGTTGCAGTGTTTATTCCATGATTAATAAACATAGAAAGGAAGTGGAGAAACCTTGACAGAGCTTAACAGGGCTCCCAAGGAGAACAACCCCTAGCTATGATGCAGCCAACTCCAAGCTTCATGTGTGCAGGAAGAAAATAGCTCCTCTGAGGCCACAGAGGCCTGCCTACAGTGATACCCCCCCAGAAGCTTCTTGAAAACTGAAGCCATAATCTCGCGACATGTCAGAAGACTGGGAACATTTCTTTGAAATGTGGAAGCTGTTCAGAAGTCTTTCTGCAGAGAAAGGGATCTTTATAGGTCCAGAATCATGTGACACAAATTGCGACAAGATTACAAGTCTTTTACATGTAAGACAGTGTCCTTCTCCATAGAATTTTGTTATTTTTTTCAGAAGGTAAAGAGAAAATAAATAATTTACTCCTGTAAAATACTACTCTTAAGTACATTGTATTGTATATATATTATATATGAGTATATATACTCATATATATACTCATATTATATATGAGTATATACATATGAGTATATATACTCATATATATATACTCATATATATAATATATATGATACCAATATATTTGTACACACACATATATACATATATATATAAAATGACAGAAAAGCCTTATTCATTTAAGACCTATCAAAATGAGTTTCTCTTATGTTCATGTGTCATGATAGGGCATCTGATTCAAACTTGATTTTCATGGAAAAACAATTCCTTTCATTGAACTGACTTTTCTTTCTTACTCATCATCTAGAACAAGCAAAACTCATAACCTGTTTTCTCCACCTGCTACAGCGTTCTGATACTGCGATGTTCACTGGCTTTTTCATTACTTTCCTATTGATTTGCAGGGCTTTCCTTTCCTTCCACTAGCATCTTCTTACTTGCATTTGGGTGTTCCTTTCCTTTGGCCTGCATCACGTTCCACAGGATTCTGCTCTCTGATGTTCATTTCTCCACATTCTCCGGATTGATCGTCATGTCCTCATGCCTGCTGGAGCAATCACACTCATGGTAGCTCACACCAATGCTTTAAGCTCCAACGCTTGGCTGAACTACTGATCCTCACATAAAACTCTCCACCAGAGAGCTCTACTTCATGTCTCTCAAGTATATCTAATTTAATACAGCCAAACCTCATCTTGGCATTTTCCCTCAGATGTGCTAGTCTCTATTCTCTGATTTTTCTTTTTCCAAAAAAATTAAAATTTTCACAATTGTTCCTCCTTTCCTCAGCCCCAACACCCAAGATCTGAAAATCTGAGCATCGATTTATCTGCTCTTGTACTCTATTTCATTGTCTTTATCTGTGTTCTCAGTGTTCTGTATTAGTCTGTTTTCTGTTGCTAATAACCCAATACTATAGATTGAGTAAAAAAAAATTAAAGAAGTTAATTTAGCTCACAGTTGTGGAGACTCAAAGTCCAAAGTATGTTGCCAATGATGGCTAAGGGTTCCATGATGAATGGCAGATGATAAAGTCCATATGGAAGGAAGAATGACTTCTTAAAACAGAACCCAGAGAGATCTAGTTGGGAAAGGCTCAGGCTTTTGTAAGGATTACTTCTGACAATTAACCAGAGGTTAAAAAGACCTTAACATCTGAGAGCATGCTCTCATTGATCCAAGGAAACTCACTAGGTCCTATCCCTTAAAGGTCAAGCTGAAGATCAAGATCTAATATATGTGCATTTGTAGAAAGAAACTTAAATCAAAGCTAAACCATAACACACCTCTTTTGGTATTGCTTTGTTTAAGGGTTGTTCCTCATCTCTTAGGCTCAAAGCTAGTGCTCTACAATTTGCACTGCAGCTCCACCCCTGATATTTTGGTGGCTAACTGGGAATAAGAGTCTCGTGAACTTCCCTGACCCAGCAGGCATTGAATCATGATCTTCAGATCTCGGCCCCCAGAGTAGTTATGATTATATGCATTATAATATTCAAAATTTATCCCTTCTAAATGCAATTCATCATACTCTGGTTTCTCTTCAGATCGCATAAATCTTTCGCCTTTTACTAAATGCAATTCATGCCCTGTATTTACCACACTGAAGCCAGAGCAATTTTTCTAAAATGTATATTTTACATAACAGTATCCTCCTTAAAATCATTTTCCACTTATTATTTTAGAAGTTATAGAAAAGCTCCTATTAAATATAAAATGTCTTTCTTGATCTATTTATTATTAATCCCATCTTCCTTTTGACTGAAAAAGAATATTTCTGGGCACAATTAAACAGTAGGATTCTTAATTTTTTTCATACGTTTATGTGCTTACTAATGGAATCAAACTCCCTTCCATGTGCTCAGTTCCATGAAGCTGTTGTCCTCAAAGAAGCTGTCTCAGCATCCTCATTCTGAAATATATTCTCCTCTGTCTTTTCAGTTTTCTTTCTTCTTTCTTTTAATTACCTAACAGTTCTTTTTTTAAATGTATATCTCATAAAGGACAAGGATGGATAGTTATCATTTTGTTAATAGCTCTTAATCTTCAATAAATGTTTAAATGAATTATCTAAGTGTTCCGAGGAATACCAAAACCTATGAATCTTTTCTTTTCCTTTTTATTTCCCTCTGAATCTTTTCTATGTTCAAAGGAACCTTCCATTTAGAATAGTACATTCACGTAAGTAGAGGAAAATTTAGAAAATCTTTATAGTCTACTATTGCAAGCAGGAAATAATACTATATCAGCAAACATTTTTCAATATGATATTATATAACCAAATATATCTTCATCTTTATTAAAAATTTAAATAACCTTTTGATATAGTGAATTTTTTGTCTATGTGAGGGTAAGACACAAAAGCTGCATCAAGTTAACAAAAAGTTCAGTTTTGAGCTTTGAATACTCTAATAAGTCCTTCAATTCTTGACCAACTTAGTGCTTTGAATGCCAAAGAACTTTTGATTCTCAAAAGCTGAGCAGAGAGAGAGAGAGAGAGAGAGAGAGAGAGAGAGAGAGAGAGAGAGAGAGAGAGAGAGAGAGAGAGAGAGAGAGAGAGAAACTTGATATAATTGGACACAGAAAAAAACACCAATATTTTTCCTAGGATAAAGGTGGGGCTTGGAGAGAGAAATGCAGAGGACAGAAGAAACTGCTATATATGGACATGAGATGTCGACTCTCTGATTCCTCTTTAAGTGGGGTATTTTATAAATAAATGACAGAAAAGTTGGAAGTGTGAATACTCTGGAAGAGATTGTCAGAGGCCAAGCCTGGAAAGCCCATTAGAAAATCCAATGCCATCTGAAAGTTAGTATCTGTAAAGATGGACTCTCATATATGGCTCACAGGACTTGAAACACCCCAGCAAACAGGGGTGAAAGAGAAGCCAAGAGGTTTTCTGAGTCCTTATGGAAAGCCAAAAGTACTGAAAAGGCAATGGAAGTCATAAGCATTAGAGGATGACAATGTAGGAAAGGAGACCATAAAGACCTCATAGCATTCACATTGTCATCCAAGAGGCAGGCTACATTTGGGAAAAATGCTTTCAGTAGAGATGTGCCTCCATAGGAAAAGAGAGGACCTTCCTTTTAAATAGCAGCTCTCTGTCATCTAGTATGCACAGTTCCTGTATATTTTGAAGAAGGTTCTTTATTCACCAGAGTTCTGGAGTGGGAATTGAAGTGATTTAGAAACTGTCTTGGTTGGACCATTTCCTGTGAGAGGAACAACCACTTCTTGGGGTTGTGTAGCAGATATCCAGAGCTCAGCTTTTAGAGGGAGCTGAGTCATGTGATGAAAATCCCAGAGTGAGACTTTGGGGGAGAATTCAGATATCTCAGAGCATTTGCTTACATTGCCTTTTAGGTGATAGGAAATGTAAACTTTTCTCATTTAACTTCTATATAGTCTTAACCCAGTTGTAAGAAGTAATGTAAGCAAGTTTCAAAATTGGCTTATGTAGAAGCTGGAGGTAGCATAGAACAATGGGGTCCATTACCTATTTACTCTCCAACATTTAACATAAACACACACAAGTGACAAGTCCATAGCTCATTTGACTTAGGGCTCTGAGAGGTTCCAGGGGTTATACACACTCACAGTTCTTTTTTCTCTTCTCATACATCCATACATACATACTTAATTTATTTGTTTATTTTGATTTGGCTTACGGACATCATGAAAACTGAGAGAACAAAAGTTTTGGAGATAAACTTTAGGTTTCAGGTGAAGAATTTTCCAGAAGCATAAAACAAGTTACCTGTTTTATCATCTGGAAAATGTGGGCAATATGCCTCTTACAGTACTTTTGTGAATATTAATAACAATTTGCATGTAAAGATAAGGAGATATAATGGAAAGGGTCAACTTCAGTTATGAATCCTAACTCTTACACTTACTATGTTGTATGACACTGAATAACAGAGAACTCTTGAGACTAATGCTTTTCATTTATAAAGTAGGAATAACATATGTCTTTTGACAGACTGTTTCAAAAGTTATAAGTGACTGTCACTTTGTTCAGGCCATACAAAAGGCATGGTTAAATTGGATACACTGGTATGTTTTTGATATACTGCATGCTCCAGAAGTCGTTAAGAGTAATAGTATGACAAAATAGCTCATTGAGAGTAGAATCTATCAGTTTGGGGATAATGTCATGCAAGGAAAGGATTCTAGTCTCTAGGTTGTAGTATACATTCTAAATAAATAGAAGCATGAATAATCTCATTTTTATCACTCCAGAGATGTTCCTGTAACTCTAGACTCTATGAGTTAGAGAATCTGATTTCCAAACAGGAAATGCTTCCCATACATGACACAACCATAGACCCATGGAAAACCCATGAGTTATTGCCAGTTGTTTCATGCTCCTTGAAGAAACTTTGGTTTTTTACTCAGTTTTTGATGAAGGAATGAGTTCAGCATCCACTGTCTCAGAAGGATTCATGATAGGGATAAAACTTTTAGAAAGGTGGTCTAGACCATTCTGCTTTTAAGTTTTCTAGAAAGGCAGAAATGCTCCTTGATGCTTGAGCAGATGAAGCAGGATGATACCCATGTTATTGCCTTGAAATTAGCAGCAATGACCATAGCTCATCCCACTAACTCACATGAAAGCCCAAAATTATAAGGAGAAAGTGAAATGAGTAGTACAAGAAGTATCTTATAATTTAAACCATGCTATCTGGCTCAAGTTTCTCACTCCAAACTAAAGTTTATTACCTATACCCTCAATCACAGGAAGTTTTGGAAGTGATAAATCTCTCAGCAGAGTATTTATATGTATATAATACCTTGAGTCAAGGGATTGCCTCACCCAAAATCTTCATCTTAGTAGTCACCACCGCTCCCAAAAGCCCCACTCTGAAGACCAAAACTTTACTACAGGGGCTTTAACGTTCAACATACAAGTAAGAGACCTTTGGTGATGTCTTTCATTGAAATCTTGGCAAGGTGGGCTGTGTAAGCTGATGTAGACCCAGCTTTTATTAGAAGTAGTTGTTTCACTGACATCTGGGGAAGTAATAGAAAGCACCAGCTTTAGCTGCTGATTTAAGCCATGTTCTCACATCCCCACTTTAGCAGGGCTTCATTCTTTAGGAGTCTATTGGGGTTCCATTAATAATGTTGTAATGGCCACATGGTTCTTTGTATCTGTTTTCAATGGCTAGAGTTGAAGGAGGTCAGGTGTGTGATTATAACCTTTAAACCTCCCACAAGGTCAACTCCTTATTGAAAGTTATAAAGCCTAACCAAGAATTATTCAGAGCACAAATAAAAGCAGAGGTGGTTAATTCATTCAAGAGAAACATATTAAAGTCAATTACAGCACAATATGGATAGGTTTATCAGATTTCTTTCCCATGTGACAAAGAAGCAAGAAGTGGGATTTGTCTCAAAGTGTGGACCAGGCAGGTGTAGCAGAAATACAGACACAAGTGGCAGACAATCTAAGCATTATTTCCCCGAGAGTTACAAAATTGCATCTGGACATATTTCCTTCATTGAACTATTTATTGGTTTCTATAAATACCCATTTAAATTAAATTCAACACATATTTATCAAATGATATTAACTTAGATATTATTCTTGGAACTAGAGAAGTTTATAAAAAATAAAGCAAACATGAAATAAACTACATATCTTCTTCCCTCAAGGAATTCATATACTAATAAGTAGAGAAACACACAAAATTACCAATATAATGTAGAAAGCACTATGGAGAAAGCAGAGGAGGGAACAATTCTGTGGTTCAAGGGAGGGAGATTTTACAAGTAATGCTGCAGGTATAGAAGTAGCTCTTGAAGGTCCATCAGAATAACAGTAAGTGAAAGAGAGCGAAAAGCTGTCATTTTGTCAAAAACATATAGAAGCAAATGTTCTACACCTTCTAAGGCATTAAGTTCATATTTTTAAAAATCTACAGAGGCAAGAAACTATTACAGTTGTTACTTCGACCTTCATGGTCTTAGAATTAAATTTAAGTCTCCCTCTTTCTCCTTTACCTTAGAAAAAATCAAGCCTGAAAACAGATAGTCAACATGGTATTTATATTTGTGTTACAAAAACTTCCCAACAACTTCATTATATTCTAAAAAATCAAACAACCATTCCTCACCCCCATACCGCTATGTTCAGATACTAATCTTTTTTAAGAAGTTTCCAAGGGATCTTTGCTCTAGTGAATTTGGTATAGTCTGAAATGATGTGCTTGAGAGCTAGAAGAAGCTGTACAGATATCAGCAATAACATTCCTAGATCAAGTTCATTCTAACTATAACAAAAGACTGTAAAGACAACCATGCTTGTCTTGCTGGCCAGAGATTTCTCTTATTTCCTATTTTAATTAAGTGAATTACAAATGCTTGTTTCCTACTTTTCACCCTATGCTGGGCCCTAAAACTCATAGTACTCTAAACAATGTTTCCACGGGGATTAAGTAAACAGCTAGAGCTTTACTAGGATCTATAGCTCTCTAGAGATCTTATGACTCTCTTGAGGTATATTTTACTTGCTGCGTGCTTTTGTTCCTATGACACTTTTCTCTGAATACATACACATACATGCATACATGTATTTATAATTGATAATATATTACAGGCATATGTTTTTACAATGAATATTGATAATGCTTTGGAAATTTATATTTCACATTTCTCAAGTACCACCAAGAAAGGAGGTGTGGGATAATTTTATAAATTAAAGAGACCATAGGGATTATTTATAGATAAGGCAAATTGAAGTTGAAGGTTTCCCCAAGAATGGCTGAGAATAGAATTCAAGTGAAAGAAGCAGCCCTTCTGCCTCCCAAGCAGGGCCGCCTACTCTATAACACGTTCATGGAATGGGCAGCAAACCCTGTAAGGACAAGCCCATCACGATCTGGAACCAATCTGGTGATGAGCTCTGATGACTCATCATACAACTGCCCCAGAGCCACCAGAAACTCAGCAGTTGTTCCCTTGTTCTTATGTTTTGAAAGTGCTGGGCCAAATAAAAATTCACATTGGGATTAAGGTGCCTGTGGCTCACACCTGTAATCCTAGTTACTCAGGAGGTGGTGAGCTGAGGACCGTGGTTCAATGCTAGCATGGGCAGGAACGTCTGTGAGACTCTTACTTCTGAATATCCACCAGAAAACTGGAAGTGGTAATGTGGTCAAAGTGGTAGAGCATAGCCTTGGATGAAAAAGTTCAGGGACAGTGTCCAAGTTCTGAATTCAAGCCCCACGACTGACAAAACTAACTAATTAACTAATTACATGGTGGGATGTATGGTGCTAGTCGTGGATCTTCCATTGGGTTGGTTTCCTTTGGCTTTGAACCTTGATCTTCAGATCTCAGCCTCCTGAGTAGATTACAGGCATGAGCCGGGGCACATAAGGACCTGAAACTCTTATCTCCAGTTAACCTCTAGAAAACGGGAAGTGGGGTTTGGCTCAAGAGTAGGGTGGTAGCCTTGAGCTGAAGAGCTCAGGGACAGTGCCCAGGCCAAGTTCAAGCCCCATGACCCACAAAAAAAAAAAAAAGGAAAGAAAGAAATTTGAGGCTTTGTGGTTCACCAGCATACTTCACCATAATGATTCTTATGGTTTAAAATGCTTTCTTTACTGTCTTCTTGCTCACTATCAGCGGTTTTCGGAAGGATAAAGTCTCATTTGTAGATTGACATAGTAGATAAGCCTTCTAAATGGTTTGGGAGAGAACGGAAAACAAAGAACAACTTCCCCCCTCACCCACATTTTTTATTTTTTTAATCTATGAGTTTTAGGGAAAAAATGTTAGTTCTGGCTAAAATCTTTAAAGCTCTTGTGGTGAGACAATTTTCTTCCCAACTCAGAAACAAAAAAATTGTACATCTTGTTTTTCCCCCTTCCCTAGCCTATTTCAAATAAACAAATAAACCTATATACAATATATCAGATAACAAGGTATGATAATATAACAATATGAAATAACCAATGGATAGCAAAAGAGATGAGAAATAACAGTACATTAAGGATGACAATCACTCGTTATATGGCTCTTGTTTCTATATCCTGGAGGTTCTTTCATTTAGCCTCATCTTTTATGGCCTTATGTATGTAGGTTTTGCCCTAGTGTAAACCTCTGCTAGGAGAATCCAAGGTTTATACTAATTATAGCATGGAGAATTTTAACTTGAAGCAGCCTTCACTGTTTTTGCTGTTGTGTGAATGACAAGAAATGATACCATACACCATAGTTTCTGCATCCACCAAACATAAACATATAATGATTGTTTTTGTGGAGTAGGGATTTACATGGCTAAAAGAGGCAATAAAGTATAACAAAATCATCATACTAAATGTGAGCTCATTATCTTAAGCACTGGTCCTCTCCAACGAGGAAAACATCAGTAGGGGATGAACAATGAAGATGATGGAAATCATTAGAGAAAACCATTTGCTACCTCGACTACATAATACAGATAACAGTCCACTGCAGCCACATGTTCATGGACATAAAAGGGACTGGGGTGGAATGAATGTCACTACTCAAACCGAGGTAAGACAGTCTCTGGTGTGAGGTTTATATGGATATTATGTAGATTTGTAGCAGAGCATTTACATTATAACTTGGACTTAGAAAGTGTACTTTAAAGAAAAAAGATTGTTTACTCCTTCTCAAAAGGCTTTTTGAAATTCCTTGCCTGCAAGGGTCTTGCCATTCTGTCAGTCAGCCAGATGACTGAATTCTTTGTTTTTTATTAAAGCATTTATTTATTTATTTATTTTTCATATATTTTTATTGTAATTAATAGAATTATAATCACCAGATAGAAGGTACATTACTTCACAAACATTGATACCTTTTAAAGCATTTATTAACATTGATTTTTACATTATATTTCAAATGTCATGTTTAACAAACAAGTATTTAAGAAGGGAATCACTGTATACAGTCACTGGCACTTAGGTTTTAGAACATAATTAAAACTGAGCATTGCACTGTCCTTGGACTTTTTCTCAAGGCTCTACCTCTTGAGCCACAGCACCACTTCCAGCTTTTTTCTACGTATGTGGTACCGAGGAATTGAACCCGGGTCTTGGTGCATGCTAGGCAAGCACTCTACCACTAGGCCAAACTCCCGGCCCCTCAGATGACTGAACTCTTAAACCAAACTTCTCTAGCAGCTGTGAAGGTCTAAAGATAGAAAGAGTCGATAACAGAGACAGCATGGAATGAAAGGAGATGTACCAACCTGTGGTATCCTGAGTGTCCTAACAGGGACATATACACAACCAGTCAGTATACAGACCTTCCCTCCACCCAAAGCGTTTGAGGCCAGGCAGAGTCCTGGAAAACAATGTTGCCATTTATTTACTTCTTTGGGGATGAACAACAATATCTTTTTTGGATTACTTCTCATTCCTTACTCAATGGAAATGAGAGCCAGCCAATCAGCATTCAGGTTAGATTTCCTGCTGCATAGCATGTAAATCAAGTGGGGCTGGAATTGTTTTCACTGCTCAGTGCCCTACAATCCTCCAACCAGTGCTGACACACGTGTAGAAGAAACATAGACAATCCTATATGCACCAGAATTCTATTTTGTTGGACACATTCCAAATTGAATATCATTGCAATGAAGCAAAGACTTGAACACGCTTCTTTCCTACCCTGATAAGGAAATCTCCTACTTAACTTCTTTCTTTCCATCTTTCCATCTCTATAAAACACTTTCTACCTTCACACCTACAGGTCATCAGAGCCCAGCCCCACTCAAAAGCCTTTCTTTATAGACATCACCATAAACAGCTCGTTCTGCTTTATCTTCACTTATGAAACAACTTTTCTATGTTGAGGAGTAGCTAATTTTTCTGTAGCAGTGTCTTGAGTTCACTATGCTCTAAACTCTGACAAAAATGAGACCTTGTTTGATTTGTCATCCTCTCTATCTACAAAGTCAAGAAGCGTCTACATACAAAGGGTCGAAGGAAAAATAGTATTTGTGTATGAGTTATGGCAGAAGAAAAAATCATGAAAATATTCTTTGACTAGGCTTTCAAAAAAGCGAATATATTCTTTAATACTTCTTTTACCCTGGTTTATATTCTAGGTAAGAGCTTCTGGGTAAAAGTTAAAGGCATACTTCCCTAGGAAAATATGGGACAAAAACTTATAAAAATGGGATGGAGGAATAAAACAACTTTTCAAGTTAAGAAGGAAAGAAAGAAGAAAGGAAGGAAGGTCAGATTTTTTGGTAGCAATCTTAGAGTTAAAATTTACACATAATACTTCCAATCTTTTTTCATAAACCAAAAATTCACTTTTTAATAGAAACATATGGTGTGAAACTATTTCTTCCTTTCTTTTATGGATGTTAGAAAAGTGGGGAAGGAAAGGCAATCTGGCAGTAGGTGGGGTTGGGGTGGGTGAGAAAAAAGAAGAGGAAGTGATTGTTTACAATAACTTCGAGAAACATAAACCACCACCACCACCCCCTTTTAATTTTTTTAAATTTGGCTGTTAAAGTGCACTTTATAGCTCATCTACTTCCCACAGCAGTTATGACTTTCGATAGAAACATGTTCCCATGTTTATAGCAATTAAGTTTGTTGGTAGGTACTTAATATTCAATTCAGAGACCATGTCATAATATTAAACCACTATCTTTCATTGGAAATAATAAAAAAAAGAATTGATAGAGGTAATTCATTGATACTGAGCCCATATGAAGCCGTTTGTGCTTTTTGTCTGCTTGATATTATGCCACTGCAGAAATCAGAGCTTAGCTCCTGGGAGCTAGCTAATCAATTTTGGTTTGAATCAACAGAGCACCAGGATGCTGTTAGGAAATTCAAGGTTTTCAGTGATGTCTGAAGAGACAAACCACTGCTTGGCAGAGGACAAACACTGCTCATCACTGATGGAGAACGCAAAGTGTCCCCTGCCTTCTTTCCAGCATGGATGCATCTGTAAGGTCAGCCATCAGTTCACTGTAAGACACCAATACGGCTACATAATGGTATTTGAGATTATGGGCACTAGATCATTCTAGACCTTTAACAGCACTAAATGTACTGTTAGGTAGAATTGAAATTGAGGTGACCCCTACATTTCACAACTCAGTAATACATGGCCACCAAATAATTACCTCATATCCTAGACGTGTTATAGTACTTTAGCATGGCATTGGTAAAAGGAGGTACAAAGGAAGCCGGCTAAAAATGATGGAAGATTTATGCATTCAGAGTGGTGCTAAGCAGCTTATTCTTTTTTTATTTTTATTTTTTAATATTTTTTATTGTAATTAATAAAAGGGTTACATGATATTTACCAGATAGAAGGTGCATTAATTCCTTATTTTTTTTATTGTAACCTCACCAGATTCCCTCTAATGGGGTGAGTTCTAATTTTTTTTTCAAAAAATGAACAGAAGTGAAAATTAAGGCTTACGTAGGTAAAATAATTTTTGTTACTCTGAGAAAATGATGCAGCCAGGCAAGAAGCTTAATGACTTTATTTTTCTTCTTTTCTTTCTTTGATTTTCTTGCTAAAGAATAATCTTTGATTTTTCTTGCAAAAGAATAATGACACTTATATCAAGCTGTTGTTACAAGATATAAATAAAATTTCTCTTGCTATCTTTACATTTTCAGTTTATTCTTTCTAATTGTTTGCACCGTTGTTCTTACTAATATTTCACATCCCAATTTAAACAGAATCGCCTCTAATAGGCCCCCCTGGATTACCTAAGCAATGTCTCATCAGTCTCCCAACCCCATATCAAAATCCGTTTATCATCTTTATAGCACCTGGCAGAATATTAAATTACCTTACTATCTTTCTTTCTGTGCACACTACAACCTCCATGACAAAAGGAATATTTCTGTTGCGTACATTCTGTAATTAGTGTCTAGCACATACAGATGTTACTCAAAAATACTAGTTCAGTGAATGCACTAATTAAGATTTGGCATTTATAACTTCCTTTTTTGTTTTTGCCAGTCCTGAGGCTTGAACTCTCGGGGCCTGGGCATAGTCCCTGAGCTTTCTCAAAGCGCTAGTGTACTACTGCTTTACCACTTGTGCTACAGCACCACTTCTGGTTTTTATCTATGTATGTGGTACCTAGTAATCCAACCCAGCAACCCAGGCTAGGGGCTTCGTGCATGCCAGGCCAGTCTCCACCACTAGGCTCCTAGCCCTGGCATTTATAACGTCTATAACTTCAGAGACCCGATTAAAGTTTCATTTATTTCCCTCTTTCCCTTCTGACCACTTTTTTGGGGGCTCATTTCCATTTGACCTAATTTTTCATCTTAGTCACCAACAATCCTCTATTATGTTTACACTGATTTACAGTTTGATGCAGGAGAGCAAAGCTGACTTTGCTTCTCTGTAACCAAACTGGACCTGTGTGGGGAACAAGTAAGTGAGTGGAAATCCAAAATCTGGTGATTCCCTGTGCCTGTGGAATTGGTTAAAAATACGTGGGAAACAATGGCTTATATGGTGCAACTTGCTTTGATCATTCCCCCATCCTCCCTGGAAAGCTTCTGAACATGTCTCTTTCTCTAGTACCAATCTAATGTTAGCAAATTCTGGGATCATGGCAATGGGCAAAATCCCCCTTAAATCCTTAACTTCAAAACTTTAGGTTCAGGGTGTATCCAGAGCTTATACAGAAGGAAAGCTGGCTGGATCTTGGGCTCAGACACTGAGAGTAGCATTTGTGTGCTTTTGGTTAAGCTCTCTTCCTTTTGTATGAAATTTCTTACCATTCAGCTGTAACTCAAAGCAGGTGAGGATAAAAAATAAGGGGCACTCTGACCATTCTCTCCAAGTTTACCAAATTTAAAGCCAGTAGGCCTCCATGAAGACAAGCTTGCCCTTGATTCATGTAAACATTCAGGAGTTATAACTCAAAGTTTTGGTCAAAATTTTTTTAAATTCCTCATGAAGATTTTTCTGGCTTCTTTAAGCAAATAGGAGCTTACTCCACTTTCCCTTGCTACTCTCTCTGTCCTTTGATAGGAGTTATTTATCTTGTATAGTAGTCATACTCTCATGTGTCCTGGAACTATGTATAGATTCTGTTCCATGGAAGGAATACATCTCACACAGTTTTTGATACTTAGTCAAGTTCCTAGGATCTTGTAAGATACTTGGAACATATGAGTATATAATACCTCAGAACCTTAGGAGATATTTAGATAATATCTCATGACTCATTGTTTGAGTTTTCATAAAGTCAAACAAAAGAAAAAATCTTCTGTCTGAGGTTGCAACAAAATGGTAGATAGGAATTACTCATATATATATGTATCTTATTATTAATTTCATGGAATGACATGATAAATGTTTCTTAAAGTTTTAAAAATCTAAAGAAATTGGAAATATTTACTAATTATAATGAGTACTTGATTTAAAATTATGCATAGGATATCAAAGAACCATAGGTTTTGTCAAATAATAGTTGTTCTATTCATTTTTCTATTACCCTTAAATATTTATTTAGGTTATTTATCTTTTTATGTTTGTGCATTTTGAGAATCAATTGACTAGACAGTAGTTACATGGACTGTATTATATAAAATTTGATACAAGACCTATTTTAGTTATAAAATAACCTTCCTTGTGAGCTTATCTGTGCTGATTCCATCATTAGTGAACTTGTATTGCATGTTTAAAATAGTCTAAGAACTATCTTCCAGACACAATGCTGGGTACTGAGAAAATAAATAACATATTGTCATATAAAAAAGATAGACGACCCTTGTTCTCCAGTTATTCAGTCTAATGGAGGAGTCAGACATAAAAACAGAAACGATTTTAATGAATGCAAAATACTATAATGGAGACATGTACTTAATATTGTGGAAGTACAGAGAAGGGAATAATAACCTGCATGGGGGAGAGGGAACATTGTCTTCTAAATAACCTTTTAGATACATAGTAGTTAGAAGCTAAGAAGGAAAAAACAGTATCAAGAATTCACTCAGAGTAACTGAAAATATTTGTTCTGCTAAGAGAACAATAGAGGCAAGAAATCCTGTAAAAGTGAAGAAAATATCTCAAGATGATAAAGCAATTTATTATATTCTTAATCTCTAAGGTCATTTTTAAATTGCATTTTTATTGTCGGGATATTGTATAGAGGGGTCACAATTACTTACATTCATCAGGTAATGGGTATATTACTTCTCAAACATTGATATCCCTTCTCATGTTTTTGTCCCCTTTTCCTTCCCCCAACTCTCAGTCCATGTGTTTTTGAATTATGGGGAATTGATTTTAAAATACATGATAGATATAACAGCATTTAGTGATTAAATTAAGGTAAATGCTGATCGCTTTTGTGTTTTGCTTCCCATTCCAGATCAATGGGAATTAATATTATGCATATTTAATTTTTCCCTCTTTGCTGAAGAGTATTATGCACGTAAATTATAAATCTGAAGTTCTGCTATCTTATAATGTAAGTAGGCCTGTTATAAGTGTAATTAGTTAAGATTAGGTCTTACTAGAGTAGAATAGCTACTAGTCCAATATTACTCATGCTCTTATCTAAAAATATGGACCTTTAGACACAGGCTTATGTATAGGGACGTGAAGATGAATGCAGAGACTAGAGCGATACTTCTATGAGACAAGGTTTGACAAAGACTGTCAATAAAGTATAGATATGTGTCGAACAGATTCTTCCTTAAAACTTTTAGAAGGCACCAATAGTGCCAATATCCTACTTTGGATGTTTATAGCTCCCAGAGATGTTAATTGATACATTTCTATTGTTTAAGCCATACAGTTACTGCTTCTTGGTACAGAAGTTTTGGGAAACTGCTGTAGATCACATTTTTCTTGAGGGTATGATGAAGGACTATGGAGATTTTAACTATATTCTATGTTAATACTTGAACATTAATTCCATTCAGTAAAAGCATACCTAAGGGTGTTGAAAGATTATTTTTAAGTATCTCTATGCAGCAACTCTGTACCAGCATTCACATATATAATATATACTTTTGTTCAGCCTAACGAGAACATGCTTATTTCTGGTTAGAAATAAAATATAATTTGCGTATCTCTATGTGCTAGATTCCTAGAAAGCTATTTGTTGTGGGTGATTATTATTCTCTGGAAACTTAAATCTATAAAGACTTCACGCTCTTAATTGGCTTTTAGAAGTGAATTTTAAAAAATTCTCTTTGTAAGTATAATAATGACCATCATTTCCAACAAACTTGGAGGATACAAAACAATAAGCAATCCTGGACGCAGTGGCTTGCATCTGTAATTCTCGCTACTCAGGAGGCTGAGATCTGAGGATCAGGGTGCAAAGCCAGTCTGGGCATGAAAGTCTTTGAGACGCTTATCTCCAATTAACAACTAGAAAACCAGAAGTGGCACTGTGGCTCAAGGGGTAGGGTAGTAGCCTTGAGCTGAAAAGCTCAGGGACAGTACCCAAGCCCAGAATTCAAGCCCCATGGCTGACCAAAAAAACAAATAACAACAAAAACAGAAGATGCTGAACTGGATCACTAGAGATCTGGCATTTAACTTCAGCTTTAGTCCTAAGAAATTATAGCCTTGGGGGAAGTGCTTAACATTTTACTAGCTATCAGCTTAAAAACAGAATGCATTTTAACAATAGCCAAGGTGTATTGTTTGTGAAAGCTGCAAATATCCATGCTGTAAGATGAAAAAGAGGACAGCAGACAGCTTACAGAATACCACTACCAGTCAACATTATCGGGAAGAGAAATGACTACAAGAAAACTATACCTGTTTTTTTCCAGTTTAACAAAGGCATCCTTTATCATTTCATCTTTCTTAGCGTAGAAAGGCAATCTTAAAACATGAGTTAACAGAAACAAATGATTCAGAGCTAATGTTTTGCTGTCTTTAAAGTTACTGTGGTATCAAATGATTTTACAGCCCTCTTGAGCCAGAAAAATCACTTGGAAGCAAAGTGCAACTACCTGAGCAAGTCTACTACATATAGTGGCAAATGTTCTTAGAAAGTTAGAGAAACCTTTATGTTGCTATCAGTACCCAGAGACAGATGATAATGTCTGTATGCCCTGCTAAAACTGTCAGCAGTAATATGTGGGGGAAAGCCTAAACCAGAAGTTTTAAGGAATTATGAGGTTCTAAAACAGCAGAAGACTCTGTGGCAATGGCTTGCATTAACAAATCAGATCCCTCTCCTAGTCATAAAACACTAACTGTAAGGAGCTAAAAGAAAAATCCATGCATAGTACAAAGGGAGGGTTCATCAGAGAAAAGGGACTTCGTGAGTACTGGTAAATGCCAAACAAAATGTCTTGGACTGGCATTCCCTGAGGCAAATCAGACAAAATCATGACAGAGTCATGGGAAGAGCCAGAGTGGGCCAGCTCATCTCATGCAAATAGCATGGTGTCTAGACATTCAGGCTGTTGTGAAGATTAGCTGACATACTAAATAAAGGTGATGCACTTTGACAGAACACACAGTGGATGGCAGCTCTTACTGTTGCCACTACTATTGGACAAGGGATTTATTGTCAAATAAGATTAAGACCATTTTCACCTGAGAATTTATGTAAACCCAGAATGTGTTATAGAACATTGAGAAATGTATTCAGATTTGTTATTTAGGTACAGATCACCATGTTTCAATTTCTGTTGACTTATCCATTTTGCTATTGATTTGTACATCATAGGCTACTTTGAACTCAAAGAAGACAGCAGAGAGATGGGAATTCTCAAGGAGTATGCTTTAGCTGTGTGAACAGTACAGTGGTTGTATGGTGAGGAAGGAGAACCATGTGGATGCAGAGAGGATGGTCAGGTATTATTTCCTAGAAATGACATTTTAACTAAACTGTGAGACAATGACTGTTTTTTTTTTTACTAAAGTTGGAAAACAGAAGAAAATAACCAAACACTTTGGACCCCTTAATGTCATTGACAAGGGGCCAAAAGTGTTTTTAATGATTACCTCTATTTCTCCTTCTATTGGTACAGTAGTTGCTTAGAGAACTTTTATGTGTCATAATCTTTACATTACTATTTGCTTTTTCAAAGAAGATACTACATTTCATAATCACTGCATTTACTTGTAAATGATACTTCTTTTTATCATGTTTATCAATATTCTTATTTCAAATAATTTGAAGTTAAAACTTCAAAATAGATATTTAAAAATAACGCTTGAATCTACTTTTACTTATTTTCTAGTCATTTTTATGTAGAGTGTGTTATAATATACAAAGTCCTATGTCTACAGTTGAGCACTGTTGACCAATGATAGCTCTGTCTAGGCTAGAGCCTAAGGTAGAGCTACACCAAGGCATTCATGTATAACTGGGTTTTCTTATGCACAGTTAGGCATAGCATAAAGATGACTACACATGCATCTACTAACAAAGGGAAAGAAAAAGGAAAGGGGCCAGGAAACAATCACTATGTTTAGATGTAATGCCAATGAGAGACAATAGGTGATGTATCGTGAGATTCTAAGACTATTTTTCCCAACATATCCATTTGAAGGATAAACTAAACTGGAACAAGGCAATAGTTACTGAGAATAGGGAAGAGTTTAGAAGAAAAAAGTTCCTATAGTATTTTTGTCATAAATTGGTCAAAGCTTATTTTAACACTGGTCCTCTGTAAACATCTCTAAACTCTTCATTCATTTGTGACAGACAGACATTTTAGGAACCACTAGGGAGTATTCAGTGAAAGCATAAAGTCGTGGAAATGGTGTTAGTGTTCAAGTCAGATGTTTTGTTTGGTAACCTCTCCCATTAAAAACAATCAACAACAGATTCAATATTTCCAAAGAAGACAATCCCACTCCACCCTAGTTCTGCAAAAGCAAAGCACATTGTTCTCCTTTTTATTGAGTTATAACCCTCAAAAGTCATTTATTTAATTAAAACAGTCTCTCCAATATTTGGTAACTCAAACTTTTGAGTTAAAAATATATGAACAAACCAAGTTTCATTTGTTAAAAACCAAGACCACTTGGGATATAACAGAGATGCAAAGAATGTCTGAGTATATTGGACAGTTCGTTCCTTTTGACCACACTCCACTCATTCAATGAAAAAAAAAACTTGCTATTGTTTTTAAAATCTCTTTTAAGCTGCAAATTTATATGGCCAAGCCATAGCCTAGAGCACAATTTTACAGCTGAATAACAAACCTCTTAAAACTCAGATTTAAAATGGAAATGTTGGCCGAGAGTTAATTACAGTGGGCTCCAGAAGGGTAGAATTTTTAAAATCAATTTGGAGTTTGAGGAGAATACCATCCTGACATGTCCATATTTATCCCAAACCTCAGATTCCCTTTATTTAATTTCGTTGTACTATAAGGCAAAGGCCAGTGAGTAGTTTTTTTTTTTATTTTATACCTTAGCTTGTCAGAAAAAAAAAAACTTTCAAAAGTGTATCAATAACAAGAGTTTTAAATCAGGCTTCCCCCTTAGGCTTAAGGGGGAAAAGAACTCACACTTGCTTGCAGAGGAGAAAGCAGAAATATACTCAATAAAAACAAAGCAAAAAGAAAAATTAAGTGTTAACAACTATTTGTAGACTTCTTTAAGGACTTTGAAGATAGGGTTTGCTCTTGGTAGGAGGTCTGTTCCCTAAAAGCAAACTTGGTAAAATATCAACAAGTGTAGCTTTTAGCCTGGGACCTAAGAAACTGGGGAGACAATTCACGAATCTTTTGCCCCAAAACAGTGCTTCTCAAATAAAGGGCTTACCTAGGGGAATTTAAATTTTTTGTCTTTCTGAATTCTGACTGTTGGACTTAATTAGCTTGGGTACAGCCTGGATGTCAGGAGATTTTTTTTGTTGTTTCCTAGTGGATTCTGATGGGCAGCCAAGACTCTGACCTAGTGCTCTCTGCCCTACTTTAAGTGGGGACCACAGACCAGTGGTGTCAGCACCGCCTGGTAGCTTATTAGAAAGATAGTCAGGCCCAGGCCTGCTGAAGCAGAATCTGTATTTTAACAAGATCTTCAGGGGGTATGCATGCATATTAAATCTTGAGAAACTTTGCCCTTTATTACATCCGTACCAAAGAATCTTTCTGGCGGTCTCACAAGAGTTCCAAAATACTCACTGGAAATATGCTTTGTCTTATATTCCATAAAATAAAAATAGACAGAGTGGTCCTGTGTCTGATTAGGCATTGTAAAAGAACAACAGCCTAGGACTAATGAGACTGCTCTTGCAAAGCTCTCTGGGCTCCATTCTGGAGTGGGTTCAGAGTCAGGGCGTGGGATGATTGTGGGAATGCAGGTAGGGAGAGAGAAACAATGGTGACATGAGTTATGATTCACTTATCTTCATGTACTAGACATCAAATGTTTTTGAAAATCATCTTTCTTTGGGCACAACTCAGAATATCTTTCCCTTTCTGGCATTTACTGAGTATTAAGACAAAAAGATCTAGAGGTATTATTTGGTTTTGGGTTAAGGCAAAATTGTCCGTCTTTATCCCAAACATGCTAGACGATTTCCATTACAGCATTTTCACTAGGTTTTAAATCTTCCCTGAATGTCTTTCTCTAAAGATTTTTGCATGGCCAACTCTTTCTTAGTACACAGATTAAAACTTGCCGCTTCCACACCAAACCTTGTCTTCCCAACCTAAACATATCACTGCATATTGTAACATCATCCTTAATTTAATTACCTTCATGTAACAGTTACTACATGTGTGCTTTCTGTATTTGTTAGTTTATCGTCAACAAATCAATTATTAATAAATGAATATTAATAAAGACCATTTTGTTTCCTATGGAAATATGCATGTATATATATAAATATACTTTTTTAAAACAGGAGCATACTATAAAAATAGTTTCATACTTTTTGTTATGCCAGTCCCGGGCTTGAGTTCAGGGCCTGAGCACTGTCCTTGGACTTTCTCAAGGCTAGAGCTCTACCATTTGAGCCAATTCCAGCTTTTTCCTGTGTATGTGGTACCTAGGAATCAAACGCAGGTCTTTGTGCATGCTAGGCAAGCACTCTACCACTAGGCCAAACTCCCAGCCCCTAGTTTCATACTTGAATTTTTATTTTAAAATCATATGTGATTAACATATTTCCATGCTAGCATATAGAGCTCTACTACCCTTTACTAGCCACTGGCTACATAAATTATATGGATTCATTAATTATGAGTTACATAAATCTTTAACCATGCATCCATACACTAAGATGCCATCGAGTTTATCTAAACAGGCATCACCTACCAACATGAAAATTGCTGTAAATTTAAATAAGATATGAAGCAAAATAGCACAGGGATGTAACAGAACTGATGAGTAGTGAAAGATCCATCAGTATTTACTATTAAGCAAGCTGCATTCTCTCAGTTTTGTAATTAATGGATAACTGGGTTAATTCCAATTTTTGCAACAAACAAGACAAGAATACATCCAGTATACCCTCATGTGAGAATTTCTATAGAATTCTAGCAAGGGTAGGGCTTCTAGTTATGTCTATTTGTTTTAATGGTACTGAGGTTTGAACTCAGGGCCTCATGCTCACTTTTGCTCTTACTTGTCTGGTGCTCTACTATTTGAATCATGCTTCAGCTCTGATTTTTATTAGTTAATTTGGTGATGCCATTAGTTATTTTGTCCGATGAACATTTCTACTCTTTTTAAACTCTGAGCCTCTGGATCTTATCCTCTTCAGTAGCTAGAATTACAGTGCCATCAGTGTTTGGAGTAGATATGTTCATTAAGTTTTGCTATCATGGACAAGTTTATTTTTTCAGAAAGACTTTTCCAGTGAGCACTTTCACTAGCAGAGGGTGTTGCTTGCTAGCAGCCTTTCTAGAATAGATTTTAATAGCCTTTTGAATAGTGTACAGCAGTCTTCTTTTCTGTTCCAATACCTCCCATGAATGTTTGAAACCACATTCTGAAGCTATGTATTCTGATTATCCAGTACAGACCTCCCTGCATTAAAGTTTAATTTATAAATTAAGCACATTAAGAGATTAACAATGAGACCAATGGTAACTGAATACAGTACAGTTTTGACTATCTACTACAATAAAAGTTGTGTGAATTATTTCTTTTTCAAAGTATCTAATTGTACCATACTCACCTTTCTTGTCATGGTGTGAGATGATGTGGTACCCACAGGATGAAAGTGAATCATGTAGATATTACGGTATATTGTTAGGTTACTACTGAGTTTTTGAGGTTATATCCAGAGTATCATTGATCCATGATGATGTCTGTGGAGTGGGTATGAATGAAATCATAGGAAGTGTAAGTGTGGTAAGAGGAGATAGATTACTATATGGAGCACTATGAGAGGGAGAACAGTCCTTTGGAAAAGTACTATAGTTTTCTAAGAACACAGTAAGGGTTGATAATTTGTAGGAAAGCCTTAGGTCCCAGAAAAGCTGCGGTATTAATGAATTATGGTATATTACTCTGACAGTCAGCAAAGAGTAAAGGTTCCTGGGTACAAAGCCAGAAGAAACCAGTACCAGCTTCTGGGTCTTCCTGCTCCATAGTCACATGGAAACATGCAGAATTCTCCCACCACTGCTGTTTGAAAACATGAAAGCTAACCAAAAAAGGCTCAGTGTCCAGGGTTGTTGCGGGGGGAGAGGACATTCATATAAGCAGGTAAAACTACCTGAGTGCTCTCGGTTATTCAGATTCTTCCTCCATCAAAGATGAAAAAAATCCAGACGTAACTATAAATTACTTTGTCAGGATGAATTGGTACAGCATGGCCATAGGCCTCAGGCATTTGAAAACACCCTTATCAAGAAGAGTGTCACAAGTGCTCAGCAGTTATTTCCCAGTTGTTGAGCAAGGACCAGTCGGGCACTTCTTTGAATATGCAGGGTTTGAATAACCCAGGCCCACTAAGTTAACACGTTGCTTCCCAGAGAAGAGATGGATAGCAGAAACAAAGACAGGGAGGTGAGAAAGCCTAAAGCATAATCAGAAAGAAGAATGTGAACCAGTATGTCAAATGAGATGGGACATTAGGTGGAAAAGTGAATAGGCTCATGATGAATCTTGAAAGCAGGAAAACACAAGTTTGGGGAAGATGGTCAGAGTGTGCAGTGGGAGGAACTTGGAGCTTGGGAATCTGATAACAAGGCAGGGGACATCAGGTTCTGAAAGTATGATAGCAAGAAAATGGAAATACTTGTTGGCAATATGACCTTAGATACTGCTGAAAAATAGATGGACACAGGTGAGGTAAAGAAAGGTGCAAGCTTGAATGGTTTAGGTCAAAAGACCCTGTTGCCAGAAGAAGAGATGTTAGGACAGCCCCTAGATATATTCAGATATTAAATAAATTCAGATATTCAACAACTATTAAGACATAATGCCAAATTTTCTTCAAAATGTGGTGGTCAATGAACCATATATACTCTGAGGTACCGGCCAAAAACAATATTGCTCCCGTCAGGATTTACTGAATTCTAGCAGTGTAAATCTCTTTTAAAAGTTTTTCTTGGTAGTCTGAGACATTTGAATTCAGAACATCAAACTTGTTATCAAGGTACTGTTAAGACTTGAGAGCCATGACTCTAGCCCTAAGCCTGACCTTCTAAATAGCTCCATAGGTATTATCATCACTAAAGTTTGAGTTTCTCTTGTTCTCTAAGGGGCTTTGAAAATCATATGTATACTGAGAATATGTCAAGTTGTGAAAATAAGAGGAAAAAATCAGTATGGTAGGAGTTTCTCCTGTATGAGTGTTTCACATGGGTGATACTGAAAATATGATTGCATTTTTAGGGAGGAGAAAAATGGTACATGGACCCTAATGTTATGAAAAGGTGAGTGAATACGTCACACATGAGAAATATTCAAATGGACAGTTCAGGTGTCCCATTTATGATTATGAAAGGCTGGACATTTCTGTCTAGCACAATCTATACATGCTACTAAAAATGTATATGGTATTAATTTTTGGAAATAAACCCATTAAAGAGTTGCCATTATATAAAAGAGAGACTCTTGTTTAAATTTGAATAACCCTTTAAAATTTAAAATATTTGTGAAAAACATTTTCAGAAATTAAGTTTTAGAATAAGCAGACATTACAATAGACAGCTCAGGGCTCAGGATGTAAAACTAATTAAATAAACATCTGAGTAATCTTTTCCTTTCTTTCATCCTCTTCATTTAGCTCTCTTCCATTCCCTTTTTGCTTTCTTTCCTCTC
Source organism: Megascapheus bottae (assembly GCF_031878675.1). Taxonomy (NCBI): domain Eukaryota; kingdom Metazoa; phylum Chordata; class Mammalia; order Rodentia; family Geomyidae; genus Megascapheus; species Megascapheus bottae. The sequence continues at coordinate 30,585,605 of NC_143523.1, read as the reverse complement.
TCAATAACTCCTTTCCATTCCTGGGTAATGGTGCAGAAGACAGCATGTTCCAGAATATTCAGGCTGCTTTATTTAATATATTTTTAATGGTTTCTTTCATTAAGTTTTAACATTCTTCTGAAAATCTAGCAAATACTATGATACATGCTACCTCCATTAAGTGTATTAAAAGAACATTCAATCAGGAAATTAGTTAACTATTCTCTAAATAAATTATATTTGAGATGCTGCATATAAAATATAATTCTGTGAGAAAATCAAATTATATATAATATTTTAATGTTCTGTTAGACGAAGTTGATTTGTGTGAAAAAAGCATAAGCTTTAGAGCCAGACAGATCTCAGTTTGATTTATGGCTCCAGATTCAGGGAAGTTATTTAGGCTTGCTGAATCCATTATTAGATTCTCATCCATTATCATTGTTTCTAAATGGAGCACTATAGGCATTTGAAGCACGATAATTCTTAGTCGTGTGAGGCAGTTCTCAGCATTGCAAGACAGTTCCTATGGCTGCACTACCCTGCCATGAATGAATATAGCAGCATGCTCATCTTCACTATCCTCACAAATTCCCCTACAAATTTGCAAGTGACCCACAGCAAGGTAGTGACTCTCATAATTAAGAACAAGAGCATTAAGTGGATTATAATAATACCTCTTCTAGTGGGGAAGTCAAATGAGAGCATTTTCCTAGCACTTTTGAGTAAACGAAGAGGTCGTTAAGAGAATGAGTTGAGGTCAGTCAGACCTGGGCTCTGTCCCAGCTCTGTCAATAGTTGTCTGTCTGTAGCAAATTGCTTAATCTAAGCCTGAGCCTCTCACGTATAAAATTTCAATAGCAGCAGTACTGACTCAGAGGATTATTCTAGGAATCTACACAGTCACGTGTGCCAAGTCCTAAGCATCTATCCTGTGTAGAGTGAGCACTCAGGGAAGCCAGCCTTCCTTGCTGCCATGCCTGTTATTAAAGCCAGGTGCTTAGGATCAAAGAGAGGAGAGATGGCAAGGAGATGGGGGAGACCTTGTTCAAGAAGTTTGTAGCAAAGCTAGGAAAGGGAGAAATAGAATCTGGAAAAATAAAATAAATCTGCTCCTCATAGCAGATTGTTATTGAAGATGGGGAGGGCAGACAATGGGAAAGGAAACTAAAGCTGATATCCAAGAGGATGGAAAACATACTTGTTGAGATGGGAAAGTCAGCAGGCCAAGGCACACCGAGGTAAAAAGAGCTTATTAATGTTTCACCCCAGCTTTCACAATCATGATTCTGTGTTTACATGTGTTAGTGATGTGGATTTTTACCATCTTCACACTTAACTAATGTTTCACTCTAGGATAATGGCTACCAAGCCATAGAGCTACTTTAATGGTATCCAACACAAGAGAAAGTTATCTGGAATTGGACGTATGGTGAAAATAACTAAGACCATTTTTACTAGAAAGCCACAGCCCTGTCAGAGCCCTGATATTTTATAGCATTACAAGAATCAGTTTTTCTTATTTTCTGCCTTTTTATGGTTGCAGATATATTTCTTTTTTATTAGCACATTAGCTATGCAAACAGCAATTTTGTATTTCCAGCCATATATACAATGTACTCCAATCAGATTTGTCATTCTATTTTCATTCATTCCACAATTCTAATCCTCATCTTTTCATGTTTTTTAAGCACACTTTCAGTGACTTTTTAAAAACCCTCAGTTGACTTTTGTTTCTCTACCTATTGTAAAGGGCCCTAAAAGCTACCTCATTCCAGATTCACTCAACTCTGGGTTCAGTCTCTAATATTACCCTACCATGCCAAAAGGTATCTTTCAACACCATTCTGTTCAAGATAACCCTCAAGGGAATTACAGAGATTCCATCTGTATTCATTGTGATAATCTACAGATCCTAGAAAATAAAAGGTGTTGTTTGGCTTCTAGAGGGTGGGATTTTTATCACTCTGTTCTCTGTGTATCTGGCATTAAAGACTTCAATATGTGTCATCCCATTTAACTTTTCATGACCTCCTCACCAGGTAGGTGCTCCCACCATCTCTGTTCCACAGCTGCGAAGATTCAAGGTCACAAAGGTTAAGTATTTTGTGGAATCCACAGCATTCTACTTCAAAAGGTGATTATGAGCCCAGTTAGTCTGACTGTAGCTAACACATGCTCTAGCTTATCTACGATCATCTACTCTGCAGTACTCGCTGAAGGTGAATAATACATGATTGTACAGAATCCTATGAGGCCATGTGCTCAAGTGTACGTGCAGGCGTGCGTGCGTGTGTGTGTGTGTGTGTGTGTGTGTGTGTGTGTATCTAGTTAGATTTTTATCTGGTCAATTTAAGAAGGTCAGTATTTTTTTCATATATTTTTTATTGTAATTAATAGAAGGGTTACATTATATTCACCAGCCAGAGGGTGCATTACTTCATAAACATTGATACCCTTTCTCATAAAGGCCAGTATTTTTTATAGCTAGAGAATTAGATGATTTGACTCTTTTGTGGACTGAAGTCCATTATCAATAATGAATCTAAAATCCATTCCAAAGTATCTCTCTTTTTATCTGTGAACTATTAAAATGATTATTCTCTCTTGCCTGAATGCATTTCTTACTGCTAGTTTGCTAGCATTTGGCCCCAATTGTAAGATTCATAGGTTTGAAGTATAAGCCCCTCTGATTCCTCCTTTTCTTATGCTTTACATCCCACCAGATCTGGATGCTTGGTAGTGCACTGTCAACATTTCTGTCAGATTCATCATTTCCTCCCTAGCCTCAGTATTTCATCATCTCTGGCCCAGCTGCCACTTGGAATTGTAAGACTGGATTTAGTCATGCCACGCGGTTTCTCATTACCTATCACCTCAGGCTCAAATGCCTGCCTCTGTTATTAAAGATCCTTTTATATGTGGCCCTGATTTATCCCAGCCTTACCTCTTGTTACCACAAAGATACTTGGGAGGTTGACATTCTTAAAGTCCACTGTCCTTTCTTCATCCCACCGCTTTAAAAAAATACCAGAGTTTTTACACCTTCACCTTGAAGCCTTTATTGCTTCAAGTCCCTTGGGCCTTCCTACTCTCCCAGCTACCAACACTCTGTCACTCTGACCCCCATGCTATGGCTCACATGTGGTCTTATACTACTTCCTCTGTAGCCTTCGGCAGTGGTGGGGATTAGCTCATTCCCACTTCTCCATTAAGATCAGGAAGAATGAGCTTCCTCTGTGAATCTTAACTTATAGTCTGCATAACACACTCTCCCTGTTCTAGATGTGCTTATCACCCAATATAATCATTATTTATTTTTGTCAGTCTCTGACCTGCTATCTTTTCATATACTAACAAATAATACAGGGCATGGCCCCCAGTGCAGCTTTAAAAGCTGTCTTCTGAAAGAGTGAACTAATAAATAAACCATTTACATCAAATATACTCTGTTCCATCTTGTACAACCCATTTATCATGTACTCTCTGAAGGCCATCTCTTTAAAGATACTAAACACTACATGTCCAAACTGGTTCAAACTAATATTTCTTTTTCTGACTGAATACAGCCTTAATAACTTTACCTTAAACAAGTCCTATCTATCTGTCTTATCTGTCTATATATTCATCCATCCTATCCCTCAAGCCACTAGGTTTAATTCTAGTTCTTTCACCAGTTCCTTAGTTTAAGTCATCTATAAAATAATGATAATTGCAGCCAGAATGCAGGATTGTTGAGATAATTAAATGAGCACATACTAAGTGTTTAATAAATGTTAGGTACAATTATGACTAGAATATTAAATGCACTTTACTTTTTACATTTGATTACTTACTTTTCTTGGCATGTCCTATTGTGGCATCTAAAACCATGTTAGGCATATAGCAAGAGTCCAGCAATCACTTTAGTTGCTGCTGGCTTTAATCAAATCAGAAGGAAAGTCCTCAGCCTTGCATTGAATTCAATTTTACTTTAATTGGTTTCAATAATCATTGAGAAATTAATTCCTATAATTTTCATAAACAAACTTTGGCAGTGAGTGCTGAAAAGCATTTTGGTGCTTTCACCTGATGCTATAAGTAGGGCATGTTTTAATGGCCCAGTTTTCACTTGAGGAAAATTATCCATCTGAAGATGGAGTTAATTTAAACATTCACCTCTATTGTAAATTTGATTGTGAAGGTTAAGTAAGATAATCCCTGAGAATAACAAGCATTGGTCTTTTCTAAATGATCATGTTGATTTTGGAAATATCGCATGCCATCATCATCATCATCATCACTGGATGTGAAGAAGTACAGTAAAGAAGTAGAAGTTAGAGTTGTTTATCTTTGGCCTAATTTTAAAAACTATGCCCTTTCAGCCTTTCCCATTTGGGGAAGTAATATAAATTCCTTTTATCTTACCTTATGACTGGCTCAGTCATTATTTTTTCAGATCAGTCATTCTCTACATCTTATTTTAGTTTCTACTTTTTAAAAGAAAAAATGTGGCAGCATATGAATGCAAATTTACTGACAGATTGTAATAAAAAAGTTCTTTCTTAAAACTTGTATGGCACATTCTTTTGAATAAATATTTGCATTATGTTAGTTTCTTACAGTTGAGCTTTTTTTCTGTTAAACTTGGTCTAGTATATTTTTATATTATTAACCTTTCTTTATACTTGTCTGATGACTTTATTTCTCTCATCCTGGTCACATGAGCTAGATTCACCCAAGTTGCACAGGGCCATCTCTTTTAATAATATATTTGCATTTGGCTTCTGTCTTTGAGAATATTAGAAATGTTATCTCATATGGGACCTTAAAACCTGGCAAACATATTCTGAATTGTTTTATTCTGGCAATCAATTATATGTAAGTTCTTTGACACAGCTTTAGGTTGAGTTTCATTGATTCTAAAGACAAGACAATTAAAATGGAAGCATTTTTAAAACTTTAGTTCTATAATTTGTGCAGTTTTTCTTTTCATTTTTGTCAGTTTTGTTTCATGTATGTTGGCACTCTGTTTCTCTCAATGTTTATATTGATACTTGCCTACTGAGTCATCATCATAAGATATCATCCTATTTTCTAACATATTTCTAACTTTAAGGTCTAGTTTATCTAATATTAATAGAGTCACTCTGGATTTGATATGGTTACTGTTTGAATGATATATTTTTCTGTCCATTTACTTGAAACTGATTGGTGTCTTTGAATCTAAGTTGTCTCCATGGCCAGAGACATTTTTCTTTTTTTAAAAAATCTAATATGCCAATCTCTGTATTTTGATTAAGATGCTTAAACCTCTGATGTTTAAATTAACATGGTTGGACTCTTGTTAGTCATTTTCTATTTTTTCTGTGTCATTTAATTTTTTCCCAATTCCTGCTTCATTGGCTATTTAAAAAACATTTCAGTGTACTATTTTAACTTTCATATTTGTGTGTGTGTGTGTGTGTGTGTGTGCTAGTACTGGAGCTTGAACTCAGAGCCTGGCAATGTCCCTTAGCTTTTTCACTTCTAGGTTTTGCTGGATAATTGGAGAAATGAGTCTCACAGACTTTTTCCCAGACCTCAGTCTCCTGAGTGCTAAAGATTATAGGTGTGAACCACTGGTGCCCAGCTCCAAAATTATTTTTAATGATTTTACTTGAGTTATTTTGTTGAAGAGTGCTTTATAATTAAAATATGCATATTAAAGTAAAATTCAGATAATTTGCTTCTTCATGATTCTATCCCCTTCCCATTCTTTGCCTCTTACTATACCTATGAATATATATATGTATATATATGTATTCTGTATACTGAACATATATTTATATGAACCAAATAATGGTACAGTTAGCAATTATTAAGACTATTACTTTGTAGAATCATTACTTTGTAGAACCTATGGTATGAGGTTTTTATGCTAACATTCATATAGAGAACCTTTCATATTTTAAATTTTTCTGTCAGCTTGAATGATCTTTTTTACATTATTCCCTTTTAGCCTACAGAAGTTTCCTTTATATTCTCATAAAGCAACTTCATTAAGAGTGAATGCTCTTGGTCTCTTTATGTGGGGATGTCTTTATTTCACCTTTATGTTTTGCTGGCTAGTTTTGCTAGATATAGAATTATTGGTTATTGTTCTTTTCTTGTCAATGTTTTGATGTTTGCATCCAACTATTGTCTGCCTTCCAGTTTTCAGTTGCAAAGCTAGTCATTAATTGAATAAATTCCTCTCAACTTCATGAGCTGGTTTGTTCCTTCCACTTTCAATGTTTTCTTTTTTCCCTTTGGTTTTTATTATTTTGTGTCTAGGTGAGCTGAGCTGTGTGTCCACTACTACATTCCACTGTATTTCCTATATTTGGATAGTATTGGAGGTTTTGTACATTTGGGGAGTTTTTAGTCGTTATTTCTCCACACATCTATTCCCCTGGGCCTTCTCTCTTTTCTCCCCTTTTGGGAATTCCATTATACAAATTATTGATTATAAAGCTTCATGTTGTCCTAAAGGGCTGATGGCTCTGCTCATTTTTCTTTAGTCATTTTTCCCGTGTTCTTCAGATTGGGTAATTTCTATTGAAATTCACTCAAGTTCACTCATTTTCTTTCTTACCATCACAAACCTGCTACTAAGATAGGGTTGAAATGTTCTAGTTTAAGCCTTATAATTTCTATTCTCTTTTGTCTCAATAGTAACTTGACCACTCATCAGATAATTTGACTAATTTCAAAATTCTTAATCTTTATTATTATGACAAATTCTTCTTTAAAATATTAAGTTTCCCTCTTGAGAAATACACTTAGCATATGTTCTGAGAACTCACTGATAAGACACATTAACAGATTTGCAAGGCAACATTTGATATTTAAATGTGACTATTTTCACTTTCCCAGTATATCCCATCCCCACTCCTCTAAGGTAATGAGAGACACAGAAAGGGACCACAAGGGTAAATAGAACCCCTAAACACAGCTTTCAATTTCTTCTTTCCCCAAAGGCAGGAGAGTATTTATATATTTATTTTTGTTCCTTTTCTCTCCTATATACTACCGAAGACAATAATGAGAAGTCCAAATGCCAAAAGGGGAAAAAAAACTGGAAGAAGAGAAAGCCTAGAGTGCCTAAGTAATACAGAACAGCTAATGATTACATGAATAATTTATTTATAGATGCCACTTTTCAAAAGCTTTCATCAATCATTTTTCAGTTGTGACTGAAGGTAGAGGCAAAGAGCACATCTAAAAAAGTTATTATATCTTAATTTCTTTGAAGTTGGACCACTAGAGAGAAAGTAAGGGGATAGAGCATGGAAAACCTGAACAATGATTGAATTGTATATCTTCTAATGTTTAGGTGTGTAATTTGTTCAGTAATGCTTTGTGACTGTATCTCATGTATTCTGTCTGAGTTATCCCTAAGCATTTCATACTTTTTGGTCTGTAGTCATGGACCAGAAGATCCAACATTGTTAAAACATTAATTATCTCTAAATTGTTCTGTAGATTCAACACAACCAAAATCTATTTCTTTGAAAAATAAGCTTATATTTAACATGTGACCTAGCCATTTCACTCCTAGGAATTTACCCAAGAGGAAAGCAATATACAGTCATACAAAAATTGGCCCTTTTATGGCCAGAATAGTTTTTATAGTCACAGACTGGAAACAAATTTTTATCTAGACCTGATTGAGTAAATACATTGTCATATATCCATAGAATAGATACTGATAAGCAATATAAGGGGGCATACTATGACAACTGCAATAATATAGGCAATCTTCAGGTAATTATGTTAGATAAAGAAGTAAGATATAAAAGAGACTATACACAATAAGATTCTATCTCCATAACATTCTAGAAAATGCAAAGCATCTACACAAAGAGAATGCAAACAGTGGCTGCCTGAGGGTTTAAGGGATGGATGATTGGAGGAGGTGTGGCTTACAAAGAATTGTGGGAAACCTTTTCAGTCCGCTATAACTTGTATCTGTAATACTAACGTGGAGTTCAGATCCAGATAAGACAATCATGATTACAGTCCAGCCTGGGCAGGAAAGTCTGTGAGAGTTCATCTCCAAAATAATCAGTAATAAGCAGAGCTTAGCAGCCTCACTCAAGTGGTAGAGCACTAAACAATAAGTTGAGCAATTGTGAGGTCCTGAGTTCAAATCCTAGACCAACAAAAACAAGGACAAAAGAATAATAAGGAAAATTTTAATGATGGATCTACCCATTATCTTAAACTTTTCCATATGGGTATGCATATATAAAACAGCAAATTGAACTTTATTCATTTACTTTTGTATTCTATTTCTAGCAGTTCTGGGCAACATGGTTCCTTTGGTGGGTGTTCTTGATCTGTGCTCTTACCCCTTTTTTACTTAACTTTTTAGATAGTATCACACATCTGCTGGGAATAAATCTTGGATCATGGTCTTCAAACCTATGTTTTCTGTATAGCTAAGAGTAAAGATATGTTCCACTATCTCCTGGCTCATTTGTTGAGGTAGGAGGGGTGTCTTGCAATTTCTTGCGCATATTGGCCTTGAACCACAGTCTTCCCAAAAAGATGGGACTACAGAAACAAACCACTATGCTTGATCTCTAAATAGTACACTTTATATTCAAGTTGTTGTATGGCAACATATTCCACTTAATGTCACAGAAAAGAATGATCAGATGTTATCTGTTAACAATTTCAGACTTAGGTTTAAAGAAATGACAAGAAAATAAATTCAAGAAAATTCAAGAAAATAAATATATATAATATTAAGATAAGAAGTATCAGAATGAAAAAAAAAATAAATGAATGAGAAGAGAGGTGAAAGGCTAAGAGAACAAAAGTACCAGGAGGCAAATTTCTCATGGCTGCTGTTGAAGTAATGAGTGTGCTGTGTAATCTGCCTTCAATTAAAATGTTTGGAGGAAGGAATTTGGGTCACTGTTGTGAATGGCTAAACTGCTAACATCTTAAGTAAAATCAATGCATTGGAATATTTATAAGACATTACTTATTTTTTCCAGTGGGATTTTTTTCATATATTTTTTATTTAATTAATAGAAAGGTTACATTATATTTGCCAGATAGAAGGTGCATTAATTCACATACATTGATACCCTTTCACATGTCTTGGTACCCATTTCCCTCCCCTCCACCCCCACCCCTCATCTTGTTTTCCCCCCTTCCCTATCCAATTTCAAATAACCAAATACAAATATATCCAATATATCAGATAACAAAGTGAGATATTATAACAATATGAGATAACCAAGGAACAGCAAAAGAGATGAGAGATAACATAGTACATTAAGGACAATAATCACTCATTATATGGCTTTTGTTTCTATGTCTATAGGACTTTATAAACATAGTCTTTTCTATCAGCTTCAGACCATAAGGCCTCTTTCAAAATACAACACATTCTTCAGAAAAGATATAACACTAAAATGTGAAGGAATGCTTGTAATAAGACATATTGTTTGCCATTTCAGATGAGGAGTCCTAAGTCTCCATTCCACTTCCATCATGGTTCCAAAGTTTGTGTGATAGGAAATTATTTGCTTTTTCTATATTTTCCAATTTCAACATGGGCTGGAGAGATCTTTGTTCTATAACTGGAAAGGTCACTTTAGGTTCTCAGTACTTGCAGGCCTTGGAGCCAGTCAGTGCCCAGACTAAGTTACTAATTAAATGGCGTCTTGGCCTTTATCATTACATTTTTCCTAAAATAAATGGTAAGTGTTCTCCTACTCCCATTGTTTCTGAGAGCATTGTTGTTGTCTGCTCAGAAAAGCAAAGAAGAAAAAAAATCAATCTTCCTCCTCACTGCATGATTACCAATGTATTTTGATGGCACTTTATCACTATAGTACCCAGCTCCTTGGGACCTGGCAACAAATTGGGAACAAGCACATGAAAACCAGAGCTCTGTGAGATGAGGAGGACCTGAGTGCCAGAGTAGGAGGAAGCTATGTAGCAATTCCAGTTTGTGCGAATGCATGGAAGGAAGACCTAAGGACATGGAGCCTACAGTTCTTCTCGAATGAAGGCTTAACTGCAAAGACATCACCAATTTGCATCTGTCATTCTCTCACAAAAACAGATCCCCCTTGTACAGAGAGACATCTAGGGCTCAGCATCAGTTCTGTCACCTGCATGCACGTGGCAACTGCAACTCTTGCCCCCTAATAGTTATGTCTTTTTAGATTCCTAAGGCTCAGCTCATCATCTGACAACATTTTTATCTTCAATTTGTATTCTACAACTTTGGCTATCTCAGAGCAAAACATTCAGGAAAAAAGGAAAATCCAAAAGTCTAGCCTTGATTCTTTTATGAATTTCTGACTTTTTCTGTTGAGCAACTAGAGATGAGTTATTGCTAGAAGGTGATGTCTTATATAGTTAAAGGGACTAGCTGTATTGGAAAACTGACTACAGTAACATAAAAAAGGCTCTTGTAACTCTTTCAAAAGTAAACTTTCTGTATGTATTTCTGCTTGGGTTTTACAGGGGAAAAGAAATGGTGTGGCGAATGCTAATTTCAACTTTTTCACTTATAAGGCCTCCAAAAGTCATGATTTAAAAGGCTGAGTTCGAAGTACACTGAAGCAAAATATACACCTGTGAGAAGCCAATTAGAGAAATTAATTTGTCATGCCTTGAGGTAATTCACTAATATGTAATTTGTACATTGAAAAAATAACAAATAGTCTGAAATTATCTTAAAAGAATCAAATGTAGCATACAGTTTCCTTAATTATATGGTTAAATTCTCCATTATGTAAAGTTGCAAATGAAAGATTTTCTCTATTCTTTTCTCTGAACCTTTAATATCATGAGTAGCATATTTTTACAGTCCAAATGCGAAAGAATGGTGTACACAGGAAGGAAAAATTACACAAAAAATTACACAAAAAAGATCATCTAACACAAAAGGTTGGCTAATTTTTTAAGGTCAGAATTCTTGATTATTGTTAGCAAATGTAAGACACATTTTTTTGCAAGAGGAATGTCTTCCAGCTTTCCCCAAAATAGCTTTATGGAGTGCAAACTACAATAACAACCTAAAAATATTTTTTTTGGTACGGGTGTGTGGGGCTATCTAGGCATGAATTCAGGGCATTGTGTTCTCATTTGTCTTTCTTGATTATTTTCTGCATGTGGCTGGTGCTCTATCACTTGAGCCATGCTTCTAGTCCAATATTTTGTTGGTTATTTTGAACATGGAGGGAATCTAGTAGATTTTTTTTTCGCTTTAAATTGGTATCTTCCACTTCTAAACCTCTGTATTAGTTAGGATTACAGGTCTGAGATCCTGGCATACAACTTTTATTTTATTTTTTATTTTTTAGACATTCATGCATGTATGAATTCATTCATTTGTTCAATCAATCAATCAAATGTGCACTCTGTCCAGATTCCCATACATTTGAGGCTACACAATAAAAGGTACCTAAATACTAGTTCCTTATTCCTTAAAACAAGGATTTTTCAGAGTATGCAGCTTGTTTTTCTTGTAAAATTCCCTGAGTTGACTAACATTTTCATGGTTAAGCATAGCTTATAAACCACCTAGAAGCTGTGACATATTAAAGCCTAAAAGAGAGAGAAGGGAGTTTAATGCAGTCCAATTTGTCCAAATTCTTTAATTTGTTGTGTTTCTGGGTCTTTATTAAGAAAGTTTCAACCTGTGCCAAGGAAACCTAGTGTATCTCCTATTCCTTCTTGTAAAGTTTAAGGATATCTGCTTTTACCTCAAGGTCTTTGATCCATTTGAAGTACATGGTGACATATGAGGATCTACCTTTACAAGTGCTTTACCAATTCTGCTTGTTGAAGAGGCTGTCTTTCTTCCATTCTACTTTTTTTTGGGGGGGGCTCCCTCATCAAAAATTAGGTGGCCATAAGTCAGTGAGTTGAATTCTGGATCTTCAGTTCTATTCCAATGGTCCTCAGACCTGTTCCTGTGCCAGTACCAAGCTGTTTTGCTTACTATAGCTCTATAATAGAGTCTAAAGTTTGGTATTGATATTCCTCCAGCGCTGTTCTGTTAAGGAATTTTTTTGTTTTTGTTCTTGTTTTTGCTACTCCTGAGCTTGAAATCAGGGCCTGAGCACTGCCTTGGGTTTTCTCAAGAGCTTTACCTCTTGAGCAAAAGCATTACATCTGGCTTTGTTCTATGTATGTGGTTCTGAGGAATAGAATCCAGGTTTTTGTGCATGCTAGGCAAGCACTCTAGCATGAGGGCAAACTCCCAGCCCCCTAAGGATTGTTTTTGCTATACAGAGTCGTTCATATGAATTTTCACAATGTTAATTCTTTCAATCCAGGAGCATGGGAGGTTTTTCCATTTCCTCAGTTCTGCTTTCATTTTCATTTCCAAGTTTTTACATTTTTAGTTAATTCTTAAGTACTTTATTTTCTTTGAGGCTATTGCAAAAGGAGTTGCTTTCCTGATTTCTGCCTTGCTCCTTTTGTTGTTGGCATATAGGAAAGCAGTTGATTTTTGAGGATTAATTTTATACCTTGCTACTTTGTCAAAGTTTCAAATCAGCTCAGGCAATTTGGTAGTGGAGTCTATAGGGTTCTGTAAGTACAGAATCATGTCATCTGCAAAGAGGGAAAGTTTTACTTTCTCTTTCCTTATTTGGGTTCCCTTCATGTTTGCTTCTTGCCTTATTGCTCTTGCTAAGAATTCTATACTATATTAAAGAGGAGTCTCATTCCTGATTTTAGAGGAAATGGCTTTAGCTTTTTACTGTTAAGTATAATGCTATCTGTAGGTTTGTCATACACAGCCTTTATTATACTGAGGAATGTTCCATGGATTCCTAGTTTCTCCAGAGCTTTTATAAACGGGTGTTGGATTTTGTCAAATGCTTTTTCTGCATCTATTAAATGATCATATGATTCTTGTCCTTGCTCCTGTTGATGTGATGAATTATATTTATTGACTTGTGTATATTGAGGCAGCTTTGCATCCCTGTGATGAATCCTGTTTGATCATAGTACATATAATTTGATGAGTTGTTGAAGACAATTGGCCAATATTTTGTTGAGAAGTTTTGCATCAATGTTCATCGAAGAAATTGGTCTATAGTTGTCTTTCTTTGATGAGCTCCTGCCTGGTTTTGGGATGAGGGTTATGCTGGCTTCTTAGAATGAGTTTGGCAAATAGTCTTCATTTTCAATTTCTTTGAAGATTTGAGTGGTATAAGAAATGGAAAGACTTGGAAAAAATCATATTAAGTAAGGTAGCCAGACCCAAAGGAATATAATCTCAATGTTTTCCCTCATTTGTAATAATTAGTACACATCTAGGACTCTCCTAGAAGAGGATTACAATAGCTCAAAATCTATGTACATAGGTCATATAGGATGACACTACATTAAATGAACTCTAGGATATAGAAACAAGAGTTTTATTTTGTGTGATCTTCGTTCTTATTGTACTATGTTATTTCTCTTCTCTTTTTTTGCTCTTATGGTTAATCTCATGTTGTTACTGTATCTGACATTGTTACCTGGTATATTGTACGTACATTTATTTGTTTATTTGAAATAGGGAAGGGAAGGGGGAAACAAGATGATTGAGAAAGGGTGAGGAGAGAGAATCAGGACAAAACCATGAGAAGGGGTATCAATGTGCAAGAAGTAATGCACTTATTCCCAGGTAAATGTAACTGTACCCCTCTATACATTATCCTGACAATCAAAAAAAAATCAGGAAGGAAAAAAGGAAACAAAACTTTGGGTATTTTAAAATCCTCTGGTGATATTTTTCTTGGCTGTGGACCACAGAATAAACTAAACTGGATTTGATGCTATAAATTCCTTTCAGCATTGAGAAAATGGCTAGTATTTGTAAGTGGAGTTTAATGTTCCCCAAAGCAGTGTTAGGAGTGTGCTCATCTTCATAGTCTTGGGAGCCATATGTCTCTAATAAAACTCACAATATTGTACACACTGGTTCATAATAAGTCTTATAATCTCCCTTTTGAGGAAATTGAGTCAGAGATTGACCCCCCCCTTCACTCTCCAGTATGGGTCACAAAAATTCCTGCGCTAGTGGGTGTTATTTAGAATCTCACATTTCAGGTTTTTCTCCAGGATTCCCATTATCATTCATTCACTCTATATGATGAATGCAGACACACAAATGAGAGGAAAAACTCTGGATTTAGATGTTCTGGGTATTAGAGGCAACTCTAGGAAATGGTACACAAACCGGCAATTATTTCTGGGAATTAAGTTAGGGGTCTGATTTTAGTTTTATGCTTTCCCTCCCCTGTTTTGTGTGTTTACAGTTAGCTCATTCTCCTTTTCCAACCTTAACATCCTCAAATAGTTACTAAAAAAAGAAGTAAAGATGGCTCATCTAAGGGGGATGTAGAATGCTGAATGAAGCTTCTCTTCTCTTCCAAGAGTAGAGAAGTTCACTTTTTACTTCAGATACAGATCTAAATATGAGATTGATACATTATTATTTTAGTTTTGGCAGTACTGGATTTGAATTCAGGGCCTTGCTCTTGGCGAGACATGTCCACAGGCCTTTTTACTTTAGCATTTTTCAGATAGGGTTTCATACATTTTACTTGGACTGCCTTTGGAATGTGATTCTCCTACCTATGTCTCCTGAGTATATGGGATTGAGATATGCACTAAAATATCCAGCTTGTTCTTTGAGGTAGATAGTCTGGAGTAGTGGAGATTTTAAGGAAGCGCTAACATGCTTGATTTTAATATTTAAAAGTAAAGAAATCTATGAAGCTATTTAACCCTGTTTTGTAAGGTAAAACATTTGTGGACAAGTGTTACATATGTTCACATTTAGTTGGTTGACACACTAATGAACCTCTTCTGTGAGAATAAAATCAATATAATGGACTTTTAGGTTTTCACTGTCCTATTGGCATGCACAATCTCTAGATCTGACATGTGTTTATGTGTAAGACAGATTTAAATGAGCCATTATGATGATCTGGTGTATAGTTAGAATAGATAATAAATGGATATTTAATATGGGTCACATGTATTATAATAGTTTTCCATCAATGATGGATATTCTGATATCGTGGTGGAGTAGATCATAAATTCAGTAATGGATATTTAATAGGGGTTTAGGAAGATTATAATCTTATTTTCCCCATCTCATCTAGAGTGTATTTTGACAGTTACAGAAATGGTACAGAACAGGAAGAGGAATGAAGTTGAGCATCAGCTATTGGCCAATGCAAAGCTATAATTATTCTTAGATGTTTTCAAACACTCAGCAAATTGTATTCTCCTAACTCATTTTTCTATCTTGAACATTTATGCTTTCTTTTTCTGTTGTGAGCATTGTTTTCCTTTTGTGTGGGGGACAATTGGTAGTTATATTGGGGTTTAAAGTCAGGCCTTTGCATTACAGGCAAACTAACCATCACTTGAACCATGTTTCCAAACTTTTTGCTTTAAGTTTATTGTTTATTTACTACAATCCTCCTACCTATTATCCTGTGTAGCCGGGCTTATATTTGTGAAGTCCTCTTCCCAAATCATTTGTTGAGATGATTTTTATCTATCTTTTTGCCCTAGCTAGTATTTAACCATTATTCTCCAGATCTCTGCCTCCTAAGTAGCTGGGATTATAGATATGAGCCACCATACCTGGGCTAGCACATTTGCTTTCTAAAGGATGAGTGACCTATCTGTCATTATTTTATGAACTAGCTCAAAACTGTTGCCTACTCTTACTACCAGGATGTAAATATCAACTTAGGCTTTTTGATTGTGGGATAATAATTTCCCTTCCTCTGCTCTCTCCTTTTCTCTGACTTCCTCTCTGTCCTCCCTTTTCACTCTAAGGCCAACAAATAAAAACCCAGCAATTTCAATCATCACACTGTCTCCTTAGATATACTCCTTAGATATTTTCTGAACAGCTCTGAACAATGGAGGGCGAAAAGCAGGATGGAGAACATCACAGATATTTAAGGGACAATATCTTGAATTCTGATTTTTTATACAAATAGAAAGAAAACTGATTATCCTCTGTCATGCCAGGATCTCTGCCTGACTACTATATCTGGTACTAGTCAAATGAGACACATACCGATTCTGATAAGTGACATATACTGACTGCTTTTGAAAGGAAGAGACAAAGAAAAATGCTCAGATTTTAAACAGTGTTGCAACTAGCACCAGAGGAAATTGAAAGTTCCACACTTTGAAGTTGAATGGAAACAATGAAGATTGTAAGAAAGATAGAAAATGAAACTTGGCTGATTCAGCAGATCACACCTGTAATATTAGCTACTCAGGAGTCTGAGATCTGAGGATCAAGGCTCAAAGCCAGCCTGGGCACAAAAGGATCTGAAACTCTTATCTCAATTTAACCCCTAGAAAATGGGAAGTGGGGCTTGGCTCGAGGGTAGGATAGTAGCTTTGAGCTGAAGAGCTCAGGGACAGTGCCCAGGCTGAGTTCAAGCCCTATGACCCACCAAAACAAAAAAACAAAAAACAAAAAAACAACTTGGTGGCTTTCACTTTTTTAATAATCAGAATGCAAAAAGAACATATGCTTTTCTAGTAATACACTATCTTTTGGTTTTCTGTGAATAAGTTCTCTTTGGGGCCAGAAAGGTACACAGGTAAGTAAAAAGCTTAAATATGAGTGCATAAAACCAATAAAGGCTTTATGATGTTATACAACCATAATTATGGTTTTTCTCCTTACCTTTTCCTCAAAGTATTTATTTGAAATTCTACTTACTGCTTTTAAGCTGACTCCAGACTATTTAGAAGTAATGCTAAGTCTTTTTGAATATGAGTGGCCCACATTTAAAGACATCCTGGCTGAGGAGCTGTCCTCATGAGTACCGAGAGCGGCAGTGGTGATACAGCACATGGATGTTACATCCAGATGGAGACCCAGGACTAGTGGTGTTCCCACTGCCCATGGAAATGAGCAGAAGCTCTGCTAAGTACTCACCAAAGATACAGGAATGTCTTTAGACCACACTTGAATACTGGTTCTTTTCCGTTTCATGGTTGAGCAGAACTATCAGGACACACCACCCATTAAACTGTTCCGCTGTCTTTATATTCTCTAATAAAGCAAATAATAAATACCTTTCAAACACTGAGATTTCTATTTCAGAGCAAATAAAGATACCATTTCCCATCAAACTTTTGCTAGTTGCACACTGAGATTTGCTTCCAAGTCAGCATTGACTTTGAAGGTGAAAACATTCTTTTTTTTCCTGTTATATACCTGTACCTACAACAGATATAATTCCAAGTGATGAGAGCAAATCTTATTTTCATGATTTATTTTTAGGTATGTTATACCACCTTACTCTGCTTTGAAGACATGATGTTACGTAATCAATCGGAATCAATTTCTGAACTAAGATTTTATATAGGAACTTCTAAAGCTCTGTATGTTTTATTTGTTGCAGAAAATGGGATTTATCTTTCTGGGAAAGGTACACACAGCTGTTGGGATGACTTGAGAAAACTAGACAGCAGACTTAATTTAGCATCTTTATATTTAGTTGCAAGAGGTACAAGGGAAGGTATCAGATAAATTGATATTAACTGGGGCTTTGGATCTATAGCTTCTATGGCAAATGGTCTAGACTTTACAAGTTATTCTTTGCTAGTGTCAGTCGTGTTGTAAGACAGAGTATATAAAATTTGTAGTAGTCACACAACTTCATAGAGATGTTGTCAAAATAAATAACCTCCATTTAGCTGGATAGGACACACTGAGCAGAAGGTATCAAAGGGGTTGTCTATCAGTGGGTGGGCAGGCTGATGTGGGAGAGGAGGGAAACTGGAAGAGGAAGGAGAAAATACAGAAAAGGAAATGAGAAAGGGCCGCATGTAGATGCAAGGCAGGGATGGCTGGGAAGGAAGAGAAGGGAAAGGATAAGCTTTGGGGTTAGCTAGGCTGAAGCCTAAGTGACAGGAAATGCAAGGATAAGGTCAAGAGGAATGGAGATGAGAGACCAGATTTGTGTATCTAGGCATTTTGTCTGGCTTCAGGCTTGTGATGAGTGTCAAGTGTCAGATCTGGGTGCAAAAGGAGGAGAGACAGAACATATTGGAAAAACTGGGGCAGGCTAGAGGACATAGTTTTAAAAAGTTGTAGTGGGGGATGCCAAAGACAAAAAGGGAAAGGAGGAAAACATTTTTAACTTGTCTGTTTGCCTTCCATATGGGTTGCAGAAGGCAAAGGGACAGAAGGAAGAGGGGAAAGAACATTTATGCAGTTTCTGAAAGGGAGAGAAATGCCCCAGAAGGAAAATTTTAAGGGAAAACCACTTGAAACTATCTGTCTACAAAAAGAAGAATGAGTTGATGGAATATCACGGCAAAAGTTTATGAATCTCAGGCAGTAATCTATGAATGGAAAAAATTTAAAATTATAAAATTTGGGGGATCACATAACGAGAAATGCATCCAGCAATTCCAAGAGAACTGTTTAGAACAATATTAATGTGGAAAGATCAAAAACAGGTGTTCACTTCAGGAATGGAAAAGCAGAAGGAAGATTCTACAGTCTGATGACTTATGTCTTCAGACACTAAAATGCATTCAGCAGTCTGGCTAGCTTTTATACTGGAAAACACTTGTCAAAAAGAGACATAATGCTTGGGAATGCTGGAGGAACTATAATCCCCTCCTCAAAGGAATACGCAAACATGTGATTTCAAAGACTTTGTAGCTATGTGTGGTCATGTACCTCAACCCTCCCCAAAAGATTCCTTGTAAAGAACACCTGGCTAGGTGCAATAAGGCAAGAAGCAAGCATAAAGGGGATTCAAATAAGGGAAAGATGAAGTAAAACTTTCCCTCTTTGCAGATGACATGATTCTGTATTTAAAGAATCTATAGATTCCATTCCCAAGCTCCTTGAGCTGATTCAAAACTTAGGAAGGGTAGTAGGGTATAAAATTAACCTTCAAAAATCAACTGCCTTCCTCTACACCAACAGTAAGAGGAATGAGGCAACAATCAGGAAAGCAACTCCTTTTGCAATAGACTCAAAGAAAATAAAGTACTTAGGAATTACCTTAACTAAGAATGTAAAGGACCTTTTTGAGGAAAACTTTAAAACCCTAAAAAAGGAAATTAAAGCAGAACTGAGGAAATGGAAAAACCTCCCATGCTCCTGGATTGGAAGAATCAACATCGTGAAAATGACAATCTTGCCAAGGGCTATGTACAAATTCAATGCAATACCCATCAATATCCCAATGTGATTCTTTAAAGAAATAGAAGAGGCAATCCAAAATTTCATATGGAATAATAAAAGATCCCATATAGCAAAAAGATTTCTTAGCAGAAAGAAGAGCACAGG